>NW_020884884.1:4294593-4300061 GCF_003945725.1 Corapipo altera
CACACACACACACACACCACCCGCGCCCCGCACACGCACACACGCACACGCGCGCGCAGCCGGCGAGCCCCGCCGCTGATGAATATGATAATCGGGCGAGGGAGGGCGAGTGAGTGCGGGCGGGAGTGAGTGCGGGCGGGCGGGCAGCGGCCGCGGGGCTGCGGGCGCGGAGCGCAGCGGAGCGGCGGGCGCGGAGCGGGGGCGGCGGGAGCGGTGCGGGGCAGGGCTGGGCTGGGCTGGGCTGGGCTGGCCGAGCCGAGCAGCGCTCCGCACCGCCACAAGATTTACTTTAAGACACAGCTGAAGGAAACAGGAAGACTAGACGTCACACTCGGAGTGACGTGGGCCCGGCCCGGCGCCCAATCGGGAGGCTCCTTGGGACGGACGGGGGGGGACGGGGAGAACTTGGCAGGAGCGGGGAGAGAGGAGAGGGGAGCGCGGGGGGGTTGGGGTCGCCCCGCCCCGCCCCCGCGGGAAGGTGGCGGCGGCCGCGCACCTGCAGCGGGCACGGACGGACGGACGGACGGATGGACGCGGGGCTGGAGCGCCGGCAGGAGCGGCCCGACGGGGCGCCCCCCCTCACCGCCACCGTGCACGGACAAGGGACGGAGAACATCCGCCCCGCATGGAGGGGGGTGGGTGAGAAACTTTAGGAAAATCACCCCCGCGTGAGCGAGGGGTGCTCTGCGTTGCCCCATGCGGTAAAGTTTTCCATACAGGGAGACTTCCGCAGATGCGTGCCGAGGCCCCAGGGTGCGCCTGTTTCACGGTTTTAAGTATCGTGCGATGGAGCAAACCCTGGTTCGCGGGTGCTGCCCCCCGACGCTGGTCACAAACTTTAGGAGAATTGGGCCCATGGCCGCCCACCCCCCAACTCGGCGTCCCTCGCCGCCGCGCGTCGCGGGGCTGTCAGCGGGAGCCGCGCGGGCACTTCCCACGTGGGAGGCAGGAAATAAACACGAAATCGAGCATCAGGTTGCGGCGCGTGGAACAACCGGCGATGCTGGGACACGGGTGTTCAGTGCTGTCGGCCACAGCCCCCTGCGCAGCACGCACCAAGTTTCGCTCAACTTAAACCCATCCTAGCGCGCTCCCGGCCGGCTCCGGCTGGAAAGCTTAGAGGGAAAAAAACCTGAGAGATAAAAAGTGGATCTTCCAGGCAGGTCAGGGCTGCGATCCAGACCGAAGTTTGCCGGGCGCGCGTTGTCCCGCCGTGAGCGCGGGTTTCAGAGGTGCAGGGCAGGGAGCACCCGCACCCCCGCCCCGGCTGCCGCGGAGGGTTGCGCGGTCGCTGCCGGCGGGGAGGCGAGGCGGTACGAGGGGAAACAGCCTCAGGCTGGCGGGCGGCCGGGCAATACACCAGAGAGGGAATAACGCCCTGGGGAGGGCCGGGCGGCAGCGGAGTGCTGCAGGGCGCTCGGCGGCAGGTAAGGACGGCGCTGCCTCTCCGGGCCCGTCCGCCCGCCCCTCGGGGCGGCCGTCGTGTGCGGCGCCCGAGCCGACGGGAGAGGGACTCCCGCGTGGAGGGAAGAGCCCCAATGGGATGAGGACAGGCAGGGCAGGCGCGGGCGGCCCCTGTCAAAACTTGACCCGCCACTCTGTGCCAGCGGCGAGGGGCCGGGCCGCGCCTCGCCCCCTGCGCACTCTGCTGCTGCTGGCGCGGGCAGCTGCTCCGCTTGTCTCAGCTTCCACTGTGAGGATCTGTCTCACTATAGGAGAGCCTAGGAGAGTCGCGGCGCCGACCTCCGCGCGTGGGTGCGGACAGCAGGGCGCGCTGAGAGGGTTGCCCTGCGCGGCAAAAGTTTGGGAGCTGGCCTGGTCAGCAAACCCGCCCCCCGGTGCCAGACCTGCCCTGCCTGCGGTGGCGAAACGCGTGTCTCCCTGCGGCGGCCGTTCTCCCCGCCGAGCGGCGGGGAGCGGGGTCACTACCGCGAGTGGATGGGTAACGCGACAGACCACCCGCCGCCGATCACTAAGACGGGGCCCCGCCGCGCTGCCGGAGCTGCCGTTGGGGAGCTGTTCCGAGTTAAAAAATTACATGTCCCTGCCTGCGTCCGGCCGGCGGATCGCTAGGAGATGCAGCCAGTAACACCCGCCCTGGAGCCTGGCACCGGTGCGAGGCGAAACCTTTCGGGGGGCGCCGGCAGAGCCGGCTTCCCACCGGCGCCGCGGCACCCGGCACGTCGGGGCTCACACGGCGGGCAGGCAGATGGGAGCCCGGCCGCTCTCACCGCGGTCCTCCCGGCCCCCCGGGGCAGCGGAGAGACCCGCTCCCCTCCGGCGCCCTCGCAAGCCCTCCCATGCCGTTTTCCGAGGCCTGGCCCGGGGCCGGCACTGGCCACCCCAGCACTGTTAGTGACCGCGAATCCCCGGTGCAACGAGGCGCGTCCCGGGACTCTCCCCTGCCGTCACTTTCCTCCCGCAGTCCGAGCGCCGGGCGGCCCCGCATCGTTGCCCGGTGTCCGCGGCGCCCTCCCGGCCCTGCGAAAGCCCCTCCGAGCCGGGACGGCTGTGCCGCGAGTGCTTTTAACGTGACGCCTTTGGAAACAGGATCATCGGGCCCTCCGCGGGGAGCGGCGAGGCCGGGGCGGCCCGACGGGAGCGGCCGGGGCTGCGGTGGGCTCCGCGGGCGCGGATGGGCGGCACGGCCCGGGACAGATCCCTGCCTGCGCTGGTCGAGGTGACGCGCTCAGCCTGCCGGTGTAGCTGTAAGTGCTGCAGAGGCTGCAGGACAAGGGTGCAGAAGTGTGTCTGGACGCAGGGGCAGATAGGCTAAATTTGGCGGTGGAATGGCTGGCTTGGATTCTTCCTCCCCCTTTCCTTTTCCTTCTTTCTTAATTTGGTTTTTGTTTTGGTTTAGTTTTATTTTGTTTTTGGTTTAAAGTACACTAAGGTACACGTAGAGAAAAAGCTGAATTGTGCAAATGCAAATTAATAAATAGTTGCCTTTGACACTGAGCTTGTATGCACCAGGGCTCTCCTTAACTTCAACCACTGTTAATTTACTCAAAAGAGAAATTGAGGCTCTGCAAGTGGTGTCCCCAAGGTCACACAGCAGAGCAGTGGCAGCCAGCCTGGCCCCAACCATGGGCACCTTGTATGCAGGCTTCCTACTATCATCTGGCCCTGCTACTCCTTTCCGTATCTGCTTGCGGGTTACATTCCTCCAGCCCAATGTCTTGCTACTTTTCCGAGTCTAAGCACATCAGCCCTACTACCTGCCATACCAGTAAGCCCAACTGGAATGAAATACACACTTTCCACTCGTCCACCATCTCAGGCACTGAGTGCTTCAGACTCTCTTAATCCTGGAGGATAGACAGCCCCTTAAGGAATGTAAGATGATGATTCAAAGCTCAGCAGTAAAAGTAATTGCCCACCCATCACCCAAATTTTAGAGGTGGAGGAAAAGCTCTTTTTCCTCAAGAATTTAATCCTTCAAAAAGGGTCCATGCCAGCAGCTCACGTTCAGGATTTGTAGCAAGCAAAGCCATCCCTGGTGCCTTCTTCAGGGCCTGGTGGCTTGGGCAGTGTCAGGACAGCCTCTGGCTGGTGTGTGTGGTTGTGTGGCTGTTTCTATCCCTTGCAGCCCCCAGTCCCTTGACCGACTGCAATGTGGTCCCCACTAGTGACCTGTTAGATTCCAGTCTGTCTGCAAACTCCTGTAGAATTCCCGGGTCTTTTTCCTAGTAATTAATAGATCATACAGTACCCACTAGGTCCTCTTCTTGGCCATTAATAGATTATAAGGTATTCACACTATTTATTTTTTGAGTTATGGCTGTTTTGGACCCAAACAAAAAATAATTTATGTTCACAAAGTTTGGATGCAAAACCTGGGCATGCTCAGGTTTGTGGGTTCTCTTCTCCTGCCCCTCTGCCTAATGCTTGGTGTGTGTCACAAACTTCAAGTCAAAATGCTACCTGTCCTCCAGATATGTAGGTTGTCAGTTCTGTGTTCAGCTACAAGGTTTGTCCCAACAGAAAAAAATACTCCAAATTTTGGTGTTTCTGAAAAGTTTTGCTGCAAGCTGACAGCTTCCTGTGCTTGCATTTTTTTCTTTAAGGGAAAAAAAAAACAGATCCAAGAAACTTAGGAAAACTTTTGCATTGTGCCCATGACCATGGGTGATTCCTCTGCCCCTTTGGAGTCTGACAACAAAATTGAAAGTGACAGGGGTATATTGTTGAAACTGCCTTTTCTTTGATCCTTTTCCTTACTGTGTCTGTTCCAACTAAACGAGGGAACAGGGCTACGAATACATATCAGATTTTCTTTTTTATTCTCTTTTTTCTTTTCTTTTTTTTTTTTTCCAGGGGTGGGGAAGGTCCAAGTACGCTCGTGCATAAAAAGAACACCCCACAACCACAACGGTCTGATTCTGCTCTTATACTGATGTGAATTAAAAATAACTGTACTGATATCAATAAAACATCATCAGTGTCTGTGAGAAAGAGAAGAACCGGTTGCCTGATGTGTGTAATTACTGAATTTAGAACCTTTCCTTACTTCCCTTTGCCTGGCTCCTCCTTTTGAAAGGGAAACCTTTGGAAGAAAATGCCTTTAACCTGGAGAGTGAACGCAACCTAGGTGATTCAACAGAGTGCAAATTAATTCAAGAACCCGGTATTGAAGAAAATAGAACTGTTAAAAAATACAATAATTAACCGACCCCAAAACAACAAAAAACGTCACAACCTCCAGAGAGGAGAAAGTGAACTAAACTAATCCTATTAAACGTGGTAGCATGTTTCTGTGCAGCTCGCGGAGAGATTAAGCACAGGAAAAGGGATAAGTGCTGCTTCAGTTTCACTAAACTAATGTGACAACTTGTCATTGGAAATCTTTACAGCTTGTTAGCAGATGACTAGCTGATTCAGATATGTTTTCTACCATTTCCTTTGTGTCTGGGGGTGATGTTTTTTTTCTTTCCTGTTCCTTTCTTATCCATACTGCTTTATTTTGCTTTTTAATCCTTCATGTCTCCTTCAAGTCAAAACATTTAACTTGCTTTAATCAATATTTTGTTTTGAAGATGTCCCTTGACCTTTTGTTTGTGCAAATTAACCTTCAAGGGCAACTCATTCATTCATTAACCTCAGTGGGATGCCATATCCCTTGTACATGGTATTTTAGGATGCATAAAACATTTATGAATGTTTAGACATATTGCAGTGAATGACTGTGATACTGCTGTGGTTACTACTACTGCTACTGTAATACATTAGTTTTTCACCCTTCCTTCCTTCTTTCTTTCTTTCTTTCTTTCTTTCTTTCCTCTTTCTCTCTTTCTCTTTCTTTTTTTCCTTTCTTTCTTTTCCTTTCTTTCTTTCTTTCCTTTCTCTCTTTTTTCTTTTCTTTCTTTCTTCCTTTCTTTCTTCCTTTCTTCCTTTCTTTTCCTTCCTTCCTGTCCTTCTTTTCCTTTCTTTCTTTCTCTCTTTCTTTCTTTCTCTCTTTCTTTCTTTCT
>NW_020884884.1:4300161-4670084 GCF_003945725.1 Corapipo altera
TTTCTTTCTTTCTTTCTTTCTTTCTTCTTTCTTTCTTTCTTTCTTTCTTTCTTTCTTTCTTTCTTCCTTCCTTCCTTTCTTCCTCCCTCCCTTCCTTCCTTCCTTCCTTCCTTCCTTTTCTCTGTCTCTCTTGTCTTCTCTCTTTTTGCTTACTTCAGATGTTTGTGTACATATGGCAAGCAAAATAGCTAATCTGGGAGAACTTTTAGCATTAGCAATTTCATTTAAAAAACAGGTGTCTCAATGATTCAGAAACATGTGCTGAGTCCTCTCGTCTCCTCTCCTCTCCCTCTCTCTCTCCCTCTCCCTCTGCGTCTCCCTCTCCTCCCACCCTTCACTCTTTCCCTGAGCCCTCCCCCAGTGGCAAAGGCATGATCATTGAGTAAATGGAAAAAACCATTTTACAACATTAAAGGAAGACTGTTTAGAAAAGGAAGGCCCTGCTGAGGTGTAGAGGAAGCCTGTTTATTAACACTGGACACCTCTTATCTCAGGCAGCTCCAGATGGATGTCCCCTTGGTAATTCCCACTCTGTGCCAAGTGGGGTTAAGCAGGGTAACCACCTTGACGTGGGCTGGTGATCACCAGGGGATCATCGGCTCCTTCAGAGAGAAATTTTAGGAGCAACTTGGGATGGGGGAGGGAGAGCTGTCACGCTTTAGCATAAAAAGCTTGCACGTGGCCAGATTTACCTTTGTGGCTGTAAATCGCTTGCTGCCTGGGACAGAGCCAGGTTTTGATTGAGAGATAAAGTAGTTCAAATCTGTCAATAATTAACTGTCACTCAATTAAGGCTTTCTTAACAAATTAGCACTTGGTAGCACCTAGGGTGCAGGTTTTTCATGGGAAAAGGCTGATAGAGTGATGTTGGCCATTAAGTTTGCCCACTGAGTATCAGCTAATGTCCTGCTCAGTTTAAACACCACTGTGTAAATTTGGTGAACTGGTTCCCAAACCCCATTTCTGCCAGGTTGTGTTTAAAATTAACCATTTGTGCCTTCCCAAGCTCAACATTGCAGGACAGTCTTTGCTGAATAAGAGAGCTATCCCTGATTCATCGCGATTTCCTGTCTGTCAGCTCTGAAGAAGTGCCCTGATGTGAATGAGGCTGTAGACCAAAATTTACAGAAATTAGGTGGAGCTCCCCTAATACCCTGCAAGTCACTTGGAACTCTTTCCCTTGAAGAAGAGTTACATAGTCTGCCTCCAGTGTAAGCCAGTGTGATGTGTTTCTCTTTCTCACAGGGCCTTGCTCTTAGCCAACCTGTTCCTTCCACTGGGTTAGTGGGAAGGTTGAAAGGGAAAACGTTTCCATCCATTGGTGTTTCTCTGTTAGCAGACGTTTTGCCAGTTCCCTTTCAGCCCTCTCTGAACTAGTAAAGCCATAGATATGACATCCCACTCTTCCTCTTAATTGTCCAATGAGAAATTAAAAGTGAATGTCAGATGTCAGTCAGAGCAAGCAGAACCATTCCAGTTTATATCAGCTGGTCTCCCTTGGATTGACACTGCCAGGATTGGATTTCCCTTGGTACATTAAGTTACAGCAAACTGCAGACTCTGGAAGTGGTGATCATTTGTCACATCAACCCTGCTGAGGAAGAATCTGCCTCTTGTGAGTCAAAAAACCCTTTGCTCTCGGTCAGCATTGAATTCTGGTGTCACACACAGTTGTACCTCCAGGAGGTGTAATCGCTGAGTCTGTGGAGAAGTCAAACGCAAAACTCTGGCAAATGCAAGTTCTGATTCATACTGTGTTACAGGAAAGGCTGCAAAGTGGAAGCTGATTTTAGCTTCAGCTCTGATCCGTTCCTCTGATATGGGTTTATGCTCAGTATGGGTTTGGTTGAAACAGTGACTCCTTAGCTCACTGAGTAGTTTTCCTTCTCTTTTGACAGAAGCATGCCTTACCTGCAGTGTAGGCCAAAGCAATGCTGGACAAGAGTTTAAAAACAAAATTTGGGAAGCTTTCCAGGTTGTTCTTTTTGAGTGAAGACTTTAGTTATCCACACTCTTATCTCATACAAAAACTAATCCCGATGCAGCTTTCTTTCTATTAATGATATCAGAAGAGCTACCAGACAGGGACAGCTCTCAATCAGCACCACCCTACCATGGTTCAAAGATCTGAACTGTTTCAGCAACCTGCATGCGGAGGGGTTAAAAGCACATGTAAAACACTCTTTGTGTTGCCCTGTCCTAGTACTTGCATTAAAAGTCTTAAGAAGTTTAAAATCATAAAGAAGGAGAGAAGGAAGCACATTTGATACTTTAAAAGTGTACCCTACCCTGTTGAATAATCAAAGCTGGAAATGTAGTTTAATTTTATAGACTTGTGTTCTTTTGGTTGGTTGGTGTTTTTAAGAAAGAGGAATTTATTTCTCTAGAAGGATTATAACCCAGGGAAATGAAGTCTGATTTGTTTTTGTGAGTTGAATTAATTCATTTTTTATATTATATGGCAACAGTTTTAAGAACCCATATTTTCTCAGAGTTATTCCCATTATTTGAAGAATGCACCTGATCTATCACCTGTAAGGACTCAATCCTGCAAGGCATTGAAGGACAACTTTTTCAGGGGCAGAGAGGCATCTAATAGCATTTCAAAAGATTTGGTAGTGGTGTACTATTATTTTTAATAATAGGTGCCTGAGTGGTTTTGTAAGGACCTAAATAAGCCAATGGTTTTAGGAACCTAAAGCAGAGCATAACCTGACTTTAGGTGTCTGTATACAAAACTGCCATTGTGGATCATCCAGCTCAGGAGACAAGCTCCCGAGATGCTACAGTGCTGTTTCCGTACTTGCCAGAGCCATCCCTCAGTGAGCAGGTATGCACAGGGGCACCTAGGAATTGCTCAGGAGGCAGCACACAGGCTTTGCCCATGCCTATGGGCTCCAACAAATCACGCCCAGCCCTGCTTCCTTTGCAAGACGTCCTCATGGTGGTGTCAGTTCCCATCTTTCATAGGAAAGCCCACAAGTTAGGGTGTCTCCTCTAGAGGTGGAAAATTTGCATTTAACACTTTCCTCATTCCAAAACTGTGCAAAGTTACAGTCTCCTTTCCCTCTAAAAAGTGTGTTGGCCACCAGGCTGTGGGATAGGATCATTCTTACACCTCCTTTATTTAGGTTTTTGTGGGTTTGGTTTTTTGTATTTTTTCTTTTTCTGTTGCAGAAAGGAAGCAAACTATCGCAGGGTCAAAAGGAGAAGAAACAAGTAAGATGGACTTCAGAAAGGTGATTAAAACAAGAAACTGGGAGGGGGGAGCACTCTGCTTTCGGGACTGTATATTGTACTGATCTGTAATGGCTCTGTAATGCAAAGCACACCACTGGCCCAGGGAGAAGGGCCCAGGAATCCCTTTGCCCAGGGTATACTCTGTGTGCTGACTGTCCTTTTGGTCCTGGCTATCTGTGAGCCTTTCTGAACTGCTGCAGAGCTTTGCTAGAGTGGATGGAGGCTGTTTCAATAATTAACGTGAAGGCACTAATTTCTCTTAGAGATTTTAGCCTTGAGTAGCTGAATCATTAGGTACCTACATAATGTAAAAAAACATCCCACAGTGCCCTAAGCTCCCACTGAAGTTACAGTGTTCACACTCAGCAGCATCAGGCCCAAATTAATCTAGGTGCCTTTTTCTGAAGAGGAAATACGTCCCTGACATAAAGGTCAAATGGCATTTATAACAACATTAATAATTTCAGAGCATCATGCTATTGAATTCTAGGAAAGATTAGACCTGTTTGGCAATCCTGTTTGTTGCTTTTACAACAGAAATATGCTGTTTACCTCCTAAGAGATTCATAAGAAAAAAAAAATCCAATCTATATCAATGAGTAAGATATTTTCCTTACCGGAGATATTGATTTAAATATTGACTTCGCTGCTGGAGGGTTATTTCACTCCATGGTGCAGATACTCATTGTCAAGTGACATGTGTTTTATGTACTAATAAAAATGTGATTTCTGGCCCAGTAATCTTATCTGGATGATTCTGACTTTTTGGGTTTGATTTGGTCTGAAGCAGTTGTCTTTTCTAAAATTGAGTACTTATTTTCTGCTGCATGTCAACACACTTCAGTCCATGTGAATTACTTACAACTAAGATCAAAACAAACAAATGTTAAAAAAAACCCCATACACAGCCCCTTTGTCCTATTAGTTCATTTTCCTTTCAATCTTTCAGCAATGGGTTTAGGCTCCGCAAGACAGAAGTTCTTTATTTAGCAACAGAAAAGGTGCCACTGCAGAACCTGTTACAGCTTGTCAAAAAACCAGCCTGAGTGTGTTCTGGGACAAGGACTGTCTTTTTATTGCGGGGTTATACAACAGTTCTCATGTTGGCTTGCTGACCCCGATCAGGCCTGGTGATAGTTACAGTGACAACAATAGCTTATGCCACTGAGCAGCAACCCAATGCTCAGGAGGGCTGCAACAGCTCCCATCACAGGCCAGACATGCCAGCTCTCTCTTGTGCAAAGTACCAGCCCAGGAGGGAAAAAAACCCCAAAGAGTAAAAATCTCGACCCCCTGAAGGTGTCAGCTTACAGGCATGATGATTTATTTCACTGGAGCGCTGCACCCATGAAGCAGAGGATATTGCTGAACAGTTTCACTGATGCTGAAATTCTCATTGCTGAACAGCTGGTTCTTCCTGCAGACCTGGGCCCATGGGTGTGTGTAGAATTGCACACTCCAAATGAAATCCCTCCAGAGGGCAGCTGGGTGCACTGGGGTAGCACTGGGGTCTCCTGGGACTGCAAGCACAAGGTGGAGGATAACCACCCAAACGCTCTGGTCTCTCCCTCTTTCTCCTACGCGCCATTCGGGACAAGATGAAGATGTGAGGCGACGGTAACAAGCATCAGCTCTTTGGCCTCCTCAGCAGTCACCCCAGATCCCTGCAAGTGGGGTGACAAGAAAATAGAGTTGTTTTCAGAGGGGAACTGCATGCAAAAGGTTGGTTCTGGTCTGAAATTCTTGAGGTTAGTTGTGCCTGTAGCTTCTGGGCACTGTCTGATTTGCTGAGTAGGGCTGCTGGTGCCTGCACGCAGGAAGATGGGCTTTGTCTGGCTAAAGTCTCTGTGTAAATCTTTTTCTTCGGAACACTGGATTTCAGACCATACCTATGGATCCAAGGCCTTTGCTCAGCTCTTGAGCCATCAGGACAGAAAGAGGGGCAGAGGCTTAGCCTCCTGGAGGTTACTCACAGCCAAGAGGGGCCAAAGCTGGCAGAAAGATAAATCTCAGTCACCGTTGGGGAGCACTTCTCTGCCTAGCCTCTGCTAATGGGGGGCTGTGGTGCTGTGAGCAGAAGCTGTTTATTTTGGAACAAATGGGGACAAAGAGGGCTTTGGGTCACTTGCAGATTTTTTTTTTTTTTACCTGGAGAGAATTTGCAGCAAACATGAGAACTGGAACTGTGGCACTAATTCACCTTACATTTTACTAGAGGTTACTTAGCTTAGTTATATTGCTTTCTGTGTGCTTACACACAAGGAATTTTCCTTCTTCTTTGACCACAATGTTTTAAATGAAATTTTGGGGAAGCTAACATGCCAATCAAGTCTTTATTAACCCCAACAGTGCAATTTCTCATTACAAGACTGTGATTCAGAGGAAACAGCACTGCTAAAACAGCTACTGAGTCCCAGCAAAAATGACAGTTTTCCTCAATCAGTTCCTTTTGTGACCTTGATCTGAACCTTAATCTGTTTTAGCAAAATTCTTTTTATTAGCCATTCATACTTAATCATACCGCTAATTTTCCTGTTTTTAAACTACCAATTTAAGGCTGCTTTTTCATGGAACTAATCAAGGCTGATGTATGTTATTTTGGCTATGAATTCTCGTAATTATTCTTAAGAGTTTTTTAAGTCTGCATTTTCCATAGATAACTGTCAAAATCATAGATGGGGCAAAATGGCTTGTTTCTGTGATACGGCACATACAAGTCTGCTTTCTTATCTTTAGTGAAAATAAACATTACAAACACTGGATAGGGAATCTGAGCCTCACCTTCTTTTCTGTCCTTACATCAGCAGTTGCTTTTCATTGGTATTATTATTGCAGACAAGCATTATTGAAGGGAAGAAGGGTTTTCAGGATCAGGCTCCATTTGAGTTATTTAGAATAAAAATATAAACATACACTCACAGCTGTCTCACAAAGATTGTAAAGTGTTGTAGCTAGTGACTAGTGATTTTTCTTTGCCTATGATATTAAAGAACAGATTGTGTTACTATACTTATCTCTACCTTTACAAACAAATACATCGGGAAAAATTCGTTGAGCAGAAGAAACCACACTTGTTATCAAATGCCTAGCTACCCTGACTACAGGTTTTTGTACTTTTTGGAAAAGCTTCAAAACATATTGTGGCTTGGTTAAGCTCCGAATTCTTTACAGCCCCTTTTTGTGTCCGTAGTGTGCGCTCAGCTCTCCAGCGAAGGCAGCAGTTCGCTGCTGTTATTTGTCACTCCTTCTGCTGCTGCACAGAGATCGCAACCCCTTGTCCGCGGCTTTGTACCCACCAGCGACGCTTCTTCCCCCACTGAACTGATTAACATCATGGTAGGGCTATGATCTTAAAAGCCTGGCACTTCTGATTAGGCTTTTGTTGAAGTTTGCAGAGTTGACTGAGTACCAGAGGCTTTGTGTGTGTGCAGCGGGGTGGTTGCAGGGGGTAGAACACAGCCCCCCCCCCCCAGCTAGAGGTGCCATTGGAGCAGCACTTGGGGAGAAACTTTACAAGTGTTTTCCAGCCTAAACCACTCTCTCTGTTCTCAATGAGACTTTGTCAAGTGGCATGCTAACATTTCGTTACGGAGTGAAGCGTATTTCTTAATTGCAGGTGAACTAAGCTTGACAGATAGGATTTTCTACTCTGAAGAGGGAGGAAAGCCAGAAACTTGGGAGGATTGTGTGTTTGGTTGTTTGGTTGTTTGGGTTTTTTTTATGGAAGATGCTCAGATGTCTTGGTAATAGGTTCCCATGGCAGATGGAAGGCAATGGCTGGAAGAGTAGATGAACAAAGACTCTTCACAATTTTTTCCCTAATGAAATCCTTCTTTTTTCTGTAAAAGTACGATGTTTTCCCCACCAGTTTGAGAGGATTGCCATGTATGATTGTTTAAAAAGCTATAGGTTAATTATGTTATATATATCTGTAGAAAAATTAATACTATATGCAAAAATGGATGAAAGTGCTCAAGTAGCCCATTAATTAACTCAGCCCTATTGTTAGCAGGGTTGGCATTAGAGGAAAGAATAATGCCTTTTCAATCTGAAACCTTCCCTCCCTCCCCATCCATTTTATCTCTTCTTGTCACTTCCTATTAGCTGATCATGACATCTTATCTTTTTCCTGAAGGGTGGGCCAGAAGATTACTTTGGAGCTCATGTAAGTGACACTCCAAGGATTGGCCAGCAGCAGGTTCAGCGGCCCCAGCCCCTGGAGCTGTGGGATGTCATTCCTGTGACATGCCTGGAAACCCCAGCTCATCCCTCAACTGTCCGGTTACAGCAGCATCTCCGTCATGTTGCACTTCAAGTCTGTCACTGGCATGGGTTCATGCTCCTCACCCAGGAACCCTTCTTGGTTTTGCTGAGAACTGTATTTTTATTTTTAACACAGAGTCCTTCACATCAGTGGTGGTGAGGATTTCTTTTGCAAGATGGGATTCTGGTATAGGAAGGGCTGGCTGGGGATCATACACCAAGTGTAATCACATGTGCTAAGAGGAGAGCTGTGCTTGAAGGCGCACTCTCTTTTGCATCACTCTGTTTGAAGCAGTTTTTGGGAGACGTCTGTCTGCCTGGAGGTATGGGATTGTCCAGCAGCTTTGCCCCTCACCAGGCACCCAGTTTCCAGAGCCCAAGATGGTCCCAGTGCAGGGTTACAGCCAGAGTGCTCCCACCAGCTGTAGCCAGACATTATGGCTCATGCTGGAGGGACTCGCTGCCGGCACCATAATTGCAGGCTAGCTGGATTTTTGCTGTGGTATTACAATTCCCCCAGGGAAGCCCATAGCTAGGACCATTTACGTGGTAACATTGTCAGGCATGAGTCATTTTCTTCCCTCTCTCTCTGTTTCTGTTTCTCCTCTCATACACACTCAAAAATGCAAGCACAAATCAACAAACCAGTAAATAAAATTTAAATGTTGCTTTAGTGCATTTTCAGCCCTCTTTTTCTGGCTGAGTATACAGTTTGATTAACCATTTTTTTTTTTTTTGCTATGAAAACGTGGCACAAAATGTATAGGCCATGTGAATGTTGGTACTGCAATGACGACTTTTTATCTTATGCTTTGTATTATTATTTTTTTTGCTAGATTACTTCCAAGAGTGCTTTGAGTAAAAAAAAAATTAATCAGTAAAATTAATCCTTAAAAACCAAATTTTTGTCAATATAATAAAACAGGAAATTTGCAAAATTAGTATCAGGGTCACTATTTAAGAATTTTTTTTACCTGACACTTCTTCATTAATACTGCAGCCCTGCTAAGCTTATTGTTGTCCTTTTCCTACACATCTGAATACATGCTCTGTGTATTATCTCATTTTATTGCACTGGCTACATTATCACAATTCACATGAGTAAGTACTTGCAGGTTTGGTGTCCTTGCCTGTGAACTAACTTTCTGGTGTATTCTGAAATGTTCACTTTGGTGATTTTCAAAAAAAAAAAAAAAAAAACAGAAAAACAGGATTCACTAAAGAAAGTTAGGGAATTGACTGCAAAGTTGGAGGTGCCTGAATTAAAGTTGCTTTTGCAAGACAGACGTGGCAAACTTATCCATGGATCCTGATCGTACTGAGCAACACTGCATGGAAGATCGCTGCTGAACCATAGAGTCTTAAGCAGGAATGGATTTGATTTCTCCCCTCTCCTCTGCTTTTGTCACTCTTTCTGCAGCACAGTGTGGGTAACAGGATTTGTGAAACCAGTGCTGTGCTGTCACCTAACAGGCAGGGTGAAAGGGCAGTACCCTAAAATATAGGGAGGCTCAGCTCAGGTGATCGTGGGGAGTGTCAAAATGAAGGATGCAGGTAGAGTAAAAAGCAGGTGAATTTGTATATCACAGTGGGTGACCGGGTGAAAATTTTGAGTGCAGTGACCAGATCTGTGTAGCCAAATGTGTGCTGAAGACACCATCAAAGATACACGACCATGAGTTTGCTGGCAAGGCCTCAGGTTTAGCATTTTTGTTAGATTTACATTTGTGGAGTGAGCAGAGGTTGAATAATTTATGTTGGTGACCACTTAGATACCATATGTCATGTTTTTTTTAAAGCAGTATGGGTTTTTTAATACACAAAAGGGAACAGACACTGGAGCTGAACTTTCTTCATTCTATTCAAGAAAAGAATACTTTAAAATGTTTGGAGTAAAGGGAGCCCTTTGAATGTGCACTAAACTTGACTAGTCAGCATCACTCTGTTTTTGCAATGAAAAATAAATCCAGTGTTTGCACAGTGTCACACACAAGAAGAAACAAGACTTTTACACAGGTCTCAGTGAGAGAGCACACTTTAGTGTAGTTCTAAAGTTTAGTGAAAGCATATTTCTATCTGTTATTTAAAAATACATATTTAAATAAATAGCTGCTTAATTCCCACCCAACAGTATATAAATGGTAGCCTTGATGTCACAGGCAAATTTTTGTAGGTGGTTAGCATGGTTTTGTCAGGGACATTACATTGCAAATATTCTATTGTGTATTTTATTTTGCCGTGAGAAACAAGAAATCCTTGCGTACAAGGAGTTCACATGTCCCTTTAAGTCTTAAAATATGTTAATTTTACATGCCAAAGTCTTAAGAAGTGTTTGACTGCCCGTGGCTTTTGTGTGCATCTCCAGATGGCAGATGCCATTTTGTGTTTCACATTAATTGAGTAAATTTCCTTGCTCTTTGTACATATTGCAGAGGAAGCCATTCTCTGCTTTCAATAGGACAGAACAGCTCTTTGGCATCAAACCCTTCTGGTCTGGTGGTACTAAAACTGTTTTAAGGTGGAATTCTGAGAACAAGCTGTTGGCAATACAGATTTCCTCTATTGTAGATTAAAGTCAGACATTTAACAGTTATCTTAGAAATATCTTGAGGGTTTTTCCTGCTGACTTGTGAAACAAGCCAGTTAGGATAACCTAAGGGGCTGAAGATAAAATAAGATATATTTTTTTAATATTCATTTAGATAAAGGAAAAAAAATTCTTTCCTCTTGGAGGGTACTATATTTATTTATTTTATTTTTTTTTTTGGACCAGGTTTGTTTTTTCCCCTCTCGCTTTCTAGATATTAAAAAAAAAAAAGGTTCCCAGGGCCTTTAAAACACTTCACTTTGTCCAAACATTGGTCTAGTTGTAGAAATTCGCAGTACAGCTTTCTGGGGCACAAACAATGAAAAAGGATGTGAGAAACACCTGAGGGATCCTGTCCACTGCTGGGAAGCAGTGATGGCCACCCCACTGCTGGCATCAGGCATCCTCACGTGTCTCCTGCGGCACAAAGCCCAAGGGGTCCATGTCACACTGAGCCAATGCTTGCCTGAGCCACCCACCACTCTACCCCTCATGTGAGGGCATTTTAAGTCTGAAAGCTGTGGTGCTCAGGATAAAACAGTGTAGCAGTTAAATAGCTAAACATGCCCTAAATCCAGATGAATTTCTGTATGGAACTAATAGTGTTTATGAGTTAGGTGTTTGTGAGAAGGAGAATTTATGAACAGCAGCACCTTAGAGGTAGCTTAACATGTTTTAACACCAAGATAAAATGAGTCCAGCAATTAGATTTTAAATCACCCTTTTTAATTTTTCCTCTATGTTCCCTCTTCCAAACTCCTGTAGAAGGGAGGCAAAACAAATATCCTGTCTGTATGAAAATGAATATAGAAGACAGAAGTTAATGCTCATCAAAGAAACCAAGATTATATGTCATATCAGATTTTTATCATGATAAGTAGTGTCCAGATATAGTTGAAGTGGGCAGTGTACATAATAACATAATTATGGGTGTTATAGTGACGTAACAGCAGCAGGAGCTCGGCTCCTGACTCCTTTGTTTTCCATTCACACCCACTATGATCTACTGCTATATTTAGTTGTTTTTCACAGTGATACCTAATACCGTCATCCCAAGTATTTTTTTTTCTTTAGTAATAAAATAAAGATAAGACCGTATTGATTTTCCATGGAATCTGAAACACTGGAATCTTTTCTTGCAGATGATAATTCAAACTGAGGAGAGGGTGGGGTTTTTTTTGTTTTGTGGGTTTTTTTGGTAGATTATTGTCATCTTTTGTGTGTGAAATGCAATTGCAATCGAGGCAGAGCGGCAGCTGGTGGGAACCGTCCCAGTTCCACTGCCTTCTGCGAGCTGGGACTATCTATGTCGGCTGAGGAGCTGCTCCAGACAATTTAAGGCAATCTCGTGGAGCATGAAAGAACTGAGATTATTACATAACTAAGTGGTGTTCGGGGATTTAAATAAAGGAAGTTTTGACTGCTGAATTGCTATACTTTAACAGTTCTCAGTCTATCATTTTTGGCACAGCTTGTTTGCCTGGGCTTGCAGTTCCAAAGATACCCAAAAAACCACTCCTGTGCTTCTCAGGTAGTTTTGACGTGGTGACGGCAGCACAGCTCAGACCCTGGGTGGTGTCTGCAGCAGACAATCTGCTTAAACCTCCTCTCAACCTAACTTCCCATGCCTGGAAGTTAGCATTACAATTCTCCCCAAAGAAAAGATCTCATTTTCAAAGAGCTTTTGTGGTCAGATACACCTGCTGTGGTGAACTAATTATTGGTATATGGGGCTGTATGACACCTGTCGGCATTTTGCTTTGGCCCACAACAAGAAAAAAAGAGGTTTAATACCTCGTGGAGCACTGGTTTTCCATCTATGTCCTTTTCTCACAGAACTAGCTCCTGAATTAAAGAAAAGGCTTTGTCAAACACCACCAAATCAAGTACGCCACAAATGAAGCTTGCAATGTGAACATCAGAAATGTCTTCTGTGTTTAGCAGTATAGGAAAGTATGATGCTGTTATAAAGAGTAAAACACTGAGGAGTCCCAGACTAGATGAAGCCACAGGTCCAAGAGCCCTGGAAGGATGTTGTTTGCCAGCTTTACAATAGGTTTATTCAGCAGGAGTCAGCAGGGTTGCCTATCTGTGTTCCTATAGTCAAAGCTCATTCATTCTGTGCAACATAGGTCAGCTCTGGTGCAACTATTGATATCTGTAGAGCACTTGCCCTACTGCTGTGATTTAAAAAAAATCAGCACTGTAGTTACAAAGCATTACTGGACTCCTCTGTGTTATATGTATTGCAACATCACAGCTCCCTCTTTCTTTAGTTGAGTACACATACTATGTCTTACCCAAAGCAGTGTGAACATGTAGGTCTGTATAAGAAGAACTTTCAAAAATTATACCCTCTTCCCAAGATCTTTGAAAAAGTATTTTGACAGTAGATAAACAAAACTCCTCTCCTCAATCTCAGTCTCATTCTTTGCATAAATTCAGTGACACTGTGCAGATGATCCAGGTCATTCAATATTTATTCTGATTTTAAATGACTCCAGAATAAATAAAACACTGTCCTTGCCTTCTTCTGGACCTCTTTTGATCACCTCAACTCTGTGTAGGAACATGGTCACGGTATATCACCAAGTCACTGTGTACTTGGGTATGCTTTGGAGCTGCCTCCAATGGTCCATTATTGGTTTTGAGAGAGAGATTCACGATGCCATGGATAGCTGCCCAGACTGAAGCTGCCAAGATGCAAGATAAGAGGATCACCTGTAGCCAGTCACTCAGAAGGCAACTAATATATTGAATAACAGTAGCACAGACAACTGATATTTGTCTACTGCCAAGACAAGCAGTTCCACTAATGAGATCAATGCAGTCTTCCATATGTAATAAAGCTTATGCTCAGCTTGATGAAGGTGAAGACAGAAATTCCTAAAAAGCCCGATTTTAATAGCCAAATTCAAGCAGAACTCCCTTTTGCCTCATTGAGCAGTGTAAAAGACTTAGAGCATAAGACAGGAGATTAGGATCTTGGACAGAGGAATTCTTTTCATCACTTTGCAAGGCATATAGTAGACCACTGCCTCACTTTCCCTGACTTCACAGTGTTGCTTTCTTTCCCCAAAATGAGTTGTCTGACTGAATTCAGAAGCGTGAATGAGGTTCTCATATGCCACAATGCTTAAAGCCAGAGCAATGCCTATAAATATGGAAATGAGAGGTTTACTTTATTCTGGGAAGGGCTGGAACTTTCCTCAGGAGACTTTCTCTGACTTCAGGACTGGTTTCAGTAAGTACCCTTGGCAATGCAAAATGGAAATACATGAATAAATTAATTGGAAGGTGTACATGCAGCTCCTGCCACTCCCCAAATACCTTTCTCGGCTCTGAATGCAACACATTTTAATCGTGGAGCAACAGATGATTGATGGATGATTAATAGCTAATTTGCAAGATTCATTTAACTTCATTTTACTTATACACCGTATGTAGAATTAGTTAAGGCTTGTACAGGAAAGGAAGTGATGAACCATTGTTCCCATTAAATTATAATGACAGCCTTCCTCATCACTGTATATTTATTATGTAAGAAAAGGAAATGTCTAGTAAAAATCTGTATAGGTTAATAACACCTTCATAATATAGTCTCTCTTTTCTATTGACTTGAATAGCCCTCCTACTGACTTTTACTGGATTATTAGAGTTAATTACATCAATTGCAATATAATTGATTCTTAAATACTATGTAGGAACCTCATACAATTATGGAAAAACAAAAGTCATCTAGACATCTCCGATCAGAAAAGATTTGGAATTCCTGCACATTTAATTCCTGTTAATCACCAGTCAGTTTGGACATTAAGATTGCAGGGTTTCTTGTTTTCTTTCTGTTAGGTTTTGACAGAATTGATAGTTTTACAACATTTAACTCAGTGTGCATGGAAATATGAGATTAAAGAGACAAATGTGATTTGCTAAAATTGTTACTTCATCTCCTAAAAGTGAAATGAATTACCTGCCTGTCTATAACAAAATACAACTTACTCTCACACATGCAGGCTCAAGAGGGAAAAAAAAATGAAATAGGTATTTATCATTCAAAGTTGAAGTCCTTTATCCACAGGTGCAAGCTTTCCTACAGATCATGCTTGCTAAAGTCACCAAGGGCCTTCAATGTAATGACATGAAGAAGAGCTGAACACTGATCTCCAGAGGGTAGGAGATCTATACATTATTTTACTGAGTATCTTTGACATAAAAATGATTTCTAAGGAATGGTTCTGTATTTCAGATAAAGATTATGGGCCATTCAAAAGAAGGTGCTGTAAGATAAACCCTCTGAGGATTGCTACAACATTATTAAGCAGCAGTTACAGCCAGTCAGACATAACATTTTTTTTTGTGCCTCTGTTCTTGGTCATAGTCTCCTGTGGTACCAATGTAGGAGATGTTAGTAATTTGGGTTTTTTTGACTGGCTTTGTCACAATTCTCTGGTGGCCTTCCAGGAGCTGTGCAGCGTTTTGCAAGAGTGAGTTTGCTTTGTGTTTGTACAGCTCAAGTCCTCACAAGGTAAATTCAACACTCTTTACGTTGCTCCATTAAATGTCCTGAAGTCAATTTGGTCAGTGTGAGGATATCACTTCAGAGTTTCACCTGAGCAATAAGTGCAAGTCATTATGCAAAATAATAACTTTGGTTGCAGTTATTATTTTTAGTGTTATTAATACTTTTGCTTTATAGCTTAATGCACACACTTAACCACACTGCAGCAGACGGCTATCAAAGACTTCCCTGAGGAAAAATTAAGCTCTTGGAGCAATAAATTATGAAAAGACTACATCTGAGGGCACCATCCACCTTGTTCTCACACCCGCTTTAAGTGTTAAATAAATCATAACATCCTGTTCATCGTGCCGTCAGTAGGGGTTAAATAAGTCACTGTAAATGAGCTCCAAATCATAGGACGTTACTGGCTTCCAAGTTTTTTGTTTGCAAGGAGAAACAGCTCCAGGCCTTTTGATAGTTCGGGTCTTTAAGGAAAGCCTTTTTTCCATTCCAACTACTTCCTGTTAATGTGGAAATGGGAGGAAATGAACATTAAGCAGAAGGATGGACCCATCCTTTTCCAGTCGTGTGCCTAATTTGTCAGGTGCAATATTGGCACCTGGAGGCTTGTTTTGGCTCCTATTACATCCTTGCTGGGGAAATATCAGGATACTTGTAACTAACAGTACAGGACTTCAAAGCATTTTTGTTATGGGGAGAAAAAAGAAAGGCTGCCGCCTTTAGAAAATGCAGAGTTGAACAACTCTGTTTGCAGAGTGTAAGGGTTACAAACAGCAATAAGTTGGAAAAAAAAAAAAAAGAGAAGAGAAAAAATATGTGACATTTCAACCTAAAGCCAATCGTGACTGTTTAAGGTAGGTACACCCTAAGGAGGTACACTCATAAATTGTCTCTTGGAAATATGCATGTCTTGGATGTATTCTTCGTACTTCTGAATCCTCATATGAAACACCCTATTGCTGGGAGCTTGTCAGCATGTATGTGTGTTTCAGTAGGAAGTTTAAGTGTTTTGAGTTACAGTGATAGCAAAGTTACTGTTGTAAGTTACTCTGGATCTTAGATCAAAATCTGCAAACTTAAGATGCCAAAGCCTGCCTGGTGTCTTTACTTCACGCTAAACACTGTAGACATACTTTCTTTTTTGTGACCTTTCTTGTATTAAGGAACTGTCCAAGATGTGTTAGAGTGCCCATGCTTGACCAGTATATTAGTGATGCATCTCTCTGGCTGAATCTGTAGAATAAAATTTATTTAAGCCTCCAGTAATGAAACAAATGAGACTGAAGTTGAACTTATTCCCCAGCAGTGTTTCAAACTGTGAATTGACTAGAGTTGGTTTGGACTTTTAGAACTGAATATTTTGGGCCGAAATAACCATTCATGTGCCACTTTTTTCTGTCATAAATTGCAATTAATTAGCATTTGGTGGTGGGAGGAGAGAAGACAGTGTAGCTAATTAATATTTCATTCAGGTAAAACATAGGGAATCAAACCATGAGTGATATATACAGATATGCAACTGTTCTGAGAGCAAATTCATTCAGATCAGTGAAATGAGATAATAGACTTGGGAAATCCAGCTGCTATGCAGATGTTGGGTGGAATTTTCCAGGGAAAAGCAGCTATGCCATTTTTTATGCCTGATTCTGCATCTCTTGGTCAGGAGGAGGTCTCTTTTGCTGGATGGCAAGTTACCACAGAGCAAGCAAAACCTGTGCTGAGGAAACAACAGTTGGTTTGGGATTCACTGACCCCTTTCTCCCAGGTTAGTTCAGTCTGTACCTGGATCAGATGGAAGTCTTCAGGTCAAGCATCCAGAGTCAACTCTTCCCTGTGAGCCTCAGTTGTGTCTCAGTCCAGCCATCCTGGACTTGCAAGTGGTCTCAGTTTGACTGTAGAAGATGGTTGTGTGTTTTAGAGTGACTGTGTCTCTCTTTACTTCAGCATTGCCAGTTAATCAATCAATTTCCACAAGGGGACTGTCTTTTTTAGCCATCAAAGATTTCATTGTTATGCTTCTCTTAATTACACAGGGTGTTAGACTGGTAGAGGAGACATGAAAATGGCTTGATGATAGTTCTATGTTGGTGCTTGGGGCACTTGACCGATTTTTTTGTTAAAGCCAGTGATTCTTGGCCTTCATCTTCTTGAGAATGTGCTGACTGATCTCCTGTCCAAATCCCACCAAGATGAGGCTTCTTTGTTGTAACATCATAGAATAGTTTCAGCTGGAAAGGCCCTTTAAAGTTCCAGCCTCTCTGCAATGAGCGGGGACATGTTCAGATAGACCAGATTGCCCAGAGTCCCATCCAACCCTCAATATTTCCAGGGATGTGGCATCTACCACCTCTCTGTGCAACCTTTGCCAGTATTTTACCACCCTCATTGTAAATAAGTTTTTCCTTATGTCTAGCCCAAATCTAATTTCTGTTAGTTTAAAATCATTACCTCACTACAGGCCCTACTAAAAACTCTGTCCGCGTCTTTCTTCTTGACTGACTTTAAATACTAAAAGATTGCAATAAAGTCTCCCTGGAGCGTTCTCTTTTCCAGGCTGAACAATCCCAATTCTTTCAGCCTGTCCTCATAGGACAGGGTTTCCATCCCTCTGATCATTTTGTCTAAGGAAAGAAATCTTTGGATATACATAGAACAGCAGTAGCACATATTGTGTGATGACTTCAATGCAAGGGCTCTGCAGCAAAGGTGATTTGGTTTAAACTATTCAGCAGCCATTTAAACTCAGCCCAAGGATTTTGCACTGAAGTGGCTGAGGATCACTTGTGTGTTGTGTCCTGCCGACTCAGTGGTGAGGGCGTGGGATCTTGAGCTACAGGAGAGGTACGAAAGGTTGGTGGTAAGAAAAGAGAGGAACTTAATAATCCTTTACTCTCACACCCAGAGACATTTCTGCAGGTTGTGGCCTAATTTATGGTAAACTACAAAACTACAAAACCCCAGACAATATCTGAAATAAGTGCAAGGATTGTCCTATATATGCTTGTTTATACGTATGCAACTACCTGAAAGGAGATTGTAGCAAGAGGGGAGTCAGCCTCTTTTCCCAAGTAACACAGGATAGGACAAGAGGAAATGGCCTCAAGTTTAGCCAGGGGAGGCTTAGATTGGATATTAGGAAAAAATTCTTTGTGGAAAAAAATTCCTCATTGTCAAGAATTGGAACAGGCTGTGCAGGGAAGCGGCTGAGTCGGCAACACTGGAGGTATTTAAAAGACATGTAGATGTGGCACTGTAACACCCATGTAGTAAACAGGGATGTGGTTTAGTGGTGGACTTGGCCATGCTAGGTTTACAGTTGGACTCAATGATTTTAAATATGTCTTCCAGCAGAAATGATTCTATGATTCTGTGACTTTCCTCTAGTAATTTTCCCTGTTCTGCATTATCCAAGAGACACCAGGAAGGATTAATGCTGCAGGAGACCAGAGTGTTCTCTCTACCTCCACAGATAACCACTATACTGATAGTTGCTGAACCATTTTGAGGTGTGTATATTGCCAGCGTACAGTGGCACTGCATAATCTAGGTAACTGACTTTCTTGCTTTGTCATTTTTGAACTTAATTGTGTTGCTCTACAAACACAGATGCCATGAATTTTGAGGAATAGGTCCTTTCTGTGGATGGGTGAAAGAGCTTTGCAGAGAGAATACAGCCTTGCTCTGTTGACATGTTCCACTTAGAGCTCATAATCTGGGATATTCTTTCCATTGTGTTGATTATTGCATTTCTCTGCAGCTCCAAGAAATACAAATAAATAAGTCAAATACACAGGCTTTGGGGGCAATCCTTGACAGATACATTGTCAGCTACTTAAATTCCTCACATCTATGAGTTCAGACAGGATTGGTGTGCTCCTCACATGCCATTTGCGTGGCCTGGGAACAGTAGCATTCAGCACTTCCTTTTCCTTTGTTTTAGAGAATTACAGAACAGGTTGTGTGCTGGTGCAAATATAGCTGGTTGCTTTCCACACTGGTATCTTTTCTACCGTATGTATAGCTTTGATAAGCAGCACATGTGCCTGCTTCCCAGCTATACAGTGTTTCCACTCTGATCTCAGGAGTGTAGCTAAATCAATATATCCTTTGTGATGTGCAGATGGAAATAATCTCCAGAAAGATGCATTTCTGAGCTTTGCCCAGTATGTATTTGTTTGAGAGGTACAGCTGGTTTGTGGAAAGGTACAATCGGAGCCCATATGTGAGCACACTGCTAACCCTGCTCAAGCAGCTTTATGCTGCTATTGCAGCCCCCTCATGACCACGGGTAGGGCCTCTGGGAGGCTCCTTTGATGTGAAGGGAATTGCCAGGCAGGGTGTTGCCTGGCCCCAGAGGGACAGAAAGAGGGGCAGCCTGCCTTTACCCCCACGTGCTCTGCTGCTGGCTGCCAAACCCTCCAGCATACCTCAGGACCTTGCTAGTTGCCCCATTATCGGTTTGCCACAAGGTACTCTTTAGTCCTGCTCCCTGAACTGGACCAGGTGCAGACAGGCCATTTCCATCCTAGAATGGCATGGGTAAGGTTTGCTGATGTACTTCTGTCTACTCTTGCTAGTTAATGGACCTAAATACAGATTTCAGATCTGTAACCAGGGGCGAGTCCAAATGTCCCCATATTCCATGACTGCTTGGGGTGACACTTGGATTCAGGTTCAGTGTCCAGAGATCTCTGACAGACTCTATGCTTCTCACTCTATGATGTCAGAGCATTACATTTCTGATAGTTTTGCCCAATTCAAGCCACTCTGGATGCTAAATGGGTAGCACACATATAGTAAACTCATATAGGCAATGTAAAATCACTTTTGTTTCCTTAAAGTCTTGCAGTGTCAGAAATGACATGATTGTTTTGACTAGAATTCAGGAGGATCTCACGAATCATTCACACCTGTAAAAACACAGGTTCAATATCAATACCTGCATTGTTAATGACACACTACTAATAACATATTGTACAGCTGAGACTCAAGTAACCAAAGAAGAGAGACAGGCGTTTCTTGGTGGGATTCATCTCAGCTGCTAGGATGAGGCTAATGTTGCCCTGTTTTCTCTTCATGGGTTGCACAGCAAACCCAGGGTAGGGTGTACTGTACTTGGGGTACGCTATTGTGGCTTTAGGGGAGCAGTTGGGTGGTTACAGGCATCTGGACCTGTCAGCCCCCCTGACTGACACAATGATAGGGATATGGGGCTGCGGCAGTTTGCTAAGAAAACTCATGTCTGTTTGACAGGTTTATTCCCAGATATTTTAAAATATAGTTCACTTGTGCAAATCAGTCTGTGAACATCTGAATTTTGGTTCCTCCCAGAGCAGTTTCACAAGGAAGTTGTGCTTTCTTTCCCAGAGTGGATATTTTGCATTGGAAAACACCCATCTTATTTTACAACCCCAAAACCCCATTCCTCTACGTAATCAGATGTTCAAGCAAATATCTCTCTGTGAATAAAAACTTTGGGGATTTTAGCTCAAAAGTTGAGCTTCCTGTTGCATACTAAAAGCAGCCCTGGAAAACTCCCTTCTACCCACTCAGTTTGGACAAATACTCCTGGAATAGTCTTTCCTCTGTCTCATGCTGCTCTGATCACCATCTTCACATTATTGAGGGCTGATTTTAAATTGGATCACAAGTATTTTGTAAGTAAAGAACTCATTGCCATGTGATGGAATCATCTGGGAGCTGCTCCTCCTCCTCCTTAGCAGTGAGGTGAGGTGAGATGAGATGAGGTGAGATTGAGATGAGATGAAGTGAGACAGGAAGGCCCAGCGCCATCGTTTCCGTCCCTAGGGAGGTCAGTGCAGACCATCAGGAGCCTTGGGGCCACCATGAACCTTGTGACTACCATGAGCCTTGTGGCCACCATTTTGTACCACAGTAGGGGCCTTTGAGACCATGCTTTCTCCTCTACAATGTGCTTGAATTGCTGTGTGTATATCTACAACAACTTTCCTTGCAGGATCCCTCAAATATCCCCTGCAGACCCTACAGGGATACCTTACTGTATTTTGCTGTGTGAGGAACCCTTGGCCCCGAGAGGAGGAGCACACATGGCAGCAGGGATCATGACCCTCCTGCAATGCCATGTACCCCCAGGCAGGATGGCCCCCATTGTGCAGGCAAGCATGCTGTGGTGTGGTACAGTTATGTGGGCTTTCTAGAGGGCAGGCATCAGTCAGCAGCAGGGCTCTGGCATCCCCTCACAGCTCTGCTGTTTGTAATATGTATTATCAGCACTGTGATAATGCTCGAAAATGGATGCTTCTTTCTGAATAAAAGGAAAGTCGCTGCTCGTATCTCAAGGATAAAAGCCTGTCTGGCTGCAAATCAGTGCAGGGTGCTGAAAACAGGCAGAGCAGCTGAGCCAAGCACAGTGGTCCATGTCCCCAGAGAGCAGCGCTTTGGTCCTCCAGAGCAGAGACTGCTGCTTTGGCACTGAGATAGACCTCCCCTTCCACTCACCACCGCAAGCAGCAGCGGAAAACCCAACCCACTCTCCAGCATGGAACTGCCTAGGCAAGCCAAGCACTGCAGAGTCTGGTCCTGGCTGACCGTGATGATAACCAGCCATATGTCTTGTTTTCATGCCCTTACTATTGATTTGTCAGCTCTACCCCCTCTACTAGTCCAACACCCCAAGACCTCTTCCTTCACCTGCATTTATTTGACCTTGTGGTCCCATTCTCTGTATATTACCTGTGATACAGCAGCAGGAGGCTTCAGAAGGTTTTTCAGAATGTCTTCGGGAGACTTTAGAATGAAGGCAGTAGAGTGATGCTGTTGCAGGACAGCCCATGAGGAAAGGTGCCTGAGGGAACATGGGTCTCTGACCCAAGAGGAGAGGGAAACACAGCAAATCCTGTCTGGATTCATGGTGAAAAGGGACAGCGTGAAATGAAATTATTTTTGTTCTGTTGCCAACATGTGAACTTTGCAGAATGTGGGGCTTGGCCTCTGAAAGGTATTTGGTGTCCTTCAAGATACCATTTCAGTGAGCTCACCCCCCAGGACCATGTCCTCGTTGGAACTGTGTGTCTATGCATGAACACTCCCCCAGTACAAATCCAAAATCCTTGCTTTTAACAAGTTCACAGAGCCTCACAAAAGCCTATGGGAATATCTGGTTTTGCATGCAAATATTTACCAAGAAAAAATGGATACTTTTGCACAGTTTCTAGTACTAGACTTCTTCTGCAGAGAAACTGCCAACTGTACATGCATGCTGGTTTGGCACAGGGACAGCACATTCCCTAGAGAGTAGAATGAAACCACACACTCCTTTTGCTTGTGAACACCTTTCCATGAAGCAGGTGAAATCATGCTGAACTCACCCCTGCATTCTAGCATGGCTGTTTTCTAAATGTCATTTGAAAGTCTCACCCCCTCCTCCCCCTGTCCCCAGTTTTATCCCTCTTTCAGGAGGCAGCCATCAGCAACAAAACCACAATGCGGGGCTTGGCTGGCTGCATGCATCCAGCAGCTGCTCTGTTCCAAGTTCTGGGCAAGCCACAGCTATCCAGATTCCCGCTTGTCCTATGTCTTCTGCCTCAGTTGCAGTACAGCATCTTGAGCTAGAAGTACCACTAATTGACCAGCTTGGACGGGTTGCCAGCACTGCAGTACAGTCAGCCTGCTGTCCCCAGTTGTCTGTGCCTTTCCCCCCTTCACTACATTTCCAGCCCTTCCTGATCCAAAGCTTGTTACATCTTCCAAGTCCTCCTTGCATTCAAGACTCTAATTCGGCATGTGGTATGCTGTGCTTTTCCAGCAGGCTGCTTTTTGTCATTATCTCTCCACCCAAGTGAATGTTCAGGATGGGCATGTTCTTTCTTCAGTTATTGCAGAGAACTAAAATGTAAGCAATAAATGCTAAAGCCAGATTTTTCTAATACAAAACACCAAGGAAAATCTTCGTGTTCTTGTATAATTATTCCAAAAGAGTTACAAGCCTGGAAATAAAAATACAATACTCTGTCTTAAAATATGAAGCAGTGTTTTCTTACAGGATAAGGATAAGAATGTGATTTAAGTTTGCTTTAACCCATTTCTTCATTGTGTTGTGCTGACATGATTGTTCAAAGAAATTGTGCTTTTGGAAGGAAAAGGTTAAAGTTTGCTACTGATATTCATCAGGAGATGGATATTTAATCTTTAATCTCTTGTTCTAGGCCCCTACTTCGGATCAACTCATTATCCCGAATAAACGATGTGTCATTCCCATTATTTATGTTTCACTGCAGCCAAAGTATCTGGACCTCGTTTTGGTAAGCACCATTCATTTCGACCCATTCAGTATTAATCTCCCTTCTAACATCTTTCCTGTCCTATGTGCTGTCCCCTATTTGCTTTTATGTTTTCCGCAGAGTGTTTATAAAAGGATAATCTTTTACAAAGCAGACAGAATTTTTGTGTATAAACTGCTCTGTTTGAATGCCTCATTGATATACCATCTAAACTGAAGTGTTCAGCAAGATTAGTGCATCCACTGAGCCACTGAACTGGGCAAAAATATGGGAACTGCTCCTTTCTTTATAGCGAGAGAGGGTAGCTAATGATGCCATCTTCTTTTAAATAGGATACTTTTAGCAGATGGACTCTGAGAATATGAATACATTACACAAATAAAAAATAATAAACAAGGGAGGTGACTTACTGTGACAAATAATAGGAGAAAAAGACACAAAGTGTATATATTATGTAGAGGCCCTGAACCAGCTTCCATCTTAGTGAAACTGGTGTAAATGCAGAATAATTCAGTCAAAATGACGTGAATTAGTGGGGGTTTTTACATCATTGTCGCTCACATCAGGATTTGGTCTCTTTGTACCGTAATTGCCGACGACTTCAGCTAGGATAGCAATGCCTTGAAATGCAAATGATACGTTTTTCTCTTTCTCATGCTGATAAAAACTTCCAGTGAGAATGTTTTGAGCATGACCCCCTCCTTTTTGCATGAAATAAACAAGTAAAGACTGCCTGGCACACATAATGTACACTTATTTCGGCTGTCTCCTTTGCAATGTGTATCTGGTGATATCGGGTGCCACTGACACACCCTCTGTGATGCTGACACTTTATGTTAGAAGAACACAGTATGCAAGTGAATCTGTGCCCATATTCCCACATTTAGATGGGAAAAATCCCAAACAGACATGTGGTAGTATTATTTGAATGGCATAGATTCTTAAATACATTTGTCAGGTTGTACACTTGCCAGCTCTTCTTTGAAGATATAAACCACCAAAACACTCCAAATTTTATCCGTCATGACTCCATCAACATGTAGTGCTGTTTAGCATGTTATTTTAGTTAAATTGCACTATTGTTGTCCATCTATTATGACATAAACTAGGATTGGTGCCCTTGCGTTAAAATTAAATAAAAACTGTAACAAAGAGTTGGGAAAAAGAAAACATTGAGAAAGTCATGCCATTCATTTAGCAGTGTAGCAATGTGAGGAGAAATATTAGAGAGGCGGTAAGCACAGAAGGTGTCAGGCACCTCTAGTTTCAGCTTCAAAAAGGATCATTCATGTTTACAAGAGGCTGCATGTGGGGCATGGTTCAGTACCACCTTTGGGGACTGTGCGTAGAGAGGGATGAGATCCCTCTGAATGGCTCCCCTTGTCATTTTTAATTCACCTCCCCCACTGATACAACCCAGACCTGACTTCTAGTAAGAAAACACTGTTTGTGGCTATTTCTGGAGTCTGTCAACACCATTGGGAGGTTACTAAGAGCAGTTTGTGGGTTGGCGAGAGAGGTAACCCAGCTTACACCCAGCTTACTGAGTTGTCACTGGTCTTTGGAGAAAGTCCACGTAATTTAGTACACAGAAGCAGTCTCAAAGAAATAATTGCCTGTTTGGTCCTAAAAAGACTGGTAATAAGAAAATGAATCTGTCACTTTCTGGTAGCTGTTAGCTGAGGTTAAAATCTTTGTGTCATAGCTGCTACTCAGTGCCCTGTGCTGGGTAGGTGGTCTCAGCAAAGGAGAGAAAAAACCATATTTGGCTCAAATTGGCCTGCTTACTGGTGGGATTAACACTGGACTGGTCTGGAGAGAGCTACTCTCTGTTTTAGGACTGATGCTCTCCAGATCTCTATGTTCAGTGGTCAGATTTCTTGCAGAAACCAGTGCAGTTTCCAATGTGCTGTGGGAGGCCAGGCACCTGACAGTGTGAAAAAGAAGAGATTTAATGACATTTGCTTGACTATTTCTCATGTTTTTCACCAGTGAATTAATTAAATACAGAATTTTTTCTTCAAAAAATGATCAGATATGACCTTCCTGGCCTATAAGTTTTAGTGACAGACCAGTGCTTGTAAGCGTAATATATTTCCTTGCAGTTTTGTGTGATTAACCATGGGGTTCCTGGAAATCCCACAGGAAAGAACATCTCTGTAGACATCAAAATCTTTGCACAAGTGATACAGAGATGACTTATGCCAAGGATCCATGGCTCTGGAATGTGTCAGACTTGATGTACGTGTGCAGGTCAACTGCATGGTGCGTTGCATTAGCTCAGATGCAGGATGTGGCAGCCCTGTCACTTCCTAGTCGTCATGTTGGCAGGTCTTATTCAGACAGATTTTTCCCAAGCACCAAATTCAAGTCAGCGAAGACCTGATGGAACAGTTTTGGAAAATATTTGTAAACCCTTCTGAGGCAGCGGTGTGGGGATAGATTTCTGGGTGATTTATTTGCACTTAATTAATCTACTCTTCTCACTTGCTCTGACTAAGTGGTAGGCCTGGGATGAACTCACTCACAAATTTGTGGCACTAGGTCTGTAGCAGAACAAGAGCGACAAAGGGAGGACAAGTGAGAGAGGACCAGAGACAGACTCAGGGAGGTTCATCTGGATCCCAATAGACCTACTTTCATAGATAGGTAAAGCAAGGAGCCAGTGAAGCAATAATAAAGCCTCTAGGCTCTCATGCAGATTAACATAAATGGGAAAATCAGAATGGGCTGCTAATAAGCGTGAAAATAGAAGAAAATAAACGTACACTGAAGAGGACAGATGATATGATTGAGTCCAATGAAATACAATAAGATATGATACAATGTGCCTCTTTTACAGCAGACATTGGATGCACCTCCAAGGCATTAAGGCGGTCCTTGTTAAAATAGTCGTTTCCACAAGGAAAGGACCACATCCAGCACAGAGATACTCTGATGGTGTATCAGTATCCTGCCTTCTCATTAAACCCACACTATAAGGCAGGAGAATGCACAACTGATATGGGTGGGCTAAGCCCATTATTTCCACCAACTGCCTGTCATGACTATAAAAACAGGTGAGATGTTCACCTGAAGTCTGCGTGCCACCCTTCTTTTTGTAATGTATGATTGTGCATAGCAGGAGACAGGCCTGGTTGTCATTAAAGGAGATTAGTGAAAGTGCTCATTCCTAATCTGGGAATACCCTCACATAAATACTAAGCAATGCCGTGATTTGATTCTGACCTGTAGTGGCATCCCTGGTGCTGTGAGTTGTATCGACACTCAGGATGAGGCAGTTCCCACATCACTCTTCCCACACAGTCTTAAACATGCAAAGGTGCAGGCAATACAAGAGGAAAAGGGAAGGAAGAGAGAATGCTCATGTGACATCTGATCGTTAAAGAACCAGGTTATCCCATTTCTTCTGAGGCATGAAATCTGTCAGAAGATAGTGTATTTTTAGGAACTGACTGTGGACACTTAAGCAGTATATCTCGTTGGTCTAAGGGCACGGAAATCTAGGCACTAACATGTCTCAACAAAAGGGATTTCTTACATTTATATCACTCAGAAATAGCTTTCCATAAATTTGATATGAGTACTTGGCAAATGAAGCAGCCATCAAACACCAGTAGAAATATGTTTGTGATACTTGGAATATACACCTGAAGAACCAGAGAATGTTAGTATTCTAGAAGGATTGTTCAGATACCCATAAAAATTGGATGTACGGAGACTATGTTAAGGTAGAGGTGTTCAAACCTTTGCCTGATGTAAAAATTGCATTGTAAAATTTCTTTCTTATTGTGAAAAATCAAGATTTCACACTAGCAGCATGGTTGAAGTGAGTGCTGACCAACCATGTGACTGCAGCATGCCTGGGATTCATTTGGTCTGTGAAGAACTTGTGGGAATCTTTTCCTTGTGGATCAGTTGGGTTTTTGGCAGTGAAGGGGCTAGTCCCTCTGTCTCCAAGCATCTGGGGCAGCTTGAGAGGCAGGGAATGTCTTGGGCAGAGAGGGATGCAGACTTGCTTTGTAGGTACAAGGTGGTGCAAGGTGAGGCTGTGCAGCCCGGGAAATCTCTTTAAATATTATTCCTTATAGGGTACCATTTTTAGCTGCCCAGGCAGTGTGGCTGCATTTGAGAGTCCAGGGCTCCTTTTAAAGCTCTCCAGGCAGAGAGTCTGCACTAATTTCTACATCAGGATTGTACTTTTCTCTTACACCCTTTTCTCTGCTCCCCCACAAGTACCCCCTCTGTAAATGAAATGAGGCTCTTCCGGAGTCTCTCTTTGGGATAACCAGCCCTGACCACTTTAAGAGAATAACTGAGAATGTTTTCTGCAGATGCTGTCTGAGCACACAGAAATGCCACAGTGATAGACACAGCTTAAATCCCTAGACTGCCAGACAGATAAAGATGGTCTGTCCCAAAATCTGCCTATCCCATGTATCACCATGTCAAAATGAAGCAGAAGGCTTTCACACATCATCACTTCTGTTAGCTTAAGTCCAGGTCCTTGCATCCGTATCGTGGTTAGTAATGCGCTACTGAAAAAGTCTCCAGGGCCCCTCCTGGAAGAAGAATATCTTTAACCCTGCAACTGGAATCTAAGTATCAAAGCTGCAACAATTCCTTAGATACATTTAAGGCAGCACTAGTTAATTTACAAATCCAATTCACCAAAAGAAAATTATACTGTTTACCTAACTAGCTCTTCCTATGGCTATTAGTACTTTGAGGGCTCAGATAAATACATATGAATGCACTTATAGCTCTTTTTATTGTCCTCACCAAAGAATCATGTTAGAGCTGGAAGGCAGCTTTTAAATCCAGAACAGATAGTTGTAATTGTGCTGCCTTTTGTACATAGCCCAGGCCACTCATTTTGCACCCACCATTTCACTTCATGATATCATTTCACTTATGGGGACATTTCTGCACATTTGAATACATCCCTACACAAAGTGTTTTGCCAAGTGAGGTTTTTTGGACCTCATTTGGAAAGCCCCCAAAGAACTGGCTTTCAGGTTTCTTCCAAGTTGGGAAAAAAAATCTGATGAAAGCTAAATCAGTTAACACCAAATTGGGTTGATAGGAGGATCCTTGTCTTCTCAGCTAACGGTATGAAACCAGATAAAGGGGTTGATTTGACAGCTGAATAGATTTCCAAAGAGGGGTCATTTTCTCCCATGACCAAATAATATGATAGAGATATGCAAGAGTATGTGTGTGCCTTTCAACAGCAGGCAGAGTCCAAGAGCTTACTTATCTCTAAACAGCTTCTCTGGTGTCTAAAGTAAAGAATGCAGAGTTTCTGAACAATCAGGGAGCAGATGCTTTTTCTATTTCACCTTGAGTGACCAACCACACTAGGAGAACTTATGGCTTCATTCTCAGTAGTGCTGTGTGTTCTCATTAGGAACCAAAACGCTGCAGCTTTCAGAAAACATTCAGCACTCTGAAAGACTGAGCCTTTAAGTTTAACAGTGTAATCTTTGTAGAGACTCCACACAATATTCCACTGACTATCACATGGTCGATTTATTCCATAGTTATTGAAATATCTTGATGCACTGTTGTTCTTCTGGAGTTGTCATTGTCTTTATGAAAATCTATGGGGGAAAGAAATTGGACTCTAAATCTCTTAGGTACAGATTTTGGTTCCGTTGCACCAGATGATGTGGAGAACAGTCTCTGTTTCTTCCAGACTGATAGTTCGTTTTCAAAGGACCTGATGACTCTACTGTTTATATACTGTTTCAGTTTTTATGGCAACATTGTCATTCTCTCACTCTCTTTTTTCTTTAGTAGCTGCAAATGTGGAAGAAGGATTCTTCAGTGTGTCTGCCATGGTGATGTACTTTTCCACCTGTTTTTGCTTTCCCCCCTTCCCCATGTAATTTTTCATAAGATAAGGTTTTTGCATGTTGCACATCACCTAACCAACAGTGATGTCTTGAGGTTTGGATGTGGAGGCTGTAAAACTACCAGGGCTGAATTTCTTGGATACTTCAATCTTTTTAAAGGAATCATGTATACTGCCATTCACCAAGAGAGAGGCAGATGGAAGGCAGTTGATTAGTAATGGGATACAAAGTCGTTTAGCTCTAAATTAGCAGTAGTAGCAACTGATAGCTGTTTGCATCTGAAGGTTGGGCCGTGTGAAACAAACTTGTGGTTTCCATCCACCTTCTTGTGGAAAGCAACTATACCACTGCATAGTGCCATTGTTTTCATTCCCTCACACAACTTCAACAAAAAGACAGATGGCAATTTTTCTTACCCAGCTTTTGGGAGTTAGTGAGGGGTCTGCCATCAGTTTCAGTGATGCCGGGTCATGCCTGAGTAGACAAGGAGCCTGACCTTCCCAAGAGCCAAGGAGAAAGATCTAGGGTCAAGGGCAATGTGTGCCACAAAACATTGCACTGCTCCTATCTGTATTCCGGATAACAATTTTGGTGGTCTTTAATCTGTCCCCGGTGTTCATTTTTAAACATGTTAATAGTTACGAGAAATTAATTTTCTAATGGGTTACTCACAGCTAACAAAGTTCTGAATAGCTGGAGAGCCAAACATAACAATATAGTCCTTTCTCATAGAGACACATTTTAATACCCATTGACAGCGAAACCGTTACAGAATTCCATGGATGAAAAACATGAAGGTAGAATAAGAAATGTAACCTTCTGACTTATGAGTGGAACTGTATCTTCTTTTAAATGGTGTCACTACTGATGCTTTGCTTTGAAACTGAAGTCAGTGTTTTAACACAGCTTGCATAATTTTCGCATGTGTTTTTTATGCTGTGCCATTACAGGACTCTGCTGTGATGGCTAACTCTTCTAGCCAAAATTGTTGACCTGCACACTTTTTAAAGAGTACCTCATTCTTCTACTAGGATTAATCAGGAGCTTTTCTGCACACAGTAAAGTTTTTCTACATCCCTATGCCTTTTGCAGAAATTAACATATTACTGGAAGTGTACAAGTTATTGTAGAATCATGGAATGGGTTGGGTTGGAAAGGACCTTAGGGCTCATCTAGGTCCAACTGCCCTGCCATGGGCAGGGGCACCTTGCATTATACCAGGTTGTAAGACCCCCATCCAGCCTGGCTCTCACATGAAAGGTGGGAGTTTAGATTTTTGCCTGTCAGTATCCCTGAGAGAGCCAAGACCCTGGAGCCTGACGGTGTATCAGTGTTTTGTAATGAGACCTTTCACCAACAGATTCACAAGACCAGAGGGTACCTAGACCTCCCTTGTTAGGGGGAACCCAACAGAGCTAAGGCCCCTCAGTGGGTCCTGCAGCTGGTGTTATCCACTGCTGGTGACTGCAAGGGCTCACTTTAACATTTTATGGAATAACTTTATTAATACAAATTGTGACAGATTAATAAGGTTCGAAGGTTGACAGTGATAGTGTCTACTGCAAGAATATGTCTTAAAACAACAATCTATTACATGTATTAAGCAAGCACAAGTTCTAATACGAAGCAATCTACTAATATGCTATGGGGTAAGCACAAGCAAAAGCTCTGCTCCTAAAAGCAGCATTTAACATGCGTAGAGTATATTTCTCACCCAAGGCATTCCTCTGGGGGGGAAAGAAGATGGACTCAGACTGTCAACTGATCCCAGTAGTTTCAGTGAAGGTCTTCTCCCCCTTTCCCCATATCCCCAACTTACTTTAATACTATTTTCTTTACGTTTGGATGAAGTTTCAGTGGCTCTGGTCATAAATACTTTTTATTTCTGATTGGTATATTTAATGGGAGGGGGGTGGTGGTCGTGGTTTAGCACCTGAGGAGGTGGTTCAACATGGTTGTTGGTTTCAGCAGCAGAACATCTTGATTCTCCCTTATCAGACAGGTAATCTACGGTCTCAGTACCACAGTGTTCTCCCATTCTGCCGGGATTAGACTGGAGGGGGGCCACGTAGTCTCTACATTGTTCCACACTGTTCTGTTTCTCTGAGCAGATGTTTATCGTTGTACTGGGGAACATATTGACCTTTGTCCATCCAGGGAGTTGCACCTTAAAATTCTGAATCCCTTATAGATTTAACTCCATCCATCATCCCACTTTGGCCTTGAATGTGTCCAGGGATGGGCACAACTTCTCTGGGCAACCTGTACCAGTGCCTCACCACCCTTAAAGTAAAGAATTTGTTTCTAATATCTAATCTAAACCTACCCACCCTTATAGTAAAGAACTTCTTCCTAATATCTAATCTAAATCTACTCTCCTTCAGCTTAAGGCCATTCCTCGTTCTCCTATCACTGCGTGTGAAAAGTCCCTCTCCAGCTTTTTTGTAGACCTTTTAGGTACTGGAAAGTTCTATAAAGTCTCCCTGGAGCCTTCTCTTCCCCAGGCTGAATATCCCCACCTCTCTCAGCCTGTCTTATAGGAGAGGTGCTCCAGTCCTCTGATCATTGTTCCGGCCCTCCTGTGGACTCCCTCCAGATCAGTGTCCTTCCTGTGCTGAGGACCCCAGAGCTGAACACAGTACTTCTGGAGGGGTCTCATGAGAGTGGAGCAGAGGGGGAGAATCACCTCCCTCAACCTACTGTTCACACTTCTTTTGAAGTAAATAGCTAATAACTGAATATTTAAAGTAAATAACTGATATGAGGCTGACATAAATAGCATTATTTTGCTCAACTGTATTACCAAATAAAATACATAAGAGCTAAAACAATCTGTAATGGTCAAAGTAGGTAAATGACACCCAGAATTACATATGTGACAAGTGGGCGCACACTATCAGTCAGTGGGTGGCTGTGTGATTTTGAGCAAGTGTGTAGCATACTTATTTTCTATGGTGGAAGTGAAACTGTTGTGATGCTGTCCAGCACCTAGGAGTGGAACTGGGGCCTTGTCCCTGCAGGCAGAGCCCTGTTCCACAATGAATTTTGCTTTCATTGTGACATTTTGAAGGTACTACATGGTAATGACACATTGCTCGAATAATTTTTGTACAATGTCTCTATGAGCTCTCTCCATCTGTCATGACAGCATTAGTCTTGGCATCTCTGATGAAAGAATCAAAATTAAAAGGGAGAACAAAAAAGTCGGTTTCTAATGTGTTCCAAATACCCCTATCTTACAAGCGTAAATTAAATATTACTCTCATCTTGCGGCCTTCCAGCCATATTACATGGATAAAAACCTCAAAACTATTTAAAATTAAAAATCCTGTTAAAAGCTGAAATATATATAAAGTAAAATAATATTCAGCTGTTTAAACTAACCTGTTGATAGGCTGTCAGCTGTCATTTGATTTGCGCTTCACTTAAATTAATAAAAGGTAAACCATAAGCATCATGATTTGCAGTAATATAAAAGCTATTAAGAAGGACCTTCATCGTAAGCTTCTTTGTCATAAAGCTATTGTATCTTACTTTCAATCACTAAACACTGTTAAAAACATTTCCTAATATGATACTGCCTGATGCAATGTACAAATTCCTTTGCAAAGCTATAGGGACGTGACTTTGGGTCTTTAGAGGCAAATTTGAAGCTTCTTCTTGTATAAATTCTTAAAAAAAAAACAAGTCGCATTGGTGTTCTTCATATTTTCTTGAGGCCACACACACACGTACACCCTAGCTGAAGTTTACTCACAGCCATTAAAATACCTTTGTACCTCCTCCTTTATTTGAAATAACCAAACAACATCTAGTTACTCAAATACACCAATTTGTTTGCTCCTATGATAAATGTCATGGACCTCAGTTTCATATCTCCTGTTAAAAATTGTTTCTCCTTCTCCCAGATGTGCTGCTTTTGAAGTTAATAATGCCAAGAAGAATAAGCTGGAGTTGGTAGATACCTCACTCTACTTCCTTCGGGGTGTCCTTACGCCTAGTATGTAAATAGTCCCCCCGGTTCTTGTCTATACTGCCTGGTCATGGCAGTGTCACAGTTGCTTGCACGAGATGTGTTTCCCTGTCTGGCCCTTGCAGCACTCCTCGTGTGCCCACAGACAGGAGTGCAAGGAGAGAACTGGGGATCACTCAGGCATCACAAGATCCCCAAGGCACACCCAAAGCACTGGGCACTCCTGTGTGCCGACACCAGGGCCACTAACACATGTCTCAGTGAGACACATGGCACAGCACAGATCAGGGCTTCTGTGCCCTCTCCCTACAGCATTCCCAGAATGCAGGTAACCACCCAGGCCAGTGAGGATGCTGCTGCTGCCAGTGAGGGTGAGGTCTGTCCTTCCCCAGCGATTTTCTGCTAGAACTGATCCTGGACAGAATAGTTCTCTAACGTCACCTGCAAACCAGAGCTAGTGTGCTCTTTGGTTCTCTTCACATGTTGGCTAATCCCTGGCAATAAAGGACAGTACAAGTTCCGAAGAGGGCAATGGGACATACTTCAGAGACAATAGCTACAGGCAGACAAGGCAAGGTAGGGCTGGGTGCATTCCTGGGCTTAGACATAACTCTGAACTCCCAAAGGGATGCCTGTCTTTGGAGCATAACAGCTTTCAGCTTGCTGTTCACATGTGACGGTGGAACTCCATGAGCAAACAGAGCCTGCCATAAGTCTTCTCCACAGGTCTGACAGTACAAGTCAGAGGACAGTGCACCTCATCATCTTGCTCGGAAAGGAACGACAGTCATACCCCAAGCTTCCTCCATACCATCTATAAAGACTGAGGACAGGGATGAAAGGGTATAGAAGGGCAAAAGAGTAGAGTAGCATGCTACCCTTTTGTCCTGACTGCAGTGTCTCTCCCATCAGGAGGCAAAGAACCAGTGTTGGCAGAGCTCCCACTGAGGAAGGCAAGGAGCAAGGGCAGCCAGCCCCAAACGCTCCCATTTCTATGCCATTCAGAGACAGCCCCAAAGGCTGCCCAGCTGAGGAGCTCCCTGGGGCCTGGCATGTACAGACTAAAAGCACAGGTATGGGCCCATGGAGACTACTTACACAGCCTATGGCTGTTGGCAGCCATAGCCAGGGATAGATCTGAGGCTGGAGTGCATAAGGATGGAGGGCAGAGGTGCCTGGCAGAGGAAGGCAGCTGCATGACTTAAGACCATGAGACTACTTTTCCCCCCATGTTCTTTTAAAAACTGGGGCAATGTACCCTTTTAACAAAAAGAGATGGTCCAGAAAATGGAGGTTAAGAAGACTGTTAGCCTTCTCTTTTGTTCGCTGTATTTCTACAGATATTCCTCCAAGGACGCTCTTTGCTTTTCAGCTCCCTTCAAAGCCAGGCTACAATCTGGCCTGTGTTCCTTGTTTTTAATCTCTCTTTGGGTTTCCTAGGCCATGGATCACAGAGGCCTTTAGGTGTCTTTAAGGTAAATGGACTCAGCTTGACTTCAGACAGTAACGAGAAAGAGAGATATCTTCCTGCCACTCAGTAACAAAGCTGTGCTCAATGTATGCTGGTCCTGACAAGAAGACCTGCCCCACATATAAGTAAATTATCATACCTTTACCTCTCAATAATGAGCAAGAAATGCTTAGAGGACTGTTTACTGTGAGTTAGGTGAAATCAATGTCATTTGCATATACCTGGGAACATAGGAAAAAGTTTATTTGAGAGCAGTTAAATGTGAGCAAGAAGTTTGGACTAGATGCCCTCCTGTGATCCTCCCCAACTTGAATCATCCTATAATCCTACCTGTATTGGATGACACCAATAAAAGTTTGGCACAATCAAATTGAAGAAAACTGTCCAAATCCTTTGGGATATGTCTGGCAATGAAAGTGTGTCTGCTCCAGGGCTAGCACAATATGCTGCTCCAAGACCATGTTGATGGTCTTTTGCTGTCCAAAATTAGCAGTGATTAGCTGATCATTCACTGTTGCAGGGCAGTGTGGTTTCTGTGAGAGGAACTCATGTGCCTGCAGCCACTGAGACATAAAGGACCTAGTTTTGGCCTCTAGGAATTTAGCCATGTGCTTATTGTACCAGGTAGTGGCTGAGTTCCTCTATCATAGTATACCTCAGTATTATTTTTGTAGTATTATGTGGAATTGTGGTGTGACACTACTTAAAAATATGGTGGTGGACTGACACTGAGGAGCACCTCACTCTCTTGCCTGTGAAGCAGTGAGTTTGCTTCCCTTTGGTTTGGCTCTCCCCAAAACCTCTTGCTTCTTTTATGGTCTGTCCTCACAAGTGACAGCATGTCATGTCACAAAACTGATATAGCTGGGCATGCTACTTAAGGGTTTCAGCAGATCCTGTATTTGGAGTAGTTTGAAAAGTGTCTAGTGGCCTTTGTCACATGATTTCTCTGTAGTGTGAGACCAGCCGGCAAAGAGCCGTGAGCTCACATGTTTAGATGGCTTAGTTTCTGCATGCAGATAACGTGAATATCTGCTTGGCAGTGTTTTACAGCAACTGAACATTCCTGACGCTGCCTCTTTTCATCCTTCTGCTCCCCCTTCCTTAACAGCAGAATCAGCAGCTGTAACAACACATGGAGGACACTTGGCAGCTGCAAGACACAGATGCTGAGCTCTGTAATAAACTTCTCCTGTAGAAGAATCTGAGTGCTTTTGCTGGCTGCTTAAAAGTCCTTACTGCCGTCTGACTCACTTGTTCAATAAGCAGTTGCAGTGTGCTGATGGCTGTTGCTAATCACTCTTGGGGTTATAAGGACCAACCTAATTGTCCTGCTTAGTCCTTTAGGATGCTGCCATAGCCTGGTTTCAATAATTTGTAAGTGAATTGTATGCTTTCAAGTAGATATTTAAGAATAAGGTATTGTGCAACGTTTCAGTGGGCCAGGTTTTTTTGTATCTAGAGATAGGCAATAGGCCTGGTTTTGATCACAAGTCACAACGTCCAAACCAGAAATAACTTCACTGTTGCTAAAGGGGTATAAGCTGTTATAAAGCAAATGTGAGTGAGGTCAGAGGCAAAGGAGAGCTTTAAATGAAGTCTGCATTGCCTGCTAAGGAAATGGCATATTTTTAATATCTCAGAAACTGGTGTTTGTTGGAATTGGACTGTGATAAGGATGTGAATAAGACTCGTGGCAGTAGGCTGTTGTTGGGATGGTAGGCAGGCTTGTTTCAGAAAAGCCTTGCCGAAGTGTGTTCTAAGGAGTCATTTGAATTTGCAGAGGATGGCCAACTTGGAAGGTTGTCCTGGAGTCTAAAGAGCGCTGGGAAAGAAACCAGAAACAGACGCTTGTGGAGATAAAGGCAGGAACTGGGCAACTAGTCTGATATGTGGCCAAGAAAGAAAGGGATGCTAGAAAGAGGTGGTTGCAGATGCAAGCAAGAGAAGAGCCATATATATGAAGATCCATAGATTAATCTTGATGTATAACATGAGGGGAAGTGCTGAAGGAAAATGAGAGAAGAGTGGCATGGTCAGTGGTGTGGGGAATCATGTTTTTGATCAAAAGTTCCTTCCATCTCTTTTTGAGGAAAACTGAAGTCACAACAATAGCAAAGATAATGTAACAGTGGGAGCAGAAATTGAAGCACAGGCACAAGTAAGGGTGCAGAGTGTAGTGGACAGGATGAACCTCACATTCAGTGACACAGGGCTAAAGGGACAGCTTTATGTGACAGGATTAGCAGGTAAACCGACGTGGGCAACATTTTGATGGATGTCTGCTGCAGACTGCATGATCAAGAAGTAGATGAGGCCTTCTTCAGAAAACTGCAAGAAGCCTGATGATTGCAGGCTCTGTTCCACATGGGAGAGACTTGACCACCCTGGGGGCTGCTGGAGGGCCAGCACAGCAGGGCACAAGCAATCCAGGAGGTTTCTGAAGTACATTGGTGGGAACCTCCTGACACAGGTGATTGAGGGGTGCTGAAGGAAGGCAAAAACAGACCAAAAACAAGGGAGAACCTGTCAGGTAGGTGAAGGTTGGAGCAGCCTTGGTTGGAGTAACTGCAAGGTGAATCCAGAGGGGAGGGAACAACAGCAAAAAGTGAAATTAAAACCCTGAGCTTCATGAAAGCAGAATTTGGCCTGTTCACAGATCTGCTTCAAAAAATCCTGTGGGGTACAGCTCTGGAGAGAAAAGGAGTCCAGAAGAGCTGATTCAAGGATCACCTGTTCAAAACATTATCTATCCTGACGTGCAGAAATCAAACAAAGCTGGTACAAGGTCTGTAAGTATGAACTCCTGGCAAAACTCAAACATGGAAAGGAAGCATAAAAGATATGGAAGCAGGGAGAGATGACCTATGAGGAATAGAGAGGCACTGTCCAAGAATTAAGTGTTGGGGTTAGAAAAGCTAAAGACAGAATTGCATTTAGTGAGGGACGTGAAAAGTCAAAAAAAAAGGCTCCAGTTCTGGGCTCTCCAGTACAGGGGAGAAATAAACATATTGGAACAAGTCTAATAAACAGCCAAGAAAATGATTAAGGAACTGGAGTATCTGTCATATAGAGGAGAGGCTGAGAGAGCTGGAACTGTTCAGCCTGGTGAAGGCTGAGGGCGATCGTATTAATGTGCATAAATCCCTGATGGAGGTGAATAGAGAAGATGGAGACAGATGCTTCTCAGTGGTGCCCCGTGATAGAAGAAAAAGCAACAGGCACACATTGAAATGAAAGAAATTGCATTCAAATATAAGAAGAAACCTCTTGCTTACTCTGGGGGCTGTGAAACACAGGAACAGGTCACCCAGCTAAGTTTTGGAGTGTCTGGCTCTGGGCTGATTCAAAAAGGAGCTGGACAACTTTCCTGGGCAACCTGCTCTGTCTGACCATGCTTTGAGCAGGGGATTTAACTAGGTCATCTCAAGGGGTCCCTTTCTACCCCAGCAATTCTGCAGTTCTATGAATTTGCCATATACTAAAATGCAGATCTGGCTAATGGTTGTTGATGTGAAATAGTTACCAATAGGTACATCTCGATAGTATGTGGGAGAGGGAGGAGGTCTAAGAGTGAACAAGGGCACTGGCACAGAACAGGTGGATGGTTCATATCAGCCAGCACCAGTGTCACCTTGGCAAGAAGCTACCACCTAATCTATACCTGAGGAGAAGACTCCTGTTTCCACTTTGGTTAGTCCTGTCTCCTTCATAAGACTGACATTCCTATAAACACTTTTTAACTAGAAAAGGACAGTCCTATTTCTAGTTTGCACAGGAGATGTTTTCCTGTGACCTTTTTTGTGTCCTTGTACTCCAGCATTTGAAGACAAACAGCTGTCCCAAGCTTCAGTTGGAGGAGGAAAAGGAAGACACCATCAGGCACAAATGTTAGTAAGTCACTTTTCCTCTCATTGTCTGGTATATCTAGCATGATTTTTAACCTTAGAAACAGTTATCTCTCTGATTCCCTTACACTTAATATTATTAATCAGTATTGGACATTAGCATTTAAAAACTCCTTCTTAAAGTATGAGTCTTGTTTCTGTTGATATACAGTGGAAACCGATCTACCTCTGTGATGGCTGCTTGGTAAGTGTTTTCGGACACAGCTAACAACACTGAATTTTATTTTATGTAACAATTGTTATCTTGTAATCTTATAATATTCAAGAATTCTGGATCTAAATATAGTATATAAAAGTTTAATATATTACAAAAAAGTCTAGTGTTCCTCCAAATAAAGCACAGATTAGGCACCAGAAAATACTAACCTTCAACTAATAGGACTTAAATACCTGTTTCAGAAGTGCTTTCATGCTGCTTTGCTTGCTTGAAAACATGTGAACTATTTATTTTTAATTCATATTATCTTAGTATTGCAGGTTTCCTTTACAACATGGCTCACTTCAGGCATTAAAAAAAGCCTAGTGATTTTTATCTGTTTTTTAGATTTTCCAGTAGTGATCAGTCACACATATAGTGCTAGTTAGAACTGATGTAGCAAACTGGTTTTGTTTTTTCTTTTGTCACATTGGTAGTACAGCAGGCAAAATGTGTTATGACAATCATCTCTGAGATGCAAAGATAAATGTGAAAAGGAGCCAAGGACTGTTACAACTGAACTATTGTGTTAAGAAGCTGAAGGTGACCAGTGAGAACTTCTCATTCCCGCTTACATAATGAGTGATGGCTTTTCAACACAAGGACTCTTAGTCTTTTACTAAGTAGGTTCTGATTTGGCAAATACAGTCTGAGACACATTTTTCTCCATGTGAGTAGCTCCACCAAGGTCTCAATGTCATCCACCAGCTTCACAGGAACAGGATCAAAAGCTACAGATGAGGGAGGTTTGAAACTCCAGAGGATTTGCTCATCAAAATCAGGTGTTGTAGATATCCTACTGTTAGTTGTTACTGTAATGAATGCTTAGAGCCTCCTTTAATATCTGTACTCTTTCTTCTGCTCAGAGGTAGTCCAGTGGGTCAGGTCTAAGCTGATGGGTCCAAGCCATGACAGGATGCAGCATCACACTCCTTCCTTGTTCAAGGGGTCTAGTTCAGTCCTGCTGAGCACTTGAACTCCTTCTCCTTTTCTGCAGAGACCTGGGTGCAGCATGGGAGGGTGCCAAGACCTGAAGAAATATTCTGGGTCCTTCAGCTTAAATGCAGTCTTACTATCTCCTTCGTGAATTGTCTAGTTTGCATGGCATAACTAAAAACTGGTGAATAGTCTATGTACAGGGAAAATTAATTTAATCCTCCTACAGAGGGTTAAATTAATTGATTGAATTGAAGGTATAATGACCTTTGTGGTCTCATCTTTAATGCCTGTGATCATGCAGAGAAGTAAATTAACAAAAATGAAGGGTTAGCAGTTTCTCAGACAGGAGAAGAATAACAGGAGGGTGATAGAAAATGAACATGAGGCAGCACTAGTAAAGGAAAACTACAAAGCAAGTTACAAAATAGTCTGGTGGTGTATACAGAGAGATAGGGCTGAGGAAAGGGTGTTGGTTGATGAGATACAATAATGAAGGGAAGCTGTTTGATCGCTTGTAGCTCCTGGGTCAGTAGCAGCTGCACCTGCAACACCCCTGGGCTCCCTGTGTGCTGGCCAAGGCAGTGGCTGAGTGTCTGCTGCTGTGCAAATGTGGGCTGCCCTTCTCCTGTACAACACTGCATAAATCAAACATCTGGACTCCAGAGAGACCTTATTAGCGCTAAACAACCTTGATTCAATTATACTACAAGATGCACACAAGATGATATCTTTTGCACACTCTTACACTGTAAGGGCTTATAGGAAGTAAGGCACTGGGGAAGGGGTGGAGAGCATGGAAACTCAATTATTCTCTTATTTCCACCGTTGGCCCATAATAGTGCATAAGGGGGTGGAGGTTGAAGAGTTTGTATAGTCTAACGGCAGGGATAATTTGAATGATTCTGTGCTTTGAAGGTTCTCATTCTCATTTGCTCCACAAATACTGTGTCTACATAGACAAAAAATAAAGTAGGGCATGATTTTCAGGCCTGGGTCTTAGAGTCAGCACTTGGCTATGTGGCCAGAGCTACTCAGTTGTGCCTCTGCAGCTTCTGCTGCTTTAAAACTCACTTTTCTTTCCTGACATTAGAAAATGGATCAGCAAAAACACCAGCAGTAAGGCTTTTGCAAAGAGCGGGGGTGCGAAGTGCACTGCCTGGGCCAAATTCCACACCAGATAATTCCATTGAGGCGATGGTTTCAATTGGGCATCGTTATCTTCGCTTCCTGTCTCATATTGCAGTGCTGTGCTACTGAGCAGCTGCTGATTTTGTACGTCTCAGGCCTGGCTCCATGTCATAGTGGGGCTGTGACATCTCCTCCCAGCTCTTTGCTTTGCTCACAGGAGTTGCATGGAAAGGGAGCAAACCATGGAAAGTGCTTTGAATTCCTCTGTTGAAATTTACGTCTTCTAGTGTGGTTATTTTTTGCTATTATGGAGCAAAGTCGTATTTTAAAAACTTTCCTGTTGTTTCTGGAGATCTGTCATCCATTTCCATGGATACGCAAGTGGTAATAAGGCAGCCAGTAGCTGTCAATTCCAGCCACTCACTGGCTGCCCAGTGAGTAGTGAAAAGCTGCTGAAGTCATTAGGATTTTACACTTGAAAATAACACCATTGTTTGAACTTTTCTGGTACTTTTCAATCAGGAATCCCCAGATCTGGTAAATGAGCCACTACTATAATTAATTAAGCATCATAACAGCTTGGTGAGTGTGTTAGGAGGACCTGGAGGCTGGGAAGCACTGGAGTGACCTGTTAAAGGCATTCAATTCATCTGTTCTTACACCCTGAGCTCATTCCTGAATGTATTAGGTGTAAACCACCTACAGATCAGGTTATGGAAATATGCCCATCCTCATTTGCTTAATGACAAAGCATGTCTCTCTTTTTTTCCCCCCTAGATAATCCAAGACATCTTTCTGCTGCAGCAAGAGCCATCAGATAATAGAAGGGCTGCGTTCCTGCAGGATATGGCATATGCTAACTGTTCATTGAATGGTTTTCCCTGTCCATCATGTTGAATTCCTCAGTCAGGTTCTTGCTAGCTCTTCTCTAAGGATAAGGCTTCTACCACTATGACAGGGAGATTATTCCACAAAGAAGAGAGATTATGTGTCATTATTATCCCTGAACACTTTGTTTTTCTGGACATTTCCAATATAAAATATCTCTTAGTTGTGTTTCAGGGAATGAAGCTAAAGAGTAAACTAGAGGAAGGACATTTTTTTATATATATAATGTCATTATAGCATGCTCTGGTTTTCCATATTCGATTTGTCAATATATTCACCCTATTTTTCAGCTTTTAATTTCTGCTCTATGAGAAACAAACATTAAGTGATGATTCTTTCATTCTTGCACCCTTACATAATCCCCTGAAACAAACAGGTCTTTACATGTTAAACAACTGTTCTGAGTAATTAAGGTAGGTGGAACTGGGTCCGTCACAATTTACCTTTCGTGAATCCTCATTTTCTGTTCCTAAAAGACCCCACAGGTAAGTGACTCTGTGTGTTTATGAAAAGATTTATAGAGTTTTTATAACGGGAACTGCTCAAGTAATCCTTAACTCAGTTAACTTGCCATCACACTTCCGAATTTACCAGCAATGCATCTGGAGTTCTTCACACTCTCTCATAATTGTTATTAACCAAATTCAATCCCTGAAAGTACTGTGGGGATTATCCAAGTAACTTTTACACACAGAGCCCATTGAGGTTCAGTGGCTTTATTTGTGTGAAGAAAGATTGCAGAACCAGGTCTAGAAAAATAAGATGGCATCACTCAAGTATCCCCAGTCCATCTACATTGTCTCCTTTGAGTCGTTCACATGGATAGTCAATAAAATTGGTTACAGATGATAATGGTACCCAACCATTAACCTCTTTCCATTCATAGAGGAAGTTATTTATTATAACCCTTTATTTTCTGTTACTTAAGCCATTTTTAATCCTTAACAAAGACTTCATCTCTAGCCCTGTGATTATGTATTTCCCTTAATAGTATTTTATGAGGGATCTTACCAAAAACATTTTCGAATTTCAAGTAAATTAATATCTTGCAGATCACCTTTATCTGTTGGTTTATTCACTTTTTCCAAAACCAAAATGTCGTGCTTTTCAGCATTATTAATTGCCTTGGGGAAGACATAAAAAAAATGCAGATGTATTTTGACAGCTACTGTAATGGTTTAGCAGAGCTGCACTTGGATTAGCACTGTTCTTCTGCCTGTACTTAAGAACTCTATTTCATTTCCTGGCATCTCTCTCTTCAGGTCAACCACTAGTTCAAGGTGGAAATGATAAGTCTGCAGCATCTCGAGTATGCTGCTGTTAGCTCTTGGGAAGTCGAGAGGAAGGAAATAACAGTCCATAAAGTTTCGATTGCTTGGAAAAGAAGAGATGTTTGCTGAAAGTATGAGCAAGGCCAGCTGCAAAGAGTTCAAGAATGAGCAGAAGTACTGCTGCATTGTCTGCTCATTCACTTTAGCTATGAGTTGACAGCATTTCATATTGGACATTGAGTAGAGGAAGACTATTTTTCTCAGGCCTTTTAGGAGACTATCTTACAGCATCCACTTTTTAGTTAGTGGAGGTTCCACTTTAAAGATGGACAGAACAGCATGATCCAGGATAGTGTGGTAGGGAAGGTTTTGGCAAAAATAATGGCACTGAAGAAGTAAAATAAATGTGCCATGCTCTATTCCTCCCCCAATTTTAAAATATCAGCATTTTGCAAGCAATGGGCCATATGCTCCCAGGGCTTGCAAGCCAAAAAGTATAGCAACTTACTACAAAACCGCTCTCCAAATTCTACACACAAGCCAAAACCTCCTACTTGGTATTCTGCCGTCATGCCAACTTGTGGAACAGAAACTGGGCCTGAGCAAGGAGATCTGTGAAAGAATCTCAGGTTATGCACATACACACATGAAGGGAGATATAGGATGTGGCTGACTGGGGCTGGGGTTGGGACAATTATCCTGAAAACCCAGCTTGGGGGAAGAGAAAGATAAATCACCACTAATAGCAAGCACATGTTTCCAAGTCAGAATGCCCCCTTTCCACAGAGGGAGGGCAGCAAAGTCTCCTTGGGTTGTTTCTGCTGGGTTTGCTAGGAGAGGAAGCAGGAATATGGGCCTGAAATACCGGCCTCATCTGGTCCATGCATTGGGAGGAGCATGGCTCTTCAGCATGAGGGGGGATCTAGTCCCATCCTCTTGGATGGGAACCATTCTACATGCTCTGGTGTCTAGAACTAATTGACTAATGCTGAAACCAGGTTCCTGAAAAATACTAGTGCTACCCTGAGATATATAGGTGCTCTTCCCCTGTACCTCACAGAATTATCTGCCTGTTTGGAGCAGTGAAGGAGACGTCTTTGTTCAAGAATTTTCTGTGTGGAACAGCAAGACAAGAATTAGTCCGTCACTGTCAATTTGCTTTCAGCAGAAATGTACATTGTACTGTTGCAAGACTAACAATATTGGCATGAGAAAGTACTGGGGAATGCCACCTCTATATGATGGACTTCTGGATGTTGTCTGAAACCTCATGGGGCTATTCATTTCCAAGTTCCCTCACCCCTTGGTACAAGACTCTCCTATATTTTCCATACCCTGTTTCTCTATGAGCATCTGGAGGGTACTTTTTATTTCTCCAGGGATAATCCCTGCAATATTTTAGCCATTGGCTAGCTCAGAGCTCCTCCCTCTTCTGGCTCATACACTATATACTCTTTAATAGAGATTTAAAGCAGTACAGATACTCAGCTTTTCTGAACATTGTTGTGGACTCTAACTGATAAAAAAAGAGGTAGAGAATGCCTATTTGAGGAGCTGTACTCGCCACTGTAGGCAGAGTGAATTGGGGCAATAAAATCACAGGGTAGCGTGTATGGAGCAGAGCATATGCTCTACCTCGACCAGGAGTGAGCCAACTGCTGCTGGAGGATGGGGCTGTGAATGGCCTCCGGACCAAACACTTGCTCGATTTGCACGCCTGCACGGCTGCTGGTGGATCCAGCTGCTCCTTCCCCTGGCTGCCTTACACAGACACAGGGATGCTCATGACCAGACACAGAGGGGCAGAGCAGCTCCTTGGGAACCTCAGAGCAAGTAAGAGAAAAGGACCTGGTCTGGGAAAAACATGTTCTCTGGCCCCACAGCTGGGCCAAAGTACTGTAGGTAAAACTGAGACATAGCAGGCTGGTACTTGAATGAGCAGTTTATAAGAAGTAGCTTATGCCAGGTGCTTCAGGGTGTAGTTTTCTACTTTCGGTAGGTGGTAGTTTCTACCTCTGGTATTGTCCCCTTGAGACTGGTGGAAGAATTCCCAAAGGCAGTTGTTGGAAGAAGTGATAAAGTCCATTTCCTTTAAGCTTCTACTGAATACAGTATTGCACCCTGAATGTGACATTTTCAACAACAGGGCAGTCACTTCTCTCCCCCAAGGGAGCAACCAGTGCTGTGCAGTCCTAAGAAGACAGCAAATGTCAGTGACTATGATTTTATGAGGTTGAGATATAATATATATGCTCTTGTCATCAAATGATAAAGACAAGATGTGCTATTTTAAGCATGCAATTTTGCCAGTAATAATAATTTTCTCCATAATGGCCCTTTTTTTTTTAATGTTGATAAGAAATAAACTTTTAAGAGCAATGCGAATATGTTTGGAATTTTCTCATCCTAAAATTTATGTTCATTTATTTTCTGCAGCAAGTAATCAAAAGTCTCATGCAACAACACATGAAACAGGATTGCTCTTTTTATTTCTTGGGAGATGGCCATCATTACATTGGGCCAGAGCTATGAGTCAGGACTGCTGTTTCCTATCCTGAAGTGAGGAATCTCTCTCAGGAAGTCCTGTGTTGTGCTGGAGATCAGAGCAGGTGATAATGGTCTCATCTGGCTTTGAAATTTATGAGAAGGAGATGTGTCTTGTAATGGAGTCATTATTTTGTTTTAGTCCATTCTTCAAGTTGCAGCACTTGGGAAGTAAAAGCCGTGTGGTGACCAGATGGATGGAGCTGGGAACAGGGAAGAGTGGTAGGATGGCTTTCCTATTACTAGTAAGATGATATTGAATAGAAACATAAATACTGTGAAACTATGTGATTTTATCCATACAAATGAGTATAGGAAGAAGTATAGGTTATGCAAATGTAGGCCCTAAACTGGGAGGAGGTGGAAAGAGAAGGGAGAGGTCAGAGAATATAGACTTAAGACCCAAGAAAATATGAGTGGTTGAATCCCTTAGAACCTGAATCAACTCCATTAGTTGACATCAACAGAGGCCTCTGAATTCTGAAATGAAAATGGAAAAACAGTCAATGAACATGAACTTAAAAATATGGCTAAGAAGATTGAAATAGATGACATTTATGTGAGGTTTAGAAATATTCCAAATTGTTAAAAAAAAAAAGATTCCTCCTTCAATTTTCCTGTAATCTTTCACATATTTCATTCAGAACTCTGGGACTCAAAATTACCAGTGCATCCAAGTTCAAATTTTTGGCTTATTTGCCTAGGTTTTATTTTCTTTTTCTCTTTAATTCCATTCCTAAATATCTGTTTGGTAACTCTTGGTTTCTGTTTGGAACTGGACAAAGTAATATCTTCCATCAATTCTTAAGCTTTCAGTCTGTCTTCTTTGTGGCTATGAGAGGAAAATGTATTTTAAAAGCATTAGAAAACTGCATATTCTAATTCTATTCTAAACTAAACTAATGAGTTTATTTCATAGTGGACCAAAAATTAATTATAATATGACCTTAAGTAGCTGAAACTTTTCAAGGTAATTTGTACTAAAACTTTGCTTTGTTTTATGAGGAAATATTGAACACTCTTTAAATGCCTAATCTAGTAAAATTAAGATGGAAAGGGGATGAGTTTTCACAAAGAAATTAGGGAGAGAAGCTCCAAAGACAAAAAGAATTAGTTAAAGAATATTACTAGTATGAGATCAAGTAAATACAAGTCAGTCATTAATACATTCATAACAGAAATTTAGAGAGAGATTTCCATCCATCCAAGAAGTGATATTCTGATTATGGTAACAGAGAAATTCACTGTTTTAAGCTGCAGTTGGGTATGTTAATGAAAACGATTGTATCGCAGAATTCTTAGGGACAGAAAATGAGGCTTGTGATGTGGATCAGTTGGTATCTGATGTTTAGATGTCAGCAGCTGAGTTTGAAAAGAGACTTGGTTGTTTATTTGCACCATTGCTTTATTCTATTAATCACATGCTTCAGGACTTTTGTTTGCAGTCTGCGGAGGTCAGGAAGGGTCATTTTTACTTTTCATTTATTCATTGCTAGACTTCTAGGTTGGTCTCTTTTTCACCTCTGAACCATGAAAGAGCAGGAGGTAGGCTAGAACCCCTAATCTCTGCCTATATCTCACTCATAAACTCAAGTTTAAAGTGATTAGGAGATTTGGGGTAAGCGAGGAATTTCTCTGTTAATCAGATTGTCAGGAACTGCTGCAGAAGAGAGGATTGTCTTCACCTGTCTTAATTTCTTAGAATTTGTAGGAGATTTCACCTAACAGTTTCCTTCTATTACAAGGATTTGGGCTATTGACAATGCATTACATCTTGTCTTTATGCTTCCTGGGGCTCATTAAGTTTGCAGCTGCTTTATGATGAAGTGTAAAGTTTGTTAGAGGCTCCTGGGGCCAGTGGTGTGTGGGGACACATTGGGCAGAATGCCTGTGGACTCTCCAAGTTAATAGTCTGTGAAAGTCTGCACTTGCTAGCCCAGCTGACCCTTTCCATCCTTGGTTCCTGCATTCTTTATTCTTCTTTCCAAAAAAAAAAAAAAGACCTTCCAAATGTTAATTTTAAGTCAACCTGAAATTCTTTGTCTTTCATGATGTGTCAAACTGGTTAATAACGCAGACATTGAAAAAACAGCCTGCTCACACAGGAGCTCCTAATGCCCTGGGTTCCTTCATGACCTCAAGTTAGATGCAGAGGCCTGTGGGCAGCATGCACACAGCAATCCCTCTAGACTTAGAAGTCAGAAAACAGGCTGTAAAACAGGCTAGAGCACTACCTCTATCCTGGTTTACATTAGGCTGAGCAGCCCAGTGTTCCAGGAATCTGGGCTTTCCAGAATGTGACTACTATAGATCTCAAATGTACTGACCTAAATTGGGAAGCACTTGTATTTCAGTGGAACTCTTTTGAGGGTGATGTAAGTTAGGCATTGCTGCTGGCTTGGGATTCAGGTGGAAATCACCATTAACCCTAAAGCAGTGCTGGGTGGAGGACTCAGACCTCCTGCCCACCTAAGGAGTGGAGGCAGTGCTTTAAAATGGGACAAAGTGGGGATTTAGGAAATGGACAGTCAGGAGGGGGCCCAGCTCTACTTCTTCTGACACAGCTCTCACTTGTGGAGCCACGTGCTACACCAGGTGGCTCTGACACAAGAAAGCCTAACAGAGCTGCTGGAGAAGTCTTGATGATGAATTATTTTGAAGCCACCATTGGGCAGCAGCTTAACAATTGATCAAGGAGAAAGATGAATAGAAACTACAGTGACCTGCAGGATCCTGGTACTCTGCTTTGTAACTTGCACATGCTAAAGACATAAAATGATTGTTATGGCTTCTTCCTTCCTTTCCAGCCTAAAGATAGTAAAAAAATTGCCCCCTTGTATGAAACAGGCAAGTAAGCTGCAAGGATTCCTGTGGTGCACTGTTTTAATATGTGCTGTTTAATTATACTTTTATGACTGGGAACAGGTAACAGTGTTCATGCTAAAAATATTTAGACATATGGATTCCGCTTGTATTCAGAGCTGTTTTCATCTACCAGACTCATAAAGTACATGATAATGCCATATGTACAATAAAAACACATTTTTTGAAGACTACATAAATGCATACTACTAAAATACAGATATTTTGCTAAGGAAATTAAAAATGAAAGATAGGTTTAAAACATTGTTAAAGACTATAATGGGAATGGCAAGTGGCATAATGGGAATAATGCCATGGGATTATCCTTGGGCAATAGGGAATAACCAGAATGAGATAGTATTAAGGACAATAAGTCCAATCCTGCAGAGCACAAGCAATCCTGAGAAGTGCTGAGCATGCTCAGCTCATGGTGAATTCAGTGGACGCTGAGAGCATTGAACACCTCTGCAGGATGAGGCCCCAGTCAGAGACTTCCAACCTAAGGCTGTCATTTTTAGCCTGGATTTTTATGAGATGCCAATTTGAATGTCTTAGTGGGACCCTGGAACACTGAGAACCACTCAGAACAGCAGCCAAAATTTTCCTAGTGGGCCTGATCCACCTGCCACTTATATTGAAGGACAGATCTCCATTGTCCTCCATGGGCTTTGTTTCTGGCCCTTTTATCAGGAGGCACCCTAAGTGCATTGAAAATTGGCTGAGGGTGGTATGGAAGCAGCACATCTCAAAAATCCTGTGCTGCTGGCACTCTGGTTAGGTGGAGCCAGCTTAACTCCATTTTCAATTGTGAGATGGCCAAGTTGTGCAAGCGCTTCTGCCCATTTCGTTCCTTAGCACAATAAACCCCTATTTTACATGCCTCAGATAGCCAAGGTTACAGAGCTGTAAGGACAGTGAGAGTCACGTATCTTGATTTCAAGCAAACAGTTTCCTTGGATGGAAAAATAACATTTGTGATTCCCTGAGCAGAAAAATCCTGGAAAAGCTATCTTCCCCTTTCCCAGAGTCCAAGCAGGATTGTTTTAATAACCTTATTAACAAGGTCTATGTGAAATACTAGTGACTATGGCCTCAGTCCTGCAGTTTTAACATGACCATCCGTGGCCAAAGAATGAAGGGGGGATGTGTGTGAAGTGTTTGCAGGACTAGGGGCTATGACTCTGTCCCACTGAAATCATCAGAGAGTTAACAAGTGTTGTTAAATTTCACTGCTCCCAAACCCAGTGTGCACTTCCCCAGGGCAGGTGGAAGCTGAGAAATTTAGCCATTTTGGGTGCTCAGGGATTATTGTAGCCTGAGCCCAAACCCTCATTGTATTTACTTATATATCCTTGCCTCTTTGGAGCTCTGCATTAGCTACTACAGGAAAATCATGCATGGAGAATGAAGAACCCTACTCAAGGGGCCAAAAATCTCATGTCGGGCATGGAATCAGCTCCAACAATACATCATCTGTGCCTACATTGCATAAGAAAATAGTCTGGGCTGCTGAGAAGGTGGCATGGCTCCTCTTCTCCTGCTGTCATCCTTCTCTGGCCCCAGAGAGGGCAGTTGTGCACAGTGATCCAACCATGGATGCTCCTTGGGAGAAATGGAGCAGGAAGTGTCCTCACAGCGGGTGGCCATGTGGCTTGAGGAGGCCCTGGCTGCCTGGCCAGCTTGCCTTGCAGCATAGCCTAGCATGTCCATGCTGCATCTGCAAACCAGACCATCTCCCACCTGCCTGGAGGTTGGCTTAGGAGCTCTCCTTCAGGGTGGGAGTGAGGCCAACCTCAGGAGAGGACTTGCAGAAGAAAGTCACCCATGGTGAGACATTTGTTTCTCTTAGACTGGGCTAGACATAAGGCTGCCCTTCCCTGGTTGCAGAGTGAGGAGAGCAACAGATCTTCCAGGAGCAGCTTCTTCAATGTTCAGGTAACCTTCAATATGGACAGCTTCCACAGCTGCTCCTAAAATGCTGCCTTTAAAAGGCACCTGAAGGCACCTCTCAGTTCTTCAGTGGACCTTCAGCACTCTGAAACTACTCATAAATACCCTTGTTAAAACGTGCATTTCGGCATAATCACAATGAGCCTAACTGCTAAGTCCAGCCTTACAGGGAGGATGGCACTTACTTCCTTAAATGTATAATATAGAGCATCCACATTCATATTTTTAGTAGCATATAGCAGTGGTCCAGCCTTTAGTGTACTGTATGTACTTTTAATAATCTCCATAAAAGCCTGATTTTCAATCCCTAGGCTCAAGCTGACAGTGTAAATAAAATCACCCAAATCCACAGGGTAAGAGAAATGAAAATGACAAGGATTAAAATTTTGTCAAACCTCTTTCTTTTTAAAATTCTGCTTCCCTTCCAATTGGATCACGACCCTCTGTGTGCACAGCTTAAGACCAGACGGTATGCTTTCACTTTTATTCCGCTCTGCAGCAGGCTTACAGTATTTAGTGAAAGTCTGTAAAGAATGTGTGCTGTGTAGAGAGTTAATACCATAATCCCCTATCGTTAGGGTCAAATGCTGAATAGAGCAGAAGAATTAGAAAATATGTTACATACAATGGCAGAAAAAATGCATCAGCATGCTGTTCTGTTAACACATGCATTCATTACCAACAAGTAAATGACAATGAGATAATAGAGTATATTAAGAGATGTGTACTTCAAGTCTAGTGGGCGTGTTGTTATGAGAACCTGAGACTTTGAGTGAGAATCTCACTCTGAATACACACACATCGCAGGGTTCTTCTTCCCATATTATTGCTTCTTTCTAGGAAGCACTTTGATGCAAAAATCAGCTTTTAAAATTATTTGGCAGAGATAAACTTTGAATACTCCTTTTTTTAATTTCCTGTGAAGTGTGATATCTGTATTTTGCTATCCAAGCACGACAGTACGTCTGTCTCTAGAGAATTCCCGAGCATGAATTGTGGTAATTTTAGCTAAGGAAGTATTCAGAAAACAATCCTAGTGCTTGCCTTTTTGAGAGATCCTTAGGGGGCTAGCTACTTACATCATATAGAATTGGCATGGGTATTTCATTCCCTTGGGTTTTCAGGAAAAATGAGCCAGTACGTGCTGGAGGAGTGACAATTTGCTAGAAAGACAAGAAAGAAAATACATTTTGTATGTTGCATTGCCTGAAACCAATTGCAAAATACAAGAATCGCACAATCTAAAAACCTTATCACTACGAGTTAGCATATTATGCCTTCCTCTAAGGAAGAGACTGAGCTTCACAAGAAGGGGTGGGTGGCCTTATGGAATAGGAAGAGATATAGAAGTTATTTGGCTGCCTGTACTGGCACTAAGTAGTGTCTGATTCCCTAATTATTCCTGCTGATTTAGCCTGGTTATTAAGGGAGAGAGACAGTGCTGAGCTGGAGACAGGATGAAGGTGCTTAAAAAACATCTTGCAATAGCTGGTTAATGACAAACTGTGGAAAGCACAGCAGCAACGTGTAACCTCAAGACTTTGTCCAGCACAAGCGTGTTATCTTATCTCATGACTGATCAATTGTAAATAGTACCAGGCAGCACAGCACTTCACCAAATGGGCCGTGTATGGTCTTATGTAGACACATATGCTGGCTGTGAACTGTCACCTGCACAATGTTTCCAATTTTGTATTATTTTCCTGCAGTAGGAGTTGGGAGTGGTCAGGAAATTACTTTTATCTGAAGAAGGAAAAGAAAAAGAACTTTAATTTCTCAGAAGCTTAGGTTTGGAGTTTCTTTTAACTAATTCAGGAAATCCATTTCTCATAACGTCTGCATCAAAATAACTTTCTTTTAGTTTTGAAAGTTTTCTAAAATTCTCCTTGAGAATTTTTGAGTTCTGTGAGTGGGGCTTTAAGCAGTTGTCCAGTCTGTCTGACAGATGCTAAGGGTCAGGCAACATTACAGGGCCGGGTCTGAAGGTGTTGGTGTCCTGCTCCTGAATTGTGGTGTCCTGTAGTGGTGTCATTGTTAGACGTGAAAATTGCTGATGGCTTTCTTTCTTTTTCATCCTCCTGAAATTTGTTTTACCTACTTTACAACACTCTGACAGTTCTTCCTTCAATGTCAGACTACTGCAAAAAAAATATAGAAAAAATAATTAAAAAGGAGACATACCAGAGAAACACAAAAATCCTCCCCATTTAGGTGCACAGTTTTCATATGCATACTTTATTGTAAAAGATGTTTTTCATCTGGATAAAATTCATCTTCATGGATTAGTCTTCATAATCTCTAGTATACTTTTCTTTCTACCCTTGGGCAGTAAATGTAGAAGCTATAGGTAAATTCTGGGCATTCACTTTATTTAGCCACGCTTCTGCAGTATGGTGGACAGCCAAAGCCAGGCTGTGCCAGACTGCTGCCCAAGGAAATCCTGGTGAGGAGATTCTTAGAAACTGAGATGCATATATCTGTTTGTCACTTACAGTAGTAGGAGTGTGGTATTTTTTATTAAAAGAAGAACTTCTCACGTGGAAACTGCAGACTTGATGAGTTGATATTATTTAAATCAATAGATTATGTGTATTTGTCTTGACTCAATTTAATATCTGAGTCACTAGGCTGAAATAATTAGAAATTATGACTGGAAAGGGAAATGGAGTGTGATAAATTAAATCAAAGAAACAAAACCTGTTGTTTCTTTGGTGGTAGGAGAATACACAACAGTAGAAGAGAAGGTATTTGATGTGGAGTTCCTTCTCTAAGACATAGTAAGAATAAGCAAGGTAATTCAGGTGATTGAGGATTAATCAAGTTGGCGCTTGTCATTCAACAAATGGTTCAGCTCAAAAAAAGAGGCATTAAACCTAGAGGAGGAATCTAATAATAATCACTGGTGGGGCTAATCTTAGAGCTATAAAAACTACAAAATAAGCTCTTTTCAAAGTGGCTGATGTCACTGCCAGCCTGGGGCTTGAGGAGAAGGGTAGGCTGGGCCAACAGGATAGTGAGCAGAATCTGTGGGCTCTTCCCTGGTCCCCAGTCTTTGCTTTCCACACAGTTCTCTTGGTTAGGCTCAGACAATAAAACACTGTACTGGGGGTTTACTCGCATTTTGTGAAAGGACAATTAATGCCCATTCACTAGAAGGGCCTGGATTGAGGTTGATTGTCTTAGAGATGGTTATTTTCTAAGATCTAATTTTGGGTTCAGCTGAGTGGAATCAAGCCGGAGGTCTGACTGTTGAGTGTTCAAGTCTGTGCACAGCAGATGCAGAAATTTTTCAGACAAATTAGTGAAGAGACCTCTGTTATGCACAAACTGCTCTGTAATGATTATGGGTACTGTCTGAATGTTTCAGTGCTCATGATATGACTATAAAGGGTTAAACCAATGGTACTGTTGGGAAAACAAGCAGAAAAAGGGAACAGAACAGTGTCATCTGCTTAAATGAGCAAGTTGTGACCAGCACTCTGGTCACCATCAATTTACATCTTCTCATATGGCTCCGCACAACTCCTTTCTGTGGTTCAGAAGGGGATTGACTCATGAGAATCACCCAGGAAACGTTCTTCTCTTGCAAAGACATTCAGTTCCCTTTATGCTCAGTAACATACAAGTACCAGGAACAAATTTCCCCCCCCCCCCAGCTTCCTTACATAATCAGTGCATGACCTGCAACCCTCTTTGGGATGAACATTATTTGAGTACAAGGGAAATGAACTCTTTCTGGCGATATCCATACCCTGTTCAGATCAATGGCAGCTGCATGTCTTTGAGTGCTTTAGGAAAGGATTTAAGGCCATCTGATGGTTTGAAAGAAATTATGTCTACCTTATTTCTTAGTATTGGCCTCTAAGCATAGAAAAGTAAAAGTGAACAGTTTGGGGTTAACTCTAAGGGAATTTACTCTTCAGAAAAAGTGAGGTGACAGTAGGTTTTGCAGACATTTTTAAGAAATTATATTTGGTTCTTGAAGTATTTACATAGCCTCTACCATTACAACATCTGACTATCTTCCAAATACCTAAATATGCCAGTGTCTTTCATTTTTTTTCTTTTTTTTCCTTTCTTTTTTTTTTTAGCCCATAAGAAAAGTAGCTTGATTAGGATGTTTTTGTTTGCTTGTGTTTGTGCTTAGATGTGGTAGTACCTGGCAACTGTATGTGAAGAAATTAATGAGGCAAAGTTAAGTCAGAGAGATGAGTTTTGCAATTAACACTGAATGTGGTGAGATATATAGTTATTCTCATCTCTTGTGAAAACAAATTAACTTGCCATAGGAAAGTTGTATCTCCTGCCTTCATGGGTTTCTCTACATTGGTTGGCCTTTCTTGGTTTTGATAGCACATACCAGCTGCAAGTTGTAATGTGATGCAAAATGCATCCATGAACAGAGCATCAGGAAGGCTGGATGATCAGCTGCTCGTGCCACTGTTCCTTTTTTTAAAAAAATGCTGCAGATGCACCATTAGCAAAGAGGAAAAGTGTCATTTATTTGAACAGAAGGATTCTGATTGATTTAGAAAATGCCCAGCAAAACATAAAACGCACCATGTCTGTCATTTTCCTTTGCTCATTTGCAAACAGCAACCATTCACAAATCAAACCCCAACATGATATTTCAAAGAAAATAAAAACTTATGCCTACCTTTGAAAAGTGACATAAAACTTGATTTCATCATACATGCATACACAGGGAGAACTCATCACTGTCACCAGATAGTTCATGTGAGCATGGTACACACATGTTTTCAGTTTCATGGTTTTCACTGCAGCTTTCTTGATGACTGCCAGTTTATTGCCTTGAAAAGTACAACCTGAGTGCTTTGTTAAACTTGTCTTCTTACTAGCTTCTTATCTGTCCTCCCTTTTTTATTTGATGTTAGAAAATGCTGTGTAAAGCTATCCTTCATGCTCAAAGGACACCACCATAGTGCAGGACAAAGTATTTTTTAGAAAATGCTGAATTCACAGAAAAGAAATCTTCCAAGGAATTGAAGAAACTGACAACAGCTCTTGATCATAGCCAGTAAATAGTCAATTAAAACATGTATTTACTGAAATTTATGAGAAGTCAAGAACAGTTTCAACTTTTCAATAAATATATGGCCTCTCTTTTCAAAGCAAAAGTTATTGAGAATGTAAAATAAACACCATTATCAGAAAGCACAAGTTTAATGCAGAGAAACACTTTGTGCTAAAACAAGTGTATTAAAACTTCTTATTCCTTGTGTGTTTAAGCATCAAAATGTGTCAAAATTACATCTTATTCACAATGCTACAGCATCTCCACAGATTTGGGACCACAGAATCCCCAGGCTATTGCTAATGGAGTACTGGCACCAATCTCAAGGCAATTTTTCAGAATGTGAGTTGTTGAACAGTTTTCGTCTGATTCAGGTAACATCCTTTACAGTGGCCTGCCTTAGTCTCATATAGATCCCCTGATTGTTGTCTGTAGAAGTAGAAATACAGTTCATAGCCAGACACAGACAATAAATGAAGGGAAAGCATAAATAACTGGGTCCTGATCCCACGTAGTGTTTAACTGTCCTGATTTTCTAGGTACTTCTATCACAATGAGGATTATGGACTATAAATACAATTCTGTAATTTAACCCATCTGTAATCTGCATCTATATGGAACTGAGTTCTGACTCTCTATTTTAGGGCAAAAGTCCCACTGGAACACCCGAGAGTAAAGTCTGCTTCAAAGATGTTTGCATGTTTTGTATACAAGGTTTTACTTCTTGTGTTAGATCCAGCATGGGTCAAAGTTGCTTTATATCACCTTAACTGGTTCCAAAGGAAGCCTTCAAATAAAAGGATCATTGCAACATTGCCTGTTGAAATACATCCAAGTAAGTCAGCATGGCTTAACTTAAGCAAACAAAATCAAGTAAACTTATACCCATCTTGCAGAATTCAGCTTGGTTTTGCTTCCTACATGCTGCACAGGATGCTCTCAGAGCACCAGAGTATTCTTCAGGTAATGCACACGGTATGGATTGAGGCTGTCATTATATCTTAACAATTTAGGAGATGAAGGGGAGAAATGTTAACACTTTGCATTTATTTACTTTTACAGCATGCCATAAAGATTAAAAATACATTGTACACAAGTGCAGTATTTAATGTAGCACTTTAATTACATTCAAGTGTGTTACTAAATAGTCTTGAGAAAACCTTAATGACCAGCTGTTCTACCCTCTTCCCATATGTCAGAAATGGTTTCAGAAATCGCATTCTGGGACAGTAAGGTTGTATAATTAGACAGTGTATAGTTAACACTTCTAGATTTTCCTCTTAAACTGCGGGCCCTTTTCACTAACATATTGTGGTTTGGTGCCAGTTTGGCACAACACAATTGTGTGGTGTGCCAAACTGCAACTGAGATGTACAAACTCTCAGAGACATGTTATGATTGCACCATTATCTTTTTATATCTTTTTCATCATTAGGACTGGATGCTTTTTATGTTATGTAAGATTCAGCTTTTTATGGCCAACAAATAAACTTAGTAAATAGGACTATAAATTTTTAATACTTCTACCATAATGCCATTTGTCTAATCAGAATTAGATGGTTACTGTAAACCCACATCAGTTTTCACCAAAAAAAGGCATCATTCCAAGAACAGCAGCTATGGACAAAAATTTCAAAGGAGGTACCTTCTGGCCCAGTTCAGGAATGCACTTAAGCACATGCTTAGCGTTAAGCACATGAATGCTTGTATAGAGGCATGTGCTGAAGCTGGACCAGAAAATGGTTTATGCCAAAAAAATAAAACAAACTCTTTCTGGAAGTTGACAAGTGTACAGGCAGCTCAGCCTTTTGAACAATTATCATCCCTCTTCCCGTTAGCATCTAAAAACGGCGGTGTTTTTCTGGGACGTTTATTATTTTGCAAGACAAAACAGATCCACAGTTTGCAAGGTGGGGGGGGAGTTTGTGGGAACACATTAAGCGCGAGCCGCCAGCCGAGCCGTCAGTGCACAGTGCGCAGAACATCCATCCTGCCCAAGCGCAGGGGGGGCCATGGGAGGCAGCAGCTTCACCATCCTGGCAAGAGAGGTTTATGGCAGGTTGTTGGATTTTTTTATTTTATTTTTTATTTTTTTTTCCCTGAGCTTCAATTTCCAACGACTTATTTAGATGTAAGCAATGACAGCTGTAATCATGTTTTAAATCTTGCTTTGTATCCTTAGTTATAATGTTGTTCAATTAATATTCAGAATAATGGAAGTGATGTGCCCCTTTGAAAAAGACTTGAATGCAGGCCAAAGCTTTGGGAAACTGATTCTCAAGAGGATTAATCAGCATTTAAAACTTGCATTAATAAAAATCTGATCTTCTACTGTGTAGCATGCATAATACTTTTCATTTTTAAGCATTTTATTTTAATAGTGTGGTATCCTTTGTCCTGATTTTTAAAGGGATTTTAAAATCTAACTCCTTCAAATCAATCCCACTTTGACCCCTGAACATTCTTTTACTGAATATAAAAACATTATAGAAATCCTTGGTTCACAAATACCTCTATTGCTAAGGATGAGCAAAGTACAGTGCACAAGCATGCTTGTAATAGAAATTATATGTATCTTCCACAGGAATATATGTTAGGCAAGGGCTCACCTTTTCATGTAAATTATTGATGCAATAAAAACACAGATTTAGACATAATTTCTTAAAAGTTTGAAGGTAAATTATATCCTGAGAATTCATGAAGAGCCCTGGCACTCCAGAAAAAGTGCTCTTCATTTTTCACGACTTTTCACTCTTTTATAAGGAATATTATTGCACCCTATGCCAACAAGATATAGTCTATATCTGAAAGACAGATTTAATCTATGTTTTGTGTTGTTCCCCTGATCTTATTAGTGGGTTAGAGAAACAAGAGGATTTTGTGTAAAGTTTCCCATATAAGTGCAATTCTAGTAAACCAGCTAATTTACATGCTAAACAGCCAGCAGTTTGTAAGAGAGTTTTGTTTCATGTCAACTGCAGAAGCTGAATGTATTTTATAAATACTAAAAAACATTATTTCTTCTGAAGAGGCATTTTAATAGCAAATAGTTCACTCAGATCTTCTCCAAAGCAGAGAAATCTAGTCGAGAATTTCTTGTATCCTTACTCATGTCATTGAAAGGCAACAGTTTGCACTCTGAGTATGGACCATCTGCTTTTACTTTGTTTCATACCTAATGTGATGCTTCAGTTCATCACAAACATAACCAGTTTTCTAAATGAAGCCAGAGGTTCTCGAAAGATATTTTTATAATCTTGCTGCATTCTAGAAATAGAAGGTTAATATGTTCTGTTCAAAAACAGTAACTATAAAATGCATTGTATCTAATGGAACATCAAAAAATGTAGTTGCTTAGGCACTAGGATGACTAGACTTTGAAATACTACAAAGAAAAATGAATCATAAAAATATGTCATCTTTACCTCCAGTGGATAGTCCAACCAACATGAGAAGTGAAGTGTGAGAGGGAAGGGTTTTACACAAATGTGCACATGTTTGAACTAAATGCTGATTTAATTATTTTGGAGTTAAAGGAGGAAGACCCCAATTTAGGGTGCCCTTTGTCTGAGTTCCTAGACCTAGATCTGGCCCAGTATACACAATGACCCCATCACTTGGGTAGAGATAATAGGAGCAAGTTCCCACTCTTCATGTACTCTATAAGAGTGACAAGCAGGAGTTACTTTGGTATCCCACCAAGCACTACATGCCTGTTTCTGGTTTCAGAGGATATCTCTGACACTACTGCTCACAGACTAAAGTATTTCCTATTAATTAAATCATGGCCATAAGAAGTCTATGACAAAATACACAGCCAAGATTTCCAACTGAGCTAGTACATTCGCTTGAGTTGATAGACGCTAGATTCAAATCCAAAAATGTACATGAGACTTTTACTTATTGGATAAATACCCAGACACTGGTTTTCATCTCTAGCCTCCTCCATCCTCACCAACCCAAAAAAAATCACTTCTGTCTCTCTTCGGTCCTCTCAGAAGAGGGATAGAGAAGTACCTTTGAAATTCAGTCTGCAGTGTTCACATCCACAACCACAGGTCCATAGCTAGCATAAGTGACTGCATCTGATTTGGAAATCATCTAGACAGGGGCCCATCCTCTCACACTTAAGTGAAATGTCATGACTTGTGTCCAAACCTAAATTTTCTAAAAACAATGTGTTTTCGTCAACCTGCCTACCAGGAACAGTGCCTGGGAGTGAAGCTCTTTCCCTGCTCTCTGCCTAAGCAGTGCCAGAAAGGAAGCTAGAATCATGTCCTAACTGTGAGACACCACCACTCCCCAGTGAGGGCAGCAGATCGAGGGACAGCTTTTGGGTCTCTTGCCAACTGCCTTGTACAGGGATGAGAGAGGGAACATCCAAAATTATGGTGAGCAACTATTACAGCTTAGCCTGAGACTTTGAAGTGTGAAGAGGGCAAAACAGCAGTCACCCAGCGTGGGAGTTTATTAATATAGAAATTACTGTATTCACTAAACTCATCTAACCCTTAGTACAGAAGAACAAAGCTACAGTTAAGTGAGAGGGAGTAGGTCTGATGCATCACTGCAGGGAGCCTGGGTCCTGTTATGATGTGCTGTTGGACCACAATCTTCCTTTTGCTATCTTCTACGCTTTTCTTGTTCTCTCTTTTTAAGCTCCTAATTGCCATGAGGAACCAAAATCAATCATGCGGTCAAGGCTGTTATCACTCCCACCATGCATCCAGCCCTATGTCCTTGCTCCCCGGGGCTCTAGATACCCCTTGCCCTGCTCCTTCTCCCTGCTTCCATTGCTGCTTCCAGGCTGCCTTGCTCTGGGCTGTGTGTGGTGGTGCCAGTGCTGGATCAGGCTGAATACAAGTACCACATTCTTTATTACAGAGTCAGCATTTCTTCCTCATTCCTTGCCTGGCTGCTGCCCAGCAGGTTATTTTGGGAGTTACACTAGCTGGCCCAGAGCACTGCCATGCCAGGCAAGGCACTAACAGTTCAATGCTCCTGAGGGTGGTTTGCATGTGCCACAGCCCGAAATGAAGTACTGTTTTATTTGGGGACACTGACATCGTGTAAATATCCCCGAGGAGTAGGGCAGTAAAGGGCAGGGTTTGTAAGTGACCAGTAACTGAAGGGCCAGCTAGGGGAAGGGGAGGCATGGCTAGGCAGCAGCCCCTTGCAGTGCCTTCCCTGTAACCTCATTGTTGCAAAACCACAGGCTGGGGGTGGGAGGAACAGGGATGTGAGAAGGATTAAGCTGTCTGCACATTTTTCTCCCCTTACTCCTAGTCACAGACCAGTCTTTCCCAAGTCAGGACAGTGCCTCTGCTCCCAGAATATGTGGTTCCCCATACCTCCCCCTGTGCCAAGGCGAGAAGCAGCAAAACTACAGCAGCACTGCAGGATTGTCTTGTGGATCTTGGTAGGTTGGGAATGGGAGACATTGGTCTAGCATCTAGGTCATGGTTCAGGTGTTTCTTCTCACCCCATGCCTTCCCCTTCCAAGACAAGAAGCACTGAAAGCCCACAGTGAGGAGAGCAAGCTGTAGGTCAGGTAGAATGAATGCAGGGACAGGTGGCGAGGGGATGCAGAAGAAGGGGCAGAAAGGGGGGAAGGAGATGGGATGGAAGAAGCAGAATTTAAAATGGTATCTATGACATTATTGGGAAAGATTGATTTGGTTGAGCTGTCCAGTTAAGAGTTAATCCTCCATGTGTTCTCTGAGCTCGTAAATAATACTGATGTAAAGGTACAAAGTTGGGCTCCATGACCAGGGACAGAAGCTGCAGCATCTTACGTTTCCTGCCTATTACATACACATTTTATTTGGAATCACGTACAACTTCTCCGGTACACCTGCTCTCCTTGTAAAATATTGTGTCATACTTCAGTGCCTCCTATGCCTCTGAAGCCAGGTGGCCACCAATGACTTGTATTTCTTTTTCTGGAAACAACTTGGAATAGCTTAAATAGGCCTGAATTTCTGCTCTGGAGAACAACCCTTTGAAAATGCTTTGAAGTTGCTGGGCAACTTTCAACGTGTCATTAGGACCACATGATACCATTGCACCTTCTCAGCCCCACTGCAGTGGTGCAGGCCTTGGACGAAGCCTGAGTGCCCTTAGAGCAGCCAGTGAGCAGACACAGCAGAGTTGTTGTGGTACCTGTGCTGCCCTATTTGAAGCCAGAGTGTATCTACAGGATTTAGGGTAGATACCGTCTCAGCTTGCAGCTGGGTGTACTGAGGACACAGGAGGAGCTACATGGATGCCTGAAGAACAATGTTAAATCCTATGGCAGAGTTATGATATGTTGCTATATTATTTCTTAACCTTTCACTTTCTAATGCAGTATTTTTTTGGGGGGGGGAAAGAAAAGGTTATTGTTATACTTGAATTTATCATGCTGTTGGAGAGCACTAGGCATGAGTCAGCCTTGAGGCGGTAAGATGGACAAGATGAGCTTCTGAAGTACCTTTCCAGACCTATTTCTACAAGTCTATGAGCAGAACAAAACAAACTCAAGATGTTTTCCCAGAAGAAGCAAATAAAGGAACCCTTTCTTTGAATTTTACACAGATTGAATATGAATAAAATGAATCCCACATCTGGGCCACTCTTCTTTTTCATTTCTTTAAAGAACAGATATAATAATGCCATACATACACAAAAAAACAAGCAGGGAATATCAAGCCAATTGTGCCTCAGGTTTTACTTTTTTATCTCTTTTTGAAATGGCAAAAGATTAAAAACAAAAAGTCTGCATGCCCCCCATGCTTAAATAAAACAGCAGCTACATCTAGACCGTTCAGTCCCTGTGCTCAGTATTATAAAATCAAAATCTGAGAGGGGGAAAGGAGCTGGCAGTGGCCAGAAAGGGCTGTCCTCACAGGGAGGAGGACTTAGAAAGCTGTTAGGCTCCTAGGAATCTGTGATATGAAAGTAAACAGCTGGGCTCCCTACAAAATGTGTGAAGGAAGTTTGGCCCCCTCCCTTTCAAAAGCCAGAGTGTTGAGCAGGGACCTGCTTCTCCAAGCCAGTGGTTAGAGATTTGCCCTTCATCGTATCTTTGAGAGCTGCTCAGTTGCCCAGCTCAGGCCAGAGAGCACATACAGTGTATGGCAGCCCCTCCACGTTGTGAATACTGAACAATCTCGTGCCAGATATTTAGAATGAGCCGATTCTTGCAGCTTCCTCAACTGAATTGTTTGCCTTTTCTGAATCTTGCAAGGATACAAACAAACCATATCCATTGGTCTTATAATACTTTCCCCTTTGTTAGCTAATTGTTTGCGGCACAGATGACTTTATTTATGTAATAGATTGCTAAAATGCTATTCCATAATACATTTACTGTTTATTCCCTAATTACTTAGGAATGTATGTTTTCTGCGTAGTGAAGGCACTCTGCAGAGCCCCTGGCAGGTTAGCTTTTAAAATTAACTTTGGGTTTGGATTTGAGTGGTCAGCACCAAGGAAGAGACACTTTAAATGCATTTAAAAAAAAATTAATAAATATAACTCAAAGTTCATGTTGAGACAAAATTATGCAATTTACCTGCACATTACCTTCTACTTACTGTAACTTCAAATAATATTTCTGAATCAGGTTTATTGTATTAAGTTTATCTCTACCCAGAAAGAAGATTTTTTATATGCTGCATCTATCTTTTAAGATGCATGTTGACATCAACTTTGTAAAACTCATGCCTCTTATTTTGTGCATTAATTTATTCTGTTCATGTTTTTCCTTCTGGTAGCCTCCTTTTGCCATTTTAAATTCTTGTTATGTATGTGCTTTAGAAAGAATGCATCCACATTTGAGTTAATCAAGGGGAACTAACCAAAATAATCACTTTCCAGTACTTCAAAATATTCTGATTTTTTAATGGAGAACATGCATTCTTACATTAAATATGCATAATAAGTAATAAGTACTAATAAGAATAAAGTGGGCTCTGTAAGAATGAATGTTATGTTTTAAGCAAAATGCATTTGATTTACTGGGTTCAAAGCTGCTTTGAATCAGTAAGAATCAGTGCAAAAAATAGGGTGAGGAGGCTAGAGAGCCTCATAATGCCTATAAATTGTCCATAATTCTATGGATTTTAAATATAAAACTTGGCAGTGGCAAAAGCTAAAAGCCATTAGGAGAGATCCTATTGTGCAACACATCAGTAATCGTAACTAGAAAAAAACTAACTAGAGTTTTCTAAAATTTTCATAACTGTACTTGAGCCTTGTCTTGATGTTTACTACAATGATGGCATTGTTTGAAATGACATAGCCTAATGCATATATAAGTCCTGTTTGAAAAGAGCTACTAATTAACATGAATAGTCTTCTTCTCTGAAGGTCATTTATTGCAAAGTTCATTTTTCAGCAGAGCATTGCTAAAGTAGTCACCCCCGCTAACAGCCATTAGATTAAGAGACTTAGGTCTGTTCTTGTCCTGACACTGGGTCAGGATTTTCAAAGAAAGAGGCTCTTCGATGCCAAGAAGCCCTTAAAATAATATTTGAACAGAAAAAGAATGGATGTAATTATATTGTAAATATTTCCGTGGTTATTGAATTAATGAAGATAATTCTATTCATTTTATCTTAAAAAAAAGCCCCACACCAAGTTTTCCTTGTGTGATGTTCCAGTGCAGCTCTTCCCCTGGGACCTTTGATTTCTTCAGTCATAACGATTCATTAAAACTGAGAGGCACTGAATATTTAGCATCTGATGTGAAAGCACGTTCACCTATTGCCAAATATTAGGCATCTGAAGCCCCAGGTGCCTCTGCCTCCCCTTTGGAGGCCCCAGAAAGGCTTTCTCTGTCTATGTACATGCCAGGCACTGCTGCTTCTCTAGTGAGAAAAAGAGATATTCAAACCTAAAGTATGCCAATCTCCCACTGCCAAACTTACAGTCTTAGAAAATACCACTTTACCAGGGCTTTAGTGTTGCCACTGGAATCTAATTCTGAAACACTATACTTCCAGGAGCCCCATTAATACCAGTTCCATGATAGTCACTTAATATAGGTTTAGAAACTGCAGTGATAGAAAGTTACTGCTGGGGCTAAGGGACAACCCTGGTGGGTTTCCTGATCATGTCTGTGGATATATGGTGATTGAAGAGATGAGGATCCTTGTTGAGGCTGCAAAAGCTTGTTCATCCTTGTCCTAATGCTGGCTGTGGAAGCTGGTATGCTGTCCCTGTGCCATCTCGGGGCATGAAGGAGGTTCTGGTAAGAATTGGTTCTATTTTTTATGATGCTTGCCTCCAATTTGAGCAGGCTAAAGGTGGGATCTTTGGTAGTCAAAGAATGACTTACTGGAACATAAGTCATTCCCAAACTGATCCCTGGGTTAGGGTTACTCTTGTCAGTGAAGAAGAGGTTCCATGACCCAGTGGGGTTGTGGAGATGGGGAAGGAGACTGTGGGAGCTCTTAAGCAGAGCCAAGAAACACATGGAATTTCTTAGAAGTAGCAATTTTGTGTGACAAAGCTTCTCACAGGGAAGCCAGCTGAGGCCATAAGAGCAGCAGGAAAATCCCACAGACCTCAGGGCACTCATAAAAATATTGTACCTTGGAGTACAGATTTGTGTCCTCTTCTCCTCTGGTCATGCCATGCTCCCTGCTGTCAGGCTTCATGGGCTCCCCATGATTACAGCAGGGCTGCTGGATGTCAAAACTGCAAGCACAAAGAAGCCCCTCCAAGTCTGAAAGTCTGAAAGAGAGTAGCAAGGTACTCCACTGCCCTTTCCATTCCTCCCTGTCCCCAGTCCTGGGGCAGGAAGATTGCAGATAGGATAGAGGGGAGCGGGACACTTGTGATGTGGCACAACCGCTTCTCCCTGCCAGCTTCCACAGGGTTTTTGCTCCTCTCCACTTGCGTTAGCAGAGGGGAGCATATGGGCCTTGGAGATTTAATGTTTCATGGCTTACTTGGCTGTCAAAATGTTTTACATTATTATTTGTTGCAACATTCACGGTGATCATCTTTAAGGAAAAAAAAACCTGTGCGGCAGGTCCCTAGATGCCCTTGCTGGGAGCAGATGTCGGTGCAAGAGCATTGTTAAGCCTCTCCTGGATTTTTCATTTCCCACCCTTTGTACAGCCAACAAAGTGTGACGTGGCATGCACACAGCCTCTCTCACCGCCTGGCAGGACCCACTGGGGTGGTTTAGGAAGGTTGAAACTGGGAAACTTGCAGATTTATAGGGCGCTGAGACAGATTCATAATCTGTATTGATGGCATCATCCCCGACCATGTGACAACCAAAGCAGATAAGCCTATGACTGAACAGAAAAGATTTCTTAAAGCTGGTAATCGATATTGAGCAGCTCAGTCTGTTGAGCTATCGGGTTTGAAGATCTCCATGTGTGTGGGGTGGGGGGGAGCTCTGTGTTTGTAAAACAGGGAGATGCTGAGCTGCTGCTAAACTGCAGCCTAGCACAGTGCTGGAGGTTACTGGTATCTGCTGCTGCAAGCAATCACTTTAGCTGAAGAGCCATGGGAAGACTGGTTATTAGGGGGGAAGAACCAGAAGCAAAGGGATGATGAGTAAGAAACCTGAGTATCACTAACTTGGGGTCTTGAAATTTTGCTATGGGTGAAGCTTTCCAAGGGTGCTGCATGTTGTCCCTTCTTCAGTGTCCCAGGCTCGATAACCGAAATCTCTAGCTGATACCGAAAGTTTCCACAGGGGTTTCCTTGCTCAGGGTCTATGCCCATTACTTAAAATTATTTTGAGAAACTTGTGTTTCAAAACGGTCCTAAGCCTGATGGACATCCTAAAGGAGATACCCCATTCTGGAAGTTCTTTCCAGAGCTCCTCTTGGAGACAATCTGTTTTAAAATGAATAAAATTGTTTGGCTCTTTACAAAGATATAATGACTTTACAGGAAGCAACTATTCATGCCACCGTTGTCCATAATGCACAATAAAAACAAGTCTACCTTTCAACCAGATGGCCTGGGACGGAACTCCCCCCAAAAGTCACTTCCTGCCTTTCCTGTCACCTTTCAGACAGGGAAGGGAACTGGTCTCTCTTGAGAGAAGTCGTGTATGGGTAGCACCTCCTCAGGGACTGCGTTCCCATGAAGGGGAAATGTGTTGTCTCCAGATGATCAAACCTTGTGCTTTGTTTCTACAAGATGGCTGGATGTTATGAAGCTGGACTGGTTAGACTGGCACATAAAGATGAAGGGAGAAGCTGAGCCTTTCTGTTCTTCTGTATTTATTGGGCAAGACATCTGGGGTTCAAACACACTCCGTATTATGAAGCACCTATTAATATCGTCTCCTGATGGAGAACAGGGTATTTTTTTCTTCTTAAATGTTTAATTAGCAGGCATTGTGTCATGTCTTTACTTCAATAAATTCCAGTTGAGAAAGATTTTGGGTGCACATGTGAATGAACGCTTGTCTTGAAAGACAGAGCAAAAAGAAATTCATAATCATGTTTCCCTTGTTGTATTTACTGTTTTGCTTCTAAAGGGAATATTACTCCACTAAGAGATTCATAATTAGGAGGATGCCAGATGGGTTATCAATGTGGTTTTAAATTTTTATATGTAGAGTGCTTGTTTTTGCAGGGGATGCTTTGGTTCCATGTACAGTAGTTAAATATAAATGTCTTCTATGAGGTGACTGTTAACTATTCCATGATTTTGAATTTGCTGTTTATTTAATTCTTCTTCCCTCCTCATCTTTCCCCCATCTTTTTTTTCCAGCTTTTCTGATGGGGTAGATTAACTGAAGGGAACTACCCAGGTGAAAGAATAAAGCTTGAAAGCAGAACTGAGACCCATATCTTCACTTGAAAGAGACAACAGTTTTACTCAATTCAAAGAAATGAAGAAAAGTTGGGACTTCGGACACCTTTCCTAAATGCCCAGGGAAAGTTTTTCCTGTTTGGCCAGGTGCCTCAGAGCTCAGTGTGTTCTTTGTGCCATCACCACAGAGAGGTGCAGCAGCATGGTGCCAGTGAGGAGGAGAACATCTGATGCTGGAGCACCTCAGGTGGGCAGTGACATTCCCACAAAACAATTTCCAAAGAGACAGTGAGAAGCTACAGGTGACCAGAAAATCAAGATGTGACAAGGCCGTGCACCAGACCCCACAGCTGGAATTACTGCCCCACAGAAATCCTACACCTCCTTGGGAAGGGGGGATTCTGCCTTGGTGATTTTATGCTTTCCAAATACAGGCTGGCTTAGGAGCCTGCTGCACGCAGCTCTAGCCCAGACAGTGACAAAGTCCTGTGGTCTCATTATGGACCAGCTGCTAGAGGGTGGGATGCCTGCACAAACACCTGTAGACACAAGCAGAGCAGAGGGGTGTACACATGTGTGTGCACTTCACCTTTTCACTCAGCATTCTTCGACCCTCAGCACCAAAGTGAAACTCCCCTCTGCAGGATTTGTGTCAAAGCCAGCATATCTTCATCACCTGCCAGGGCTTTGTCCCTTTTCCTTCTTTTATTCTGAGTCTTCTCTTTATCCCGAGCTTTAGGAGTTGCGATAAACAGAAGGCAGCCATACACAGCATAATGATAACCCAGATGACAGTGTCAAATCTGCATTCATTCCATGTGTAAGTGTTACCGAAGGAGAAGACACTGTTATTAAACACCATGGAAGGGTGATCGGAACTGGCAAAAAAAAAAAGGCAACCACAATGGAAATGGAATGAGGTTTAATCAAAGTCCATCAATGTAACAAGACAAGTTTTTGAAAAGTCTATATCAGGTTAGGGACAAATCGAAACCAAAACCTTAGACTTGTCTTAAAAAACTTGTAGGGGTCAGCTCATTATCTCTGAATGTGATTTTCAATGAAAAACCTCAGTGTTGCAGAGCATCTTGGTTTGGGGAATCACAGCCTTGTAAGCTCCAAATCTGGAGCATAGACCTGTTCTCTAGGGCAGAGGCCATACTGAAGGCTGAGTGATAAAAACAGATAAAAATAAATTTACTAAGGACTTTAAATTCTTCTATTCATAAAAGAATACATTTTCAAGGGAAAAGAAATGAATCTGTCATACATGTAAAGACAAGTTGGGTTTACATGTTGTAATCATGTTGTACTGGTATAAATGCTACCAGGAAAGCACTGAGTTATCAACAGAAAATCCTCATGCTTAATGATAGGGACAATGAGGTAAAGGTCACATGAGATTGTTAGGTCATTTTCATTAGAGTTTAAAATTACTGTTGATGAAATACAAAAGAAAGTTGTGTGAAGGAAGCTATTGCATGATATAGACTGCGGTGGTGTCCATGGTTTTGTGTGGACAAAGGCAAAACTTCATGAGCAATATTAATTAGGGCTTTATTTAGCTGAAATTCAAGACCCACAGGTGCTGGTTCTGTGGCTTGCTACTGAGAGTACGGCCTTGCATTTTGAAGTTTGCTTTAATGCTCTCCATCTCCTCATGGGAGATGTTTTATCAGTGTGATGGAAATGTCCTTCTTTCCTTCACACAGAGCATCTCTGCATCTGAAGAAGTTTGTAGACCTAGTGCTCTTCTTCAGTTCTATACAGCCACAGATTACAAAGCACACATCCCACAGTCTAACCTGGTATGTGAGTGCCAAAATTTCACTATATGCTGTTTATTCATCCATCCCTCTGCTTCTCTTTGGCTTTCTTCCCACAGAGCCTCTGGGGAGGCTCCCTCCTTCCAGTGACAGGGAAAGCAGGGACAGAAGATGCTCAGGGAGGAGACTGATCTGACCTCGATTTCTGCAGCAGCACAGCTATGAGAGTTTTTGTGGTGGGATTAGAAGTACCCTTGGTTTGCATAGCAGTGATGAATTTCACTAAATGCAATAGGGAGCATAATGGTAACTAGGAGAAATTAAAAGATGTAGCACTCCAAACTGAGGGAGGTGACCAGCCAGTGAAGGAATGGCTGTATGTCTGCTCAGACAGTTGCCTATCTCATACACACTCTGCAGCTCATGAGCTGAACTGCTCTGTAGTCTTTTCAGTAAAGTCACATTTACTCTCCTGCCGGGTCTGATAGGAGCAGCAGGGGTAGGGAGTTTTTCAGACTTTCTCTAACAAAGTTTATGGGACAAGGCAGTGAGCATTCCCTTGCCTTGCCAGGCCATAATGGGCTTAGAGGTCATTTTCCAAAAAACACTGTGTTGAACCTCTCACGTCTTCTAGATGTGGCTGAGAGGGAGAAACTGGGGAGGTTTAAAGCCCCAGAACTACTTGACTATACAGCTAGGGCTCCCTGTGCTTCTGCTTCTAACCATAACAATGTCAGCAACCTTCTGCTAGCATGTATGGGTGCAGAAGTTTTTCTGAGATCCCAGAACTGAAAGACTCTTACCTGTATCTTTGTTTTCCTTCTTGTGCTAATAACAGCAACTATATTCCTAATAAAAATATTCAGAGGACCATGTTACGCCTGTTTCTTAAATTGTTATTATTATGTGACTAATCATAATAATAATATTATATTATGGGGGAAAATGTTGGAAGATATTCCCTAGATGAAAATGAATTTCTTTTTATCATCTACAGTAGTTTATTTCTCATATTCATGACCCTCCTGGTATTCTTTTTTTTTTTTTATGATGAGCCATAAAAATGACAAAATACATTAGCAAAGTTCTCGGTTTATGCTAAAATGACCATATTCAAAAATAATAACAGAGACTTGTATCAGCAATGCAAAAGATGCATGAAGTAATTGGTGCTTAATTTGTACACAAACTGTCAAGGCAGTTTTCCTCACGGCCTGCATCTTCTGAATTCATTAGTCTCTAATTAAGGCCAGTTGGGACCAGCAGTTAGAAGGTTAAAGAGGTTCTGACAGCCCTAATCATTGCTCAGGAAGCTGAAAATGTATGCAAAGTCTCGGCAGATGGGGTGAGATCTGCTTCTGCCAAGTGATAACTGTTATTCCTTTGCACCTCCAAAGCTGTCATCCTAATAGGCACATTTTAAATTTATTAATGCTCTAGTTACAATGCATACACAGTCTCTAATGGTATGTCATTCAGAGTATATAAACTGAGCAATTAACACATATTACCTGGTAATGGTAAAATTATTTGTTGCCTGTTTGATTTTTTTTTTTCAGTTTCCTAATCCAGCAAGAATAGTCATAAGAAAAGACTTTTCTTTGTTAAAAAGGGGGGGATTCTGAGCTGCTTGTTTGTTGACCATGAATTCTTTGTTTCTACAGACAAAAAGCTCACAAACCATAACTAACTTTTCTTTGATTTTCAGTGCCTCAAAGATTTTGGTTTCGGGGATTATATGTTTTTCAAACTTGAAATTTAAAGATGTGTGTTTTCAACACTTCAAATACAATTTTAAAGGGAGATATATATTTTTTCTTTATTTTTTTAAGCCTTTTAAAAAATAATCAGTGAATTGTCCAGCAAATTGTTGTTGTCTTCCCCTCCTTCCCCACTACTTCAGTGAGGTGCCCATATTACGTTTCCCTCCATGGTGGTATCTCTCTCCTTAATCCTGTTTGGTTTAAAGCTACCTAATCAAGAGAAAGGCATGGGTTTAGGTCTCTCTGTCCATCTGAAGGCTGCAGCCATGGGAGGCCTTTAATTGCATGTAGCACTGGTGCCACGACGGGTTGCAAGGGGAGAGCCCACAGCAGAGCCTCCTGTGCAGGGAGCAGGAGCAGCCACCGGAGCCCAGGAATCTCAAACAGCGCTAATCATGTGCTAAGATGTTAATGTAAGCAACAGAACAATTACGTATCCCGTGACTTATAGGCAGGCCAGGAACCTATTCCTCTGTTAGAATTAATTGATTTTGCACTGAGTAATGAGCATAGCACAAAGAGGGAGAGAGAAGGTAGTGTGATTGAACTGTGGGCCTGGCTCTACACTCACCAGCCTGAGTCATGATTGACTCCAAAAACATCAAAAGTTTTAAAATGGTACAATATTGGCATGAAAGACAGTCACAGGCCAACTTTCTGCTGCTGTGATTTCTCCAGGTTGCATTTCAGGTCTTAGTGCCCCATGGCAGCTCAATGGAGATGAGGCCCAGAGCACCCCTGCTAGCCAGCAACTCCAATCTTGTGTTTTCTTGACACGTCAACAGTCCTGATGAAGTCAAAGAAGAGTTTTCCTCAGTGACAACTGTGGGGCCAGACCCTGTGATAGACAATGGGCCTCCCCTGATGGCAACAAATATTGCCAGAGTTGTTTGCATAGGGAAGTGCTGCCAAGGTGGTTGCTGCTGGAACCTGGGGTAAAATGGCCCTGCTATACTCCCTCCCTCTGCAAAAGTACTTTCTTTGGTAGATCTCAAAGCAGATAAGGATCATTAGTCCTATTTTACATCAAGGGAAACTCAGGAACAGAATGAAAAATTACTTGTGCCAGTAGTGAAAAAAAATTTTGGAAAACCTAGAAACCCCCACCTATAGAACATATAAGAAGGGAAGAGAATCAAAGCTGATAAATTATATAAAACAACTTTGACCTATATGGTTTTCAGAGAATGGACAAAAACCTTGATCACCTTGACCTGCATCACTGTTGTATAGGAGAGTGTTACTCTAATGATCTTCACTTTCTGATGTGGATGTATAGCAGAGCTCTAATCCCTATACCTTTCAAGTTTGAGCAGCACGTAACCAGCGTGGAGTATGCTTAAGCCTAAACTATAGATAGCCCCCTGAGTTTTGGTAGCTTTATGCAAGGACAGGTCATTTCCACTGAGATCTGCCTTACCTGAATGATCAACTCTGCTCCTAGACCATTGCTAAGTGATGCAGTACCTCCTAGGCTGAGTTTCAGGTTACAAAATGCACTCTATCCAGGCCTCCAGACAGAGAGAGACATTTATTTTCTTCAAAACAAAACACATTAAGGCAGAACCAGCTCTCAGGATATCCCTTTGCACCCACAGCTTGATGTGTATTCCCACAAACTCAGGAGGGAGGATGGTGCAGAACCAGGATAGGTTGCTGGAAGCTTCTTGCTTACACCCAGGCACTGCTCACTAGGTTGTCCAAGATATGTAATTTTTGATTATTGTAGATAGAAGTGGGTAAAAGCTGAATTTTCTACAATGCTTCTAACTCAATAAATGAGTGTATTAAATTACAGTGGTATAAATGTGGTGGGGCTCCGGTTTAGGACCGTTTGAGCAGCCAGAAGGCACACCATGTTGACACAAAGCTAGAAAACCACTCAACTGTGGAGACACAGCTTCCCGTTTCCTCAAGTACCTCTCCCCCAACCAGTCTGGAGCAGAGAAACCAGCGAATATCATATGCTGCAGATGGATCAGCGATGGATCACATACAGCTAGCTGAGTCTGGCATGGTCTGATTCCTCTTGTGTTTGCTGGCTACTTACCCAGCCAACAGCCAGACATTTGTGGGGTAAATCATTTCCAGTTGTTTCACAGAAAAAATGTCCAGCAGTATAAATAATAATTCCTCTCGGACAGGGATTTCAGTGTTTGCCTGGGGCTTTAGTGCTCTGCTTCTTCCCTTCAGACCCCACCCAGCACATCTTCTAGAGAAAGATATGAACTCACTGCTAAAGACCAGTCATAGACATCAAAAAGAGGTGCCAGCTTTTTTTTCTAAATTTTTGTCTCTATCCCTACACAGGGCATAAGTAGACAATGTTACAAACAGCAATAGAAACTCTTAGTCAAAAATAATGGGGGCAAATTTCTTGTAAAATTGTGAGTGAAAATGTTTGGTTTGTACCACTTACAATACATAAAACTTGAGAGACTGAACACAGACTGATGCTCTGTCTAGAGACAATTCAGCCCACGTGAAAATTATTAGATGTTGCCGTAGCTTTTGCTGGCAGTTGTATTCTGAGGAAGCTCTGGGGATAGGGAAAGCTTAACAGCAAGAAGCTTGATTTTGCTTAAATTCTGCAATGTGTTGCTTTTCCCTTTGCCATCTCCTCTAGGCTGTCCAAGGTGATGCCCTCTTCTCACTGCCTGCCCAGAGTCACACGATAGCCACCTCCTGCCAGCCAGCACAGGGATTTCTCTGCTGCTTTCCAGCCTCCCGATGCTGGTGTAGGAGGGCAGCAGAAGGAAAAGGGCCATGCAGATGATGACCCCACACTACGCTGAGCCCCAGGTGTCATCTCTGGCCCACTGGCATCTGGTGTAGTATCAAGAAGTCAGGGCAAGCAGAAAGACATATGGGGAGCCATTGTGTAGCTTGATGGTGTCACTGCTTTGCCCTGAGTCTTGGCATATTGTCCTGGGAGGGTCCATTGTTCACTGAGGAGCAGCCAAAGCTGAAGGTGCAATGAGAAAAGGTTTCTGCAGCTGGATAGAGGTGCTGGCTTCCCCCACAGCCCATATTTGTAGTGGGGGGTCTTCCCCCAGCCCCACCAGTGACACTGCAGTGTCCTGCTTATCTTCTTGTTCAACAAAGTGTCTTCCATACAAGTTGCCAATTCCTTGGCAAATATTTGTTCTGTACCACATCTTGCCTAGAGCTGGAATTTGGGACCTGTCATGCCAATTCAGTCCGTATTGCTGGGCTTCCACATTCAGAAGGCATTCCCATGCTACCCATCAAATGTCACTCAGGAGAGGGAACCTCATTGCCCAGGGCCAAATGAGTCCTGTTGGTCCAGACAACTAATGTTGTGCTAAATGATGTCACACTGAGGATGAGGCGAGGGCAAATGATCACTGCGCTTGTGTGCAGTGTTTACTGCAAGGTGGTACACGAAACATATCCAAGTCAAATGGGCTTGAAAGTGCCACAAAACACAGGACTGTAGCTAAGCTCCTTTTCAATAGGAGTTTACTTGGAGCAAGCTATGACCATGAACCGTCATGGGTTGTTTTTTGAGTAGTTGCCTTTCTATTGAATCTTCCTGACATCTGGTACTTTTTTCCAGGATGGGTAACTTTTCTACCCCAAGGCCAACCAGATTTTTCTGCAGCCTTTGCTGACTTACTACAGCATGGAGAGCTAGGAGAACTGATACCATTATAAATATTTCTGCAGGGCCAAAGTCACTTCTGGTCCAGCAAGAAGCTGATGGTTCCAGTGACACGCAAAGCCTCAGGACCACAGTTCAGGATGTCCAGTAGGACCCAAAAATAGTCTACAGGCTGAAAACACAAGATGTGCAATGTTTCTGTTGAACTGGTGATCACAGCATAAATAGTTAGGCTTAAGAAATGTGTTGGTGTTTAAGAAATTTCAGACCCATTACCATTTTGTAGTTATTCTGGGTTTATCAGAAAAAGATCGACAGATTAAAAAGAATTTGAGAAGGTGTTTGACCTCCTAGTGTGTTTTTCTCTCTGTCAAAACCTTCATAACTACAATGCTGCATAGTTTAAATTCCTTTGCTTGTATGACTGCTTTCTCATGTTAAATAGCCTCTCTTAGTGCTTGTCTGGTGATTTTCTTGTGGTGGTGGAAAAGCTCTCTTAATGCTATTTTATCACAGTCATCTCTCTATTTCTACTGAAAAAAATGTATGTTCAGAGAAGCTAAGTGAATAACCCAAAGGACTGGCAGCAGCAGAACTAGACAGCACAAAGAGTCCCAGCTTCACACCAGGGTGAAACTTGGATTGCCTTGGAGCAGTTCTTCCAGGGTCACACCAGGGCGAACAGCCAAAACCCTCCTTGCCATCCCCTACCCCAGAGCAAACCTTTTCAAAGGGCTTAAGGGCAGATTCATAGTCTTGGGTATATCACTAGCATAGGGCTCAGCATACAACTAGAGTAAGAATTACATTTAGTATGTCATGATTATGAGGTCACTTGTGCCACAAACATGCCAGGAACCACCCTGAAAAATGTTGCTGCATAGCTGGTGGGACAACAGTTGGTGGTCCTTACAACAGGACCAACTAATAACATATATGGGAATAATTTCTTTCTGAATTGTTTGGTGGTGTTGGAAAGCTTCTGTTGCACTGTAGGTTAGCACCACGGAGCTCCAGAAAACGCACTGTGTTACACCTCTGGGGCACGTGAGAAAGGGTGAGATGTATCAGGTGGTGTGAAGCTTGCTTCTGGGACTGTCTTGATGTGTTCTTACAGGACCCACACTGCACAGTCTCCTGCAGTATTGGTACCTCAGGATTTACCCTTGTAGCAAATTACTCCTTTGCCCATGAGACCTCTGACATGGATCAGCTTTAAGAAACCTTTTATGGAGCATCGGTTCAGATTCTGAAGGTTTGTGCTGACATTCTGGAATGAGCAGTGGGTGAATGCCCTAGCAGTGGTAGCTGTCTGTACTGCCCACTATAAAATGCATTTTTCCTTATGCAGTAAAACCATCCCTTTAGTATCTGGAGGAGACTCTGTGCTGCATCAGTCCTTGTAACAGTTGATTTGCCAAGGTTTCAATTTCATGTCTTCAAGCTCAAGACCAATGTTAAACCAGTATTTTGAAAAATCAAGACTACCCTTATCATCAGGGTTTGGTCAATGCATCAGATATTTTTTGCTTGCAAAAAGACTGGTTTGTACCTGATCTCCTGAGCTGGCATTACAAGTGCTACAGCACTATTGCCACAACTGGGCTAATCCCTGTGCCAGCGCTCCTCCTTGGGCTGCTCTGTACCACTGTCTTCTGTCATTCTTTCACAAAGCAGGCAGCCCAAAACTGCCTCCAGCCCACCTTATTGGCTCCTCTATCAACAATTCTCACACTTCAGTGTGGAAAAAAAGAGCCCTGGGCAGCTTCAGTTTCCAGGGACCTCTGGAGATCTTCCATCTTGTTTACACCAGGATTGAGCTGCCATTAGCCACGCCACGTAAGAGGAAGCAAAAATGTTTTTCTAGTGCCACCTTTTTTTCAGTCAGTCCAACTTGGTGAAACCAGCAGATATCTGGCCCCGTAAGCTTAAAAGGTGTTTTAAAAGTTTTAGTGTAAAAGAAACCTCCCGTGATAAATAATGTAAATCATAAAGTAGAAAAATGGAGGAATTTATAAAACTACAGACAGTAGTGAGGCATTCAGCTAGAGCTCTCCTGGACACTAATCATTTCTCTTTGGATATGTGTACAGTGATTTTAAGCAGATTGTATCTACAATGCTACAGCCTCTGACATATAGTTATTATGGTTGATGCTGTATGCAGTCAGAGCAAGATGTGACTTGTCTGCTATACCATGCAAAGGTGAACAGCTCCATAAGAAAAGATTCAAGCAGCGTAATCCATTAGAGTCCATTTACAAACTAACAGATACTTTACAGACATTCAACAGACGTTCAATCAAATCATAATCTCAGAAACCTGCCAACAATAAAACCCATAAATTAAAATCAAGTTATATAAGCATGACTTGATGAACCTGATGTAATCTGATGGTATGAGATGCATATCCTACATTAAGTAACAAATTCCCCTTCTTTTCTCTTATCCGTTAATAGTGGGGCAGAAAATGAGTAGCAAATGTTTTGCAGCCAGCAAACCTGAACCTGAACAGAATGACATTATTTTATGGGGGATTATTTGTCATTAATTTCTCCTTAGCATATCACCTTTTTATTAACAAATTGATGGCTGAATAGACTTCCCATTAAAGGCAAGACAGTTCTTCCTTTTAAAGGGCAATATACGGTGCCTAGTGTGTGCTTAGACCCAAATGAAATAACCTTCTATTCTTTGTGGAACTCCTCATAAATATCTGTGGCTATCCTCAGATTTTACTTCTCAGCTGCAGAGAAGTAGACTTTGGCTGGTTCTTACTCAAGAGAGAACTGATATGCTGCAAAAGATCTGCTCATGGAGCAGATCATCCTGTGTGAAATCACACAGCAGCTACAGGATGGACAAGGGATCAGACCCAGCCAACATGGGTTTAGGAAGGGCAGATCCTGTTTGACCAACCTGATCTCCTTTTACGATCAGGTGACCCACCTGGTGGATGAGGGAAAGGCTGTGGATGTGGTCTATCTGGACTTCAGCAAAGCCTTTGACACTGTCTCCCATAGCATACTCCTGGAAAAGCTGGCAGCCCACGGCTTGGACAGGGGCACTCTGTGCTGGGTCAGGAACTGGCTCAAGGGCCGGGCCCAGAGAGTGCTGGTGAACGGAGCTGCATCCAATTGGCGACCGGTCACCAGTGGTGTTCCCCAGGGGTCAGTGCTGGGCCCAGTCCTTTTTAACATCTTTATCGATGATTTAGATGAGGGGATTGAGTCCATCATCAGCAAATTTGCTGATGACACCAAATTGGGAGGGAGTGTCGACCTGCCGGAAGGCAGGAGGGCTCTGCAGAGGGATCTGGATAGACTGGAGAGATGGGCTGACTCCAATGGAATGAAGTTCAACAAGGCCAAGTGCCGGGTCCTGCACTTTGGCCACAACAACCCCCTGCAGCGCTATAGGCTGGGCACAGAGTGGTTAGAGAGCAGCCAGGCGGAAAGGGACCTGGGGGTGCTGATCGACAGGAGGCTGAACATGAGCCAGCAGTGTGCTCAGGTGGCCAAGAAGGCCAATGGCATCCTGGCCTGCATCAAGAACAGTGTGGCCAGCAGGAGCAGGGAAGTGATCCTTCCCCTGTACTCTGCATTGGTGAGGCCACACCTGGAGTATTGTGTTCAGCTCTGGGCCCCTCAGTTCAGGAAGGATATTGAGGTGCTGGAGCGGGTCCAAAGAAGAGCAACGAGGCTGGTGAAGGGACTGGAGCACAAGTCCTATGAGGAGAGGCTGAGAGAGCTGGGGTTGTTCAGTCTGGAGAAGAGAAGGCTTAGAGGCGACCTCATCACTCTCTTCAACTACCTGAAGGGAGGTTATAGCCAGGTGGGGGTTGGTCTCTTCTCCCAGGCAACCAACAATAGGACAAGGGGACATGGGCTCAAGCTCTGCCAGGGGAGGTTTAGGTTAGATGTTAGGAAGAAATTCTTTACAGAGAGGGTTATCAGGCATTGGAACGGCCTACCCAGAGAGGTGGTGGATTCACCATCCCTGGAGGTTTTTAAAAAGAGATTGGACATGGCCCTTAGTGCCATGATATAGTAATTGGAGTTGGATCAGGGGTTGGACTTGATGATCTTGGAGGTCTTTTCCAACCCAATCTATACTATGATACTACTATGATACTATGAAAAGCTTCATGGACTTTCTCATGACTGCCTGCAGGAAAGAGGGTACCTTGCAGGAGTTGGGTATCTTTCCTTCACGATCAGGAATTATGTTTTAATAACATGGCTGGTGATAACATGGAAGATGAAGCATTCTGGAGGTAAGGCATGAGTAGGTGTTTCTTAACATGTCTAGGAGAGAAATTCCTACCTTTGTGGAACATGAGGGTACACAGGAGTCTGGGGGCAATCATTAGTGAACAAGCTGTGCAGAAGGTCTGAAGGCTGCTCTCCCAGCTCTTTGCTTGGAATATCAAATGCACTCTGATCTTGAAACAGGAACAAATGCACCACTTCACACCCTCTGCTGTCCCATCCACCCAATGCTTCAGCCTGGAATTTGCAGAAACATCTTTTCAAACACAATCAGGTAGCTGAGTAGACCTAATAAATCTTAATTGCTGCATGTTTATTACATTTGCAGAGAAAAGAGCACTGCAGTCTGAATGTCTAAATTAATCCTACATTATCAGGCCAGCTACCATGACATTTCTATGTTCCAGTATAACACAAACCTAACAATTAATTTGATTTCTTTATATCAGAAAAACAAATCAGAGTATGGAGGTCCCAGTCTTGACCTGAACCTCTTCAAACAGAGATGAGGTTTTCTCTAAACTAAGAGACCTGAAAGCACCCACAAACTGCAGGGATCAGGCAGGCACTTAGTCCCAGCCCCTCCAGTGGGGACAGCTGGGGAGGACCTGGGCAGATGCAGCCTGCACCTTCCCCTACCCTTTCCCTAAGCTCTGGCTCACAATGCTTGACAGCTTGAGGGCTACAGCTTTCTCAGGAGGCTGAAAAAGTGGGTGCTGAAATCCCATTGAAAGTAGATGTTGCATCCCTTTTGGTCTTAAATCCATCTGAAATGTTTGTTGTTGTGACGATGAAGCCGTTGAAATGTGTCCTGTATTAGGGCGACATGGTTCTTCCTGACTCTTAAAGATTACACCTAAAAATATGACCCTCAGGGATATTTTTAGAGTAACTCTCAGCTAGGAAAAAGACAAGGCACTAAGAAGAATAAGAAACAGTTTGAAAAGTAGATGAGAAGCACAATGCAATTTTATCTTTATTTAAAATTAAAATGCCTAGTTTTAACTGAAGGCAAGAGCATTTCCTTCCTTCACGTGAAATTTTTCTTTTCTTTTCTTAAATGGAAAAAGATTTCTGAATGACACAGGCTCTGTTCTATTCAAGAGATGAAAGGGCAGCCTTATTTATAGACTTACAATATTATCTAAGTAAAGAAGTCCCAGGTGGTGCAGAAGGTTTTTTTCATTGCCAGCATGGTTATTTTCATTGGCCTAGTTTTGACTCAGCACATAGGAAGGACAGTGGGTGCTGGGCAGACAGAGTCCTTGCCCTGTGCCGTGGGAGAAGCTGGGAGCTCCCATGTCTGGGGCTGGGCTGGGAACCCCACAGCAGGGGCAGAGCATTCTTGCCTTACAGAGATAAATGACCTAAAACCTTTTCAAATGTTGTCTAAGTGTGAAAAGAAAGAACAACTTTCTCTAGATATGTTTTGCTAAGGTGCTGCTTTTCTTTTGAACAAGCAGCCTCTTCAAAGGGATTGGCTTTTTCATCTCAGTGCCACAGTGAAACAATACTCAATTCTTGGTACTGAATGTCTTCAATTACCACAATACCTTGCAGGATATGACACTAGAAAGGTTATGCATAGAGAGGATAATTTTGGTTCATAGCCTCTAAATGTTCCCAGCCGCAATAGTGTGGTGAAAGAAGATGTCTTCCAAGAAGTTCACATTACTGGCTGTAGTAAAATAAAATAGCTATATTGTTTCAGCTCGCAATTTCTTCCCATTGTCTTTGTTTTAAAAACCATGCATGCTCAAAGGCGAAGGGATGTGTTTCACTACAATTTGAGAACTGTACTGTAACCAAATATTATCTTCATTTTGCTCCTTGTTTCATGTTACTTTTTGGTCCTTGAGTTCTCCAAAGTTCATCACTGTCTGTGACATTACCGTGACTTGCTAACTTTCTCATTATTTCCCCAATCAATAGGCGAACAATATACGGTGTTATTCTGTATTTCAGTTACCTGTCACTCAGTGTTTTATCTCCATTGATACTCCAGGTACTGCTCACAGAAACCAAAGTAGGCTGTCTTGTCTTCCGCTAATCTTGAATGCCTTTTGTTCAAGAGGTGTTTTGTATTCATCAGTCAACTAAGGACTCATCCTGAAGAAGCCCTCAGTCAGCACATAGATCTCAGTGAAAAAGGGATATGCAGCTCGTGAAATATTCATAGCAAAAGGTACCTCAATCATTTTCACCTTTTGACCCTTTGAGTCTGAAAGGATTATCAGTGGTAAGTGGCAAACTTCATGGATGTGAAATTTTCATAGGTGAAATACCTCACCAGTCCCCTTAGCCACTTTTGGTATTAAGCCTGTTCAGAAGGTACATTTACCTACCCACTCTATCTGCCACTACAGTTGTGTCAAACTCAAAACAGTTTTAATAAAGGTCCAAAGTTAAAATGATAGTGATCAAAACCTGGAAATAGCCAAGACTTTTCTGAGAAATGGAAAAATGCTATGGATGTTCTCTTCTTCCTGCACTTCACTGGGGGCAACGAAGAGCCCTTTTAGAATAGCTGTAATAAATACGACATAGTACTATTCATAACCAAAAGTGTCATTTGGGGAATCAAGTGACAAGTCATCTCAATTTGTGAAGTTAAAATATAGCAAAATACATGAGATTTTCTGATACATACAGTTTGCTAAAGGAGAAAGATCAATGCTGATGGTAGGCAATTAGCTTATTCAGGGATCTCTACAGCTAAGAGCAGGCTGCAAAATCTGCAACAATGGCTTGAGGAATGATTGCAAGCAGAAACAGTCTTCTAAAATTGAATATAGTTTCTACAAATCTAAAGAATTAAATTTTACCTATTTAAATACAAGCATCTCTGTTTTGACGTTAATCCAGGCACTCCTATCCACAGTCTGCATCCTGTAAGTAACAGGATCCATCCTTTCTAAAAAACAGATTAGCAGTGTCACAGTTGTGCTACAAAGCAATGTAGATGAGCAGCAAGAAAGGATGTGCATCTGGGCAGAAAAAAGGACAGGTTTGGGAAATCCTGAATTCATACCCCAATGTCTTACCAGGAAAAAGAGGAGTTTACCGGAGGGGCAACCCCACGAGAAGTATCAACATAAATAACTGTGTTGGCAGGGCTGCCAGGGTGCACAGTATGTCCCATGCAGCCCAAAATGTTGGATGACTCTGACATCATTATTGAAAAGGTAGTCCTTTAGCAAGAGGCTTTATAATCAACCCACTGCAGAAGCAGCTCTTCTGGTGATATTTCACCAGTGAAGGCTTTAGTCAGATGAACATCCATTGCTTAACAAGTTAATGTCCAATGGAATACCAGTAGGCGGGAGATAACACACCCAGAAACATGAAATGCAGGCAACATCCTCAAGGATAAGACAGTGTTGTGTTCTTGGGCCAGAAAAAGGACATGCAAAGTTACACGTGAATGCAGAGATGACTTGTGATAAGTCACCTAGCCAGTCTGTGCCTCAGTTTCCTGAACTGCATGTCTGAGTCAGCATCAACACCTTTTAAAAAATATTAATAAGCCCCATTTTCTGTAGGGGATTTTGGCTTTCCGTGTCCTGCAGCACTCTTTTTCCTCCTGATGATGAATCCACGTATGAAGTATATATCGCCATAAACAAAGATTCCCATTACATTAAATTTTACATAAAAATGTCCTCTGATTTCAATAATGCATCTGTATGTTCTTACTACAGCTTGGAAATTACTTTAGAGTTGCCTGTGGTGTGCCCTTTGTTCTTGAATGCTCTTTGTCTTGTCTCTTTTCTTTCTCAAAGAGTTTTTGGTCATGCATTCACATGAGGACGACTCATTGAAACAATAGGAGAAAGCAAAGAAAATTAGTATACATAACAGACCAAAGTCCTTGTGCCCTCTCTCCTAAATATTTTCTTTATTTCAGGAAACAAATCACATTATTTGGTCCAATGTGCTGCATGGAGTGCATGAAAAAGCATACTTGGTGAAAATAAATGGTAAAATATTTTTATCTTTGATTTCTGTTAGATGTATTCTTTTAATGAGCATACTGGACAACAGGTCGACAGAAGAAGAATACTCTTGGTTGGAGGTACCCTTCTGGATGACAAAAGGATGCTTCCATTCAGTGATAAATCATATGGATGTAAAAACTCTAAAGATTTATATTTCTCCTGGAGTCATGTCTTATGATTGGTAAAGTTATTCTCTGCCCCTATGGAAAAGCTCAGACCTATGGTTTTTAAAACAAATTAGCAGATTTCCAGAGGTATTTCAACACTGTTGCTATAGGGGAGAAATGAATGTGTTTTCAAAAAACTCCGTAATGGCTTCAACATTTAACTCTCTTTGAGACATCAGTGTTTCCAGAAATCTGTCTGTCAGTGGCTGAAGTTGGGAATCTAAATCCTTATCTGGGCACCTGGAGGAGAAAATGGTCTGGGAGGTGCCAAGAGTCCAGCAATTCTCCCAGACCCTACTGGGACTGACTGAGCGACTTACACTGGAAATCAGAGAATGTATTTGGGGATTAAACACTGGATTTTGGGCACATTTAACCTGAAACAGCTAGCTCTTTGAGGTCTGGATTGTGCAGTAGAGTACGTCACTCCAGGACATCCGTCTCTGACGTGCTGCCTCTGCAAGGTCCCTGGCATACAGTAAGGGACTGGCATGCAGAAGGGGTAAACCTCTACTCTGCACTGCCGAAGAAAAGAGCCATGGAGTGCCTGTCTCCTCTAGGATCTCTAGGAGTCTCATATTCTATGCCTGTTGAATTCTTCTCAGCTTGTGTCAGAAAACATGGGATAACTGATTACACTCCTATGAGGGCTACTTCAATAACACACATGCAGAAACCTGATACCTTATAAAGCCCAATTTTTCCCCCATAATGGATCCAAGGCCTAGGATCCATGTAAAATATCAAACACCTCATGGAAAACAAGCTTCTGCAATAGCAAATCTACCTGTATTTCTTTCTCTAACCCCTCAAAATATTCAATGAGCAATTACGAAACCTATAACAATGCAGACAGGGAGCCACATCCTGCCATTAACTTCAAAAGAAAATTAACAAACAGGTGTGCTCAGAGGGGAATCCCACAGCTCAGGGAGAGGTGGGGCAATATAGAGCCTTTTGCCTCAAGGTCACAGATCTAAATCCAGTTGAGTTGGTAAAAGTTGGCAGTCTTATCTCATGGCCAACACTAAATGAGTCCTTAACCTCAGCCCAGCTTCATGTGGTCCCTCAGGTGGAAAGCATTGGGCACTATTTGATATCTCTGCAGGGAGTGTCAAAGAGTTACAGACATCCAAAGGCCCAACTTCTGACCAGGCTTTTTAGCAGTGTTGAGGCATATGCCTGATCCTGTTGGTTTCACTGACTGAAGATACACACTTGTCATATGTCTGTAGGTCTGGCTTTTTAATATATACAGCTGAGTTCATGTCTGATCAAGAAAATAATCATAATTTAATCATTTAAAACAGAAGTTGCAATCAACACAAACAAAACCAGTGATTAGAGCTATTGATCATAGGCACAAAGGGTGTAAAGCTCACTTTTGCCCCATAAAATAAGAAACATCCTTAGAAACACAGCACAAACTTCACCTTTTTCATGTTTTAGCTCAACACATACCAGCACTTGCACAGAGATTTTCCTTATAACTTTAATTAACATACCCAATACGAAAAGGAAAAGCAACACCTTACTATCACACATCCAGCAGTATTAAAGAGCAGCGTTAGCTAGAAATTAATCACAGTGCCCCTCTGCAAATGGGCTGAATGTTTTCATTTCACATGCTGAACCAATTGAGTCATGAGGAAGCAGCAGCAAGATTTTAATTCCATATAGTACATCCCCACCTCTGAATTTATTTACCAAGTATAACATTTATTTAATGTAATTTAGTTCTAAATATTTAAAAGCTCACTTTGTTTAATATGTTTTCAAGTACAAGATGTTAAGTAATTATGGATGATGTGGTGGTCTTTTATTAGGTAGTTAATGACCATCTGGGAATTCAAGCCCCAAGGCAATGCCAGGGGCTTCTGAGTATTAGCTAGCCATTAACATAGTGGTAATGGACTAGCACACTCTACATGATTATGACTATTAAGTAAGCATAAAAAAGTAACATTCAAATTAAAATAGGAAATTTAGTTTAAGGCTTCTCTAGCATCCTTAATTTAATCAGATCATAGTGACCCATATGGCTGAGTCTTGTGTTGAACCGGATCAAACAATAAAGAGATTCAAGCTAGCATCTCCTCTGGCCATAACAGAGTTGTGTAGTCAGGTCTCCACTGCTCCCAGTGCCAATGTCCCCTTGTCACAGTCCAAGAGACCACTCATGTGAGGACTGCTGCTGCCATCCCAGTCCCCTTGCATCATTTGGGTGTTTATGAAATAGTAGTATAGGAGGATGCTGCCCTTCTCTGGCATTATGAATGGAGCCAAGAGGGATATCCCAGTCTCCTACACACCCATGGGGCTTGGAGGCTCCTTGCTGGACCAGGTGGCATCTTGGAGACTGGCATTACCCTGGAGCATTGGTAAAACAGGCTCAAGGCTAGGATTGTATTTCCCCACTACTACACACTTCACAGTCATTGAGTTTTTCTGGTGTTTTCTTTTCTAGTTTAATTAGGTGATGAAAGACAAAGATATTCATTGTGAACAAATCTAAGATAAAAAGCCTTAGTGCATTTTAATATGCTCAGGCAGTGTTGGGGCTCATAAACAATACTTTGGAGAGGAGGTAAGAACAGATACTGATTTCATTTCACTGTCGCCTCAATAGTGTACTTCTTTTCTCATAGGCAGGTATCAACATTGCTTTCACAGAAGTTGGAGGCAGAAAAGATCTATTAGATTATACTGTTCTCTTGACATGATAATGTGCTCTGTATAGACTTGTATTGAGTTTGTTTTGCCATCGTTTGTCATAAAGTCTCTGCAGGCTTGAATTGCCATCATTTTGCCATCAGAATGACATCTTAATATGGTTTCTGCTCCACAGAGTTGCCATGACATTATCATGAGATCATTAGACTATGCTAAGTCTCATGCAAGAGAGAAAAACATAATGTTATAGAAAACTGCTGCTTGGATTTGAAAATTTAATTTCTATTTCTTCCTATGCACTACAGGTCTTTGATCAGGAAAAAGAGGTGTTTGAACACTGGCTTCAGTGGAAACTTAATGGACTGTGATAATCTGTGAAAATGCTCTTTACAGTTATTGCAAAATGTTAAAATATTTTAGTTAAAACAAAAATGTCTCTATTGTTATCATGGACTCCTTTTTTAAATAAAAATTTAAAACCATTTTGCTCTGGTACAGAGATCTGATTAAAGTTGGATGTAAACAGGCTAAAATAAAACATTGAAAAGAAAAAAAGAGTCAATGTCAAACAAATGTTCTTCACAGAAGAAATTGCAGTACATAAAGGTTTAGCTAAAGACTTTCTATCTTTGCTTTCTTTTTTTTTTTTTTGGTAGAAAAAGGAAAATATTTAGAGATTTGTTACCCATTTATTTGTATAGCACAGTTCCTCCACTGATGAATGCAGTCGTCTCTGCGCTGAAATACAACCGTTTGGTAGGGCATAGCAATGCTACATGAAGGCAAGAGCTAAAGGAAAAAAATATGTCCAATGTGTGTGCAGTTAATGCAAAATATTTGTGCTGCTGTGTCCCTGGAATACGTATGATCTCAAGTTCAGGAAAAATTAAAAGGTTAAAAAAGTTACAATCAAAGAAACAACTGGACAGTGCCAAGTGAAAGGTCACAAGACAAATGAAAAACACATCAAATGGCTCACCCACTGATGTGCTCTAATAGCAAAATGACCCCCATCAAAATGTTCACCATGAATGCAGTATCAGAAAGTCTCCAAAGAATGTATCAAAATGTTGGCTTCCTAAATTAATCAAGTTTTATAGCTTGCTTGGAAATTTTGGTCAGAACTTCTAAATAATAACGTACCACCTCAGCTAATATAATTTCCCCCTGAAAGCACACCTTCTTTTCCAGTAATAGGAAGTGTGTTATTGCTGCCACCACCCCAATTTTATGGCACCCTGTGTGCTCCTGTGTAGTGCCCAATACTAGGAACAATCTTGGCTTACATTTTATCTCCATTTGCCTTAATGATTTCACTCGACTGTGCAAAGGGGAAAAAGAAAATAAAGGTTTAATGTGAAATCTGAAGGCAAAGGACTGCACTTTCTAAGTGTGTTCTATGCTCATCCAGAGCAATTATTATTGCTCATTACATTTCCATGCAAAAATCATTACATTTTATATCACAATATGCATTTTTTTATAAGTAAGCTTTAAACAAATTAGAATACTTAATATGCTTTTTGAACTTTTGCCAGATATGTGCTCCCAAGCCAGTTCCTTCTATTTACATTGTAGCATTTATCCATTTCCAAATATGAGAAGATTTATCTATCAGATTCTGTGCAAATTCAGCACACAGATAATTTGTAAAAAGCTTTCTTTTTCAAAATGTTTTGTGGTTTTTCTTATCTCATCTCTTTTCTAATTTCCTAATCATATAACCTTGAAGTCTAAAGACACAGCCTGTGATAATCTGTGTAAACTGTCTTTATTGTTATCACAGACATTTATTAAAAAAAAAAAAACAACACACACACGCACACATATTCAAAGCTGCCTTTTAAGTAATACTTTAGTCAAAGTTCAATCAGATCCACATTACTGCTACTCATCAGATAGAAAGTGTTCACAAGCAGGAGGGGGATATTGACTTTAAAAATTCACTGGCGAGGCGTACAGAGCCTGCAGGAATGTCAAAACTCCAACCTGCATTTTGATGTTTTTGCCTCAGGTTAGTCTTGACTGACATGCTTGGAGCACTCTTGTTTGTGCTCCGGCATCCATTAACTGTCCTTGACTCAATGTTACACGGGCCTTTACGGTCAGCTCGGTGCCTAATGGTTACGGCAGATTAGATGCCACGAGGTGTAAGAAAAGCATACGCCTCACTTTAAGGGATCACATTGGTTGGTCCCTGCTTCATTAGGGGGTATTGTTTGATCCTAAATTAATGAGAGCCTGTTAATTATTATTCTGATAACTCTGCTTCACATGGGAGCATGTCAGGCAAGTGGTGTTGTAAAGAAACAGAGTTTTGCAAAAGAAAACATTATGTCAAGGTTGAGATGTCTTTGAGTGGGCTTCGTTTACATGTAAGGCATTTCATTCAAGTGTGGATGTGGCTAGATGTGGGGAAAAGAAAGTCTCAGCTGTACTTTTGTTCAGCGTTAAATGACTGCCTTGCAAAAACAGCTCAGAGAAGGCTTATCAGTCCTGCATATAGGCAGATGTATACATCCATAATCCCCTGCGATGTGCATTGCTGACTTTCCTTCTCTTTGACTTTGTCCTTCCCTGGTTTCCACAAAGTTTTAAAAAAATGATCCAATAACCACTTGCATTTGGGTTCATGGAAAGTCTTCCTTTCAAAATAGGGTAAAATGGGTGCTAAAGCGGTGTTAACATTAACAATAATTTTAATTATTCTGATGTCACTCACATTAATGTATATAGAGAGAGATCTCTACAGTAAGTGCTGACAGGTACAAATGTGTCCATAGAAATGTTTTTCTTTAACATCAAGCTCAGATAAGCTTCTGAGGTGCCTATATTCATTTACTGGGAAGTACTGAGATTAGACAGATGTCTCAATTTAAAAAGAGAGAAAAAAATCTCATGTAGATGTGACACTCGTTCACCTGTGTTTTTCTGCCAGTCTATATAATGCTATCAGAACATAACCAGAGTTTTGATTTATACACCTCGTTTGACATTGACTGGCAGCTCTACAGAGAACACATGCAAAGAGGTGGTAATTTAAAAATATGGAGATCTTATTAGCCCAAATGGAAAGAAAAAAAGATCATTTCATTTTGCTTCTTTTGAAATTTAATGGGGGACAAACCACGAAAACCAAATATCTGAGACACCGGGAGTATGAACCTGGACGGGGCCCAGGATGTGCAGATGGCCCCTGTCTTTGAAAAAGGCCAGGCGAGGAATATGAAATGCCCTAAATTCTCGCATTGGAGGGGCTTGACATTTTAATCTGACTTAATAGTTGAGGGCAATCTAGGTTATTACATTGACCTCTTCCACTTATCTGAGATATTTCACTGGAGAGAGAGAGAGAGAGAGGTGCTCCTCACATCTCTGTGGCTTGGTGCTACTCAGCTGTTGTTCACAGGAGGCAATGCAGAAAGTGTCTCTTCAGCTCTCCAAGTCATCCATGACTATGAAGTCATCTGTCTAAATTTAGCATCTTTCAGTCTGAAAACCACCTGAGCCTGGGCTCAGCAAACTCCTCAAATTTGAAAAGCTCTAGGCAAAAAGGGTTTTAGAGAGGAGCATCATTTTTTCTGGTAGTGTCAAAGTTGACTCAAGTGTTACTGGCAACAGTTTGGGGCTTTTGAAATTGTGAAATTTTGGGAATTAGAATATGGCATGTATATAAAAAAATCAAAAGAATTAAGAAAAGGAAAGAACCATATGTCTCCACACAACTTGTGAGAATTTTGGTTGTGAAAGGTCACATAGCTGACTCCTTTTTTTCACTAGACCATAAATTTCATTATCTTGAAACAATGTTTTTGTTTCAACAAATAAAAAGTTAAGAAGGAATTGGAATTTTCTAAGCACAAGGGTGGTGAGAAATATCTGTATATTTTTCTCATTATTTTGTGTCTTGCATTGCTGAAGCCACTTGAAATGTCTTCTGTCTTCTGTTTATTTTCCTTTGGAGAAAATTCTACTGCCTGTGAATAGTTCTGACAGCTCTTGAGACCAGCTCTTCTTCCCAGCTGCAGAATGAAGCCACAAGAAAAAGTGGCTTCATTCAACTTTCTCACAGTGTTAAGCCTCTCAGCTTCAGCCCTGATCTAGTGGGTGGCCAACTTAGTCCATAAGGACTTTCCAGGTTTTAGATCAATTGTCAAGATGCCTGACTGTCACTAGTCAAGGTAGGCTCCTGGTTGGTATTAATTTTCCTTGAAATTTCCAAAAGGAAAAGTTCAAAGTAAAACCAGCTGAAATAAAACAGTCACTTCTTGACTTGACAGTGAACTCAACAAGTTTGGGGCATTACTGAAAAAAACAATTCAGTAGAGCCAAAGTCAGGCAGCTCCCTGGTCACACCATCTCACAAGGTAGTACGAAGCATGCATTACACCTCCTGCCAGGCACATGAATCACAGTGGGAGCTTGCAGGACAAGCAAGTTCTTCTTTGACCACTTTCCTACAAAACTCTTCTTACTTCTGCTTTCAGGTGCCACAAAAAGCACATGGGTACATCAGGAGCTGCATCGGGGTGCATCAGCTCCGCTGGGCCGTATCTAGAGCTACCTTTTGCAAGTTTTGGAAATAGGGGCAGGTGAGTGTGACTATGAGCTATCACCATCTGCCAGTGCTTCTCAAAGCCTTTAACCTCAGTCAGCAGGTGGACTGGTGCTAGCATGCATGTGATCGCAATCCCATGTGAATGTGGAAAAAAACCTGATCTATCCTGAAGACAAGTCACAATGTGCCTTATAAGCTATGTCTACTCAACAAAGGGTCTCAGCAATTTCTAGGGAAGCTCCACTTCCTGATGAAGGCTACAATGAAAGGCAAAACTGAGGCTTCTGGGAACTTCTTTGGGTGTGGATTTTTCTAAATGCATTAAAGTATCTATGTGGACATGAATAAGAGGTGTGTCATGAAGACTGGCAGAGTTTTGTTTCAAATGCCTTGCAGCATGTGCTTGCATCTTTTGGCCCTCAATTATTACATAGAACAAGCACTTGTTGAAATTTCAAGGAGACTTTGAGCCTCCCATCTCTGCTAGAAAGTGACACATAATGAGTGAACTCAGAACAGCGAAATCTTGATGTATATACGCACAAATTTCTGAAATGCAATGTGCTTTACCTTTTTACAGCAGAGAGAGCCAAATCCTGCACTCTGTTGTTTCATGGCACTCTCTACGGACATCATGTGCCTGCTGGAAGCGTCCACATGCAGAGGATTACCTCCACAGAATATATGCGCTGCAAAGGAAATTTTTCAGTCCTGTCTTGGAACGGCTTTCATTGCTGTGATGGAAGGAACACCAGTGCAACATGCATGGCTCCCACCTGGCCAAGGGAAGGCATGCAGGATGGGCACCACTCTGTAGCTGCTGGTTCTTGACATGCTGTAGTCGAGTGACAGGAATTGGGATCTCCAGAGCTTTGCAGGCATTTGTCACAGTCCTATTTGTTTTGTTATGAAGTTTCCTGCAGTTTTCAGCTCTGTTGGAGCTGCTGTGATTGTCAGATAAGTGTGTTTGGCTGTGGGTGCGGCTGAGCCAGAGGAGGGTGCCATTTCGGAGGTTTTGCTTTGGGATATTTATAGCTGGAGGAATAAGCACGTGCATGAGGGAGTTTTCCAGATGAAACACATGATTTCAGCACGCTGTGGAGTTCATCTCAGTGTGAGATTAGCTGTGCATAGTGGATATGAATAAAAACAAAAGATATCTTAAGTTGGCTAGCACTAATGCTGACCGGGAGTCCAAAGCAGCTCCCACTAACAAACTAGCCATCCCCTAGTCTCCAATGTCACTACTCATGTGCAGTGCCCAGAAATGAGAAAGTGCTGTTTGGTTTTGAGGGTGCTAATTGATTTTGTCCTTTAATGTGCATCTCTTACAGCTTGTTATACATAGTGTGGTGCTGCTCAAGGACCCCAAAGAGCAGTACTAGGAAAGAAACCAGGAGTCTGATCCAAACCAAATACCACACACACATGAATCAGTGCTGCAGCAAGACATACAGAGGCACCATGCATCACGAACCTCTGCACTCAGCAGCTGCCTAACCTCACAAACACCTGAGCAGATCAGCCCTCCTGCTGCCTCACCGTGGGCTGCCCAAGGTCTGCCAACCCACCCCTGCATGTACAGACCTGCCTTGATGTCAACAGTGAGGCACCCAGCCCACACCCACCAGAACAGAAGAACTGTCACCTTGCTTCCCCAGGAGCTGTGATAGGTCTGCTGAAGGGGAGGTGACCACATACCAGGCAGGTTTATGCACCTTTTCTGTAGTAACCTACAGTTCCCTCTCTGGTATGTTGGGATTTAACCCACTGGATCGATCTGCCAAAAGAGACCCCTATCATCATACTGTAGTGGTAAATGAGTAACCAACACTAGTGTTGTCTCCATGCTTTCAAGCTGGGGTCACCACGCTTGAAATAGTACATGGGGTCACTACAGAGCCAGAAAAATGAGCAGAGATAACAAATATCACACCTTGGGTGAAGTGTGGGGTTGGTACATGGTGAGCCTTCTAGATTTTTTGCTCTTACATTAAACCATTAGTTTAAATCAATTAACAGTGTTAGAAAATCCAGAATAGCTCTTTTCTTCCCTGCAGTCTGGGTAATTTGGAAGGAGAGTCATGAGGTCTTAGGATTCATGACTTATCTCTAAATCCATGAATCTTGCTTTCCCTTCTTCACGATGGTACACTTTCCATAAGGGGAATGCTGACATTAGCTTATAAAGTGGTTCCCATGTCCCTTTCCCAGAATAAGGAAGCGAACTCACTTTGGTAAAGCACTGAACAGAACTCTTACATTTCTTGGGTCAGATGTTTGTCATGAAACTGTGAAGGCTTCTACATCTAGAAGGGGACCCAGGGGCTGAGTCTTGAAATAAGGAGATACTAAACTGCAGAGGTGGCACTAGAGTTCAGACAAACACATGCTTCATACTTTTTTGAGCAGGAGTTTTAGAGTATTTTCCCAGAGTAGTGACCTCTCAGTGCACTGCCATGAGCTGTTCTTAAAACTCCTGACTTGTTGGTATCTAAACCTTTCATTTGATCTAGCCCTACCATGTCTGCAGCAGCCTGGAAACTTAGTGAAGGAGCAATTGGTTTCAGTGTTTCATTAAGGTGGAGATATATGCAGAAGGAAAAGTGTCACTGCATAGCTGGCCATAGGCAGTTGAAAAAAGTAGACACATCAGCATTTTATTGCTGCTATTGTACATAGATATTTCTAATTTAACCCTGCAAACACTTAACTGGTGTCAGAAGAAGTTTAAAATGTGCTACTTATGTCCTCCATCTACTGAAAATTAGACAGTTTAAAATCACCCATGTCGCTCAATTAAAGCTAGATGTGTCCATTTTTGAAAGGATGACTTAAGTTAACCCTCATACATACAGATGAAAGCTAAACTTCTGTAAGAAAATTTTGACAGAGGGGATGGGTTGTTGCGGCATGAGATATAGACACAGGAGAGATCACAGATGATAAAAGTAGTGCAGTTTAGCATATTAACACTCATAAATTTTTAAAGGTATATTTATATAAGACAAATTAACTACCCAAAGATAACTGCTTAGTTAAAAAAAAAGGGTCTTCACTTTAGGGATCTTTCTGTGTAGTTACTTTTTGAAGCCATTTGTACCCTGGGCTTCTACAGTGTCACTTGGGAATAAGTTGTAAAATTTAACAGAGCAGCAGAGTAAAAGTAATTTCTTTTGATTCTGCTGCCTGCTCATTTCATCAGGTTGTCTTAGTTCTTGTGTCCTGAGAAACAACAAATAATCACAATTACCCTCAAGTCACCTTCTCCACATTTTTTAGGATTTTCTAAACCTATATATTTTCCGAGACAAAGAGTCTTCATTAATTTCTCTACTCTCTGGTTGCCTTTTCTCACACTTTTCTGTTTCTATACTTGTGCAATTGAATATTTTTTATCTTTTATCTTTCATTTTAATTTTCTATTTTATATTTTGAAGGAGGAGGAGTGAGCAAAGCTGCACTCAGCTTGGGATGTTGCTGGTATTTGTCTCACTTCTATTCCTCAATGATTCTTTACATTCATGTTTTCTCTAAGACTGTCAGTGAGGTTTTTCAAAGAATGACTCTACAATATCTATAATGACTCAAAGTTCTCATTTATGAATGGCAATAATGATTTAGAGTTATTTTTTCCTGTCTTATTTTCTTTATAAATACAAACACTTAATTTCACTTTCCATTCTGTCATCCCACCATTTCATTTGTGAATTTCCTTGGCAGTTTTCAGAGTCAGGTTTTGCTGCAACTCTCCAGTATAATTGTCTGTCAAAAACATTGCCATTTCAGAGCTCACACCTTTCCCCAGTGGATGTCCAGAACTGCAGAGGCCCTTTAAAACCACATCAATAAACTCAACTTCATTATTAAAGTATGATTTCTACTTATTCCTAATCTTTATTTTATACCTGTTAGTCACTTATTGAATAATAGGTGTTTCTTAAATTTCTTTAAAAGTTTATAGCGAGGAATGTTACAAAAGGGTTTTGAAAACCCACTAAATAATGATCAGATTATCCTAATCCCTATGTTAGCAGTCTTCTTTAAAAGCTCTGACAGGTTTGTGTCCGTGACTTCCCTCTAAAGAATTTACAAATATTTCTGGAGATATATATATATATATATATGAACTCAGTTATTAGTCTCATTCCTTATTACATTTACTGTACATTCAAACAGTATTATAGGATATTCATTCTAGCAATTTCTTTTTAAAATACCTTATATCATACCATCAGTTTGCAGCAGATCTACAGCCTCATTCTTTCAGAAGAAAAAAATATCCATTCACAGTTTTTCCGAAAAACAAGTATGGAGTGGACGATGTAGAAAGCTGATTCATACAGATTGGTATTTATTACTTCTTTCTCATTCTATTTGCCTGGGAAGTGGTGGCATGTTCATTAAACTACTTGTAGAATTGCATCAGAGTTGCTGGACCTGACTAAATCCTTGCAGTGCTTCTGTTTGTTGGTTTTTGTTTTCAATTTAGAAATAAATGTAGGCTATGGGAACATTGCCACCCCATTTCCCTTTTGCATCTCTTTCCACACAGAGAGATGCTCCTTCTGAAGGTATTCCTCCAACATCAGTAGCTTTTATCTTGAATCACAGACATCATGTACTTCTCCAGCTCCCTTTTTTGGCTTGTTCTGCCATCACCGGAGACCTCCTGATAGAGACTGTGGGACTATTTTAGTGCATCATTCTCTTTCTGGGAATTTATACTAGGCAGTTTGTAGAGACTATAAAGGTATGCATCAGGTGTAGGGATTGCATCTCCGAGTTCTTCTGACACTCTGAGTTTTCTTAACCTGTCAGATATTTATCTTGGATTACGTGGTCAGTGATTTTAAGAAAAGACTGGTTTCAGTTTTCTCATTTCCAGAATCTGTCAAAGAAATGATGAAGCCAAAATTCAGCTCCTATATATTCAATATATATATACACGCTTCTATTACTATGAATATATTGAACACATATATAGTTGAATATACTGACCAAATAGTGGCTGAATTAAACAAAGAAATTATACGTATATTCATATATGCATTTACATGTATAATATGGCCATCAGCTCTTCTCCTGCATTCATCCTCATTCTTCCAGGAGCATCATTCTGATTGCACCAATATTTTCCCATGCTTTTCCTGTTCTTTCTCTCAGAATTTCTTCTTTTTTTTCCTGGGAAAAATAAAAAGCCACCTCTCCATTATTCTCCACCCTGCACAGGCACATTGCTTCTGTTCCTCTGTGTCACAGGCACTTTTAGCAGGCTGAGGATAAGATTTCCAGTTGTCCCAATGTGGTAAACATATTCTGGGTTTCCTCATCAAAAGAACATATCAGGAAAAGATCCTTACTTATTTTTCTTGTGGTATCTTTCATTTGCAATTGGGTAACACATTCATTCATAGGACAGTAAACTGGAATAAAGCCTACATTCTAATATGTTCCAAGTCTGGAACAAATAAATATACAACATCTCCCACACACATACTTCTGCTAGTTAGCATGTGGTAATTAACACTTGTTAAAATGACTAAAATTTCAAATGTGGACATGCTCCGTGAGAAAACCTCAGTGTGATTACACAGTGAGCCTTCTGTCAGAAGATAATAGGTATTTTTAGCAACCCCCGTCTCACTTTTGTATGAGTTTTGTCATATCCCAATCCAAAAAAAAACCACCATAATCAACTTTGGATTCTGGCAATCCTGGTTTTCAATCAGTCAGAACATCAGCATTTTCACATTCCAGAGGATTTTCACTTTGTTTTTTTCATCTCCATTTTACCAAGAGATGCTGAAATTAAACCATCCCAGATTCGTGTGATGAGAAGGGCCTGGAAAGGGGTCGATGGCCAGCGGCAGGGAGACCAGCTGCTAAGATGTTGGGGGAAAACATTTTGTAGCAGCCATTTCCCTATTTCCTCATGTTGTATATGGGTAGTAAAACACTTCATCGGGGACAGGAGAGAGGATCCTTTTGGTGATTTTACTCTTTTTGTATAGGTGGAAATAACTACCAAAATGCACAGGGGCAGAAGGGCAGGTTCAAATCTATGTGAAATAAATGTCACCACTGGTAGCGGTGTGCCTATGATATAGTTCAGGAATTTAGAGGACACCAGGAGAAATTTCCCCTTCCAAGTAGGTCCATTGTGGATAGCATTATAAATCAACAAACAAAAGGAATAAGGATGAGTTTTCTGTAGAGGACAGTGAAGTGACAAATAAGAAAGTGCAGCAGGGTTTTGGTCAGAAATTTTTTTCATTTATTTGATTACCTTTAACTGAACCTGGAAAGGTTTGATGGGCAAACTGGCCTGAAAAGGCATTTCAGATTCTGCACTGATGGCCAAAGGACAGTATAGCACTATTGGGAAAGACGGCAAGGAAACATAGAAAGGTGCTATAAAAGTGAGAGTTAAGTAGATTTGTGACCAGTAAGGCTGCCCTAGTAAGGCAGATTTCAAGGCTCCATCTCAGCCTGAATGAGAGTTGCTGCACTAGGACAGCAGCGAAACGAGACTGGCAATTATCACTGGCGCTTTTACAAGTGAGGAGCTTACAGGGCTCATGTGATACCAAGTACTCGTTCTGCACTGAGCAGTTGTCCTGGAAGCCTTGGCTTTGTTTTCGCTTAGTCCTGAGAACAAAAAAGAAATGTTGCAAGGAAAGTGCAGAATGAATCCAAAAAGAACAATGGAATTGTGCTTGATTTGTTTAATTCTGAAATCAAGGTCACTTAGAAGTACTAGAGCTTTTATTTGTTTTATTGTTTTTTTTCTTAAGGATTTTTTTTTTTTTGTAACATCTTTCTTTTCATTTGACGGTTCTGTCATCCCAGAACTGTATAGGTTACTGATCCTTCCTGTATTCAAAGCTGTTATTAAGTGGAGTCTTTTAGATTTTAGAGAAATGATAATGGTTCCAAAGATGACAGAAAGTGGCAGCTGGTGACAAAAAACCCCCTTGATAAGACGACAACAGTAAATCAAACTACTGCCACTTTTTCGTTTCATGTTTGTTAATACCACCTCGCCTTTTGAAGTTTAAAGCAAGGTTCAAAAGAGCCAGGTGCTGAATCATAATATTAAAGCAAGTAAGGAGCTCCATGAAAGAGAGGAGATCTGAGAGGGGAAAGCAACAAACACGGCTTTCAACTGCCTTTTGTCGGCCTTTCTGCAGATGTCACCAGTTGTTATCCCCAGCAGAGGCTTCAAGCTTGTAGCAGTGCCTCTGGCTGATTCCAGCTCAACGTTTCAAGTGTCAATCAAAAAGGAAGGACGCAGCTTAGGTCCTGGTCATTGTCCTGTGAAAAGAGCCAAGCATTTAACATTGATTTAGCTCCCTCAATATACAAAGATAGAGCCAGCTTTGTGCAGCAAAAGGGCCTTTGGCAAGGTTGCTTGTAGAGCAATTCCATCGCATCCGATGCTCCTTGGTTTAGCTGTCACACTGCAGTGTCTGGAGTCCTATGAAAAGTTATTCAGGAATGAGTGAGCAAATTAAAAAGAAATAACATGCTCTCCTAAATAGCAATGCAAGCTATAGAAAGTGCTTTTAGCGTCATATAACCCTGAAAAGCATTTTTAATAAAAGTATTTTGTGTTTTTAAATGCCTTTTAACAAGGAGAATAAGATGTTTCAGACAAGAGGGGGCCCTTGTGAAACCCATCTCCATTGGATTGGATAAGCAATTGTACCCACAGTGTCTTGGTCAAGGGCTTTCTTATTTTGTTTTCAAGCCACTTACATTCACTACTATCCAACCACATACTGCATTATCCTTCCATAAAGGGGTAAAAAATGCTCCCAAACCCAACTATGACAAAAAGGCCCTGCCTAAATGCCACAAATGCTCCCAACTCCAACCTTCCCATCCTTTCTCATGTCAAATTCCTGCTTGCATCTCTCATAATTTTCTTGAAAACTCTCATAATTTTCTGAAAACACCTTGGCAATTATTTCTTTGTCAGCCATTGCTCTCCCCACCAGCTCTCACAGGCACCACCAATGAGCCACATTGGAAACTCAACATAATCATGGAAATGACAAGTCAGTCAGTGGCTGCACTTGGACCATTTTGGCCCTTAATGGTGGGCATTAGGTTCTCACAGATGCGGTAGAAACCACATCTTTGTCCTTAAAAAAATCAAAGTAAAACTTAGTGAAACACAATAAAGTATTCCTGTTATTTTAAAGAAAATGTGGAAGCTGTCATGAGAAATAGAACATTTCCACAATGGCGATAGTTTTTCAGAAACTTGTTTCCCTCCTTAAAGGCTAGTTTTCTGGTAATACCTTCCCAAATCAGAATCACACTGACCATTGTTACTTCTCATCTCCAGGGAAACAGTGCAATCCCTGAAACTAGCCATGCATGATGATGGTTTTCCTAAATGTGGGACTGAGTTACTCCTGATGAGCCTCGAAGGAGTCTCGTTCCTGCAGACCACTCATGCAGCTTGTGTTATCTGCAGTTTAGAAATACTCAAATAGAGGACCTCACAGGAATCAGGTGTATTTTTAAATCCACGTATCATTACAGACACACTCATTTCTGCATTCCCCTAAAGACATTTCTAACAGTCCCAATAGCCGGCACTCCAGCAGGCAGTTTAAGAAAGTGTGAGTCACTGAGTTCAGGGACTCACGCACTTCTCTAAACTTTCATTTAGATTTTTAAACACATTCGACTTAATCTAGCTCACACCCTTCCTTTTGCACTCCCTCACAGAAAATATGTGTTAGCTTTGCAACAGTGTAACAGTGAGGGCAACACACTTCTGCACGAGGCACTTGGTCCAACAAGCTGCTATTTTCCCGCAACCAGAGAGTGGGTCCCTCCCTCCATAGGCTTTCTCAAAGGAACAAGGGAATGGGAGATGTCTGCTTCTCCACACTCCCTATGTGCCAGCATGCTGTTCTTCTCCCAGTGCAAGGGCAGTATGTAGAGATGCTGTACACAGGGATGCTGTATATAGGGATGCTGTGTCCCCCTACCCTGGTGCTGGTGGAGTTTCTGCCTGGCCCCCTCAGTGCAGCTGGTGGTACAGCCATGCCTGTCTGTCCAGCAGCATGTGCCATATCAGGTGTCCACCTGACATAATTTATCCTTCTCCCAAGCATTAGGAAAAGCAGGAGACAGATAGTGACTTCTTGAGTGGTTGCACTCATCATCGCAGAATATTCCACAGGCAGCCCAACAAACACTTTGGATTAGGGATCAACAAGATACCAGAGAATACAAATCAGCAATAAGCAAGAAAGCTCAAATTTTGGTTGCATTTTTCTAAAAGGCAACAACCTGTAGAATTTTTTTTTTGTGCTACTAAACAGTGACAGCAGTAATAATTTCAAAAGAGGATTTCATTGTCATCTTTAGAACTTCTTTGGAAAATAATTCTAGGAGAGGGAAATCACATAAAAGTAGAAATGGAAGCATGTGCACATGGGTGGGGAGGGTGGAGGATGTGAGAGTGTGCGTGCGCAAGAGAGAGAGAGAGAGAGAGGAAACCAAAGGTAAAAACAAGCATTATAAAGCAAAGTTAGGAAACCAAGTGCTTCAGTAACCCCCCCTAAAAAAGGACTAAAGGTCAAATTTTTTTACCAGCTTGCCAGCATGAGAAATACACAAGTTAAGATATGGAGATAGTTTTACCATTTCATCACAGTAAAATAATGAGTAAGAAATCAAGGGTTAAAAAAATGAAGCAAGTGTCAGCTTGAACTAAGTTTTGGTCATGATCACCAAAATGTATCACTCACAACTGTGGGGTAATACAGCTAGGGAAAGAGGGTGCAATTATCATTTGATATTGGTAGGCTAATCTATCCAGGATATTTTTTTATCCTTGCAGTCCTTGGCTTCCAGTGCATGCTTCTCATTGTGGTTTTCCGGTAGCACATCTGTCTTCCTTGCAGTTTTGGGCCAAAATCAGGGGTAGATTACGCAAATACACTTTCCCTAAGGGTGCCAGATAGCCCTGGTCTGCACAAGGACAAGATCTGATGGACCACAGCTGGTGAATGGCTAGTGAAGGCCTGGTGATAAACTTCTGAAAACACCTTTGTTTAACCATTCTTGACCCTTCAGGAACCAAAAAATCTCTTCAACAGGGTTGCTGCCTTGTTTGCTATTTCGCCATGTGACTAAGCTTTTATTTCACTCCCCACCCACAATAGCTCACTTCTCTTATGCCTCCGCAACCTGTTCACTCCCAGCCCTCCTTTTTTTGATGTGGACATGTTTTTAAAGATCATATATGTGAGTCATTCATTCTTCTTGCAGGTCAAAGCAAAATGAATGACAGGAGTCATTTTCTATTAGCAAGTAGGCATAAGTACATTGCAAACCAGTTTCAAAACTTTTTGAACAGCGGTGTCACATACCATTTCCTCGGAGGTCATGAGCTAATGCATTTGCATTCTTCAGCATTGTGAGCATAATGTTTCTGGTTGCCATTGTATCTGTTGGAAATAATGGCTTCTGGTCACCAGTAGTAGATGCAAACAGACTATATCACAGTAACTTTACTAATACATAAACTATTGTATATCTAGATGCTCCTGCCTTATCCATAAGGAGTAATTGCTTAAGTGTTCCATTGGAAAAAAGTGCCACAGTCCTGGGAGTGTCAGGGATGTAACATTTACAAATAAATGAATAATTTCATTTCTGTATGGTTGTAATTTTTCTATTATTATTACAAAATATCATCTTGTTTAAATGCGTGTTACTACCATTGCTAAGGTCTATGTCACAGAGAAATTACGATTAGTCTGCTTTTATTTTAGACAGTGGAACTCTGCATTTGCACTGCTTCTTCATTAGCAAAACCTCAGTGTACGTAGTCCATGGGGAGCTCTTTCATTCATCTTTCCCACTCAAAACCCCTTTCCAGTCTAGTGATTTTCATACAACTTCATTGATGGCAGACTGCAAAATCTAAGTTACAGACATTGCCCTCTTCTTCATTTGTCAGGCAAGAGGTTTGCAATGATGTCTCCAGCCAACATTTTCCAGATTTGGTGGGACTACAGGAAGTATCAGTACATTGTTTTACAACTATTTTCAGTGCATCCAATGACAATTATATCTCAAATTTGGATGTTGTTTTCAGAGCTACCAGGAGTCCTCAATCGCAGCTTGAACCATCTTCATAATTAAAAATACAAGTGCTCCAAAATCAATAATCAAACCTGGAGGGATGATGGACTCCTCTGACTGCTCTGCCCACTTACTAAATAAGTCTCAGTGGCAGAGCCGTTTCTCAAAGCAAGGAGCCTCCAGCTTCAGACACCTGCTCTAATTCAGTACCAGGGCCAAAAAGACCAAGACAATTTTTCCAAGACCATTTCTATTTATTTGTTACAACATAAAAGTAAATGAAATACCAAAGAAGAGGTGTATATTCACTAGGGAGGATAGATGCCAAACCCGAAGAGTGGGTGTCTGTCTAACACTCACCTAACTGGGGATGGGATATCATGCCACAGGCACTGAAAAGCTGATTGAAGGATTCTTGGGAAGTCTCTAGTCCAGCTCCTCACTGAGAGTGAGTCTCACTAGCTTTTGCAGTCTTTGAAATCATATCCATTTTCACTGTCCTTCTGCCTACTGACATGCTGCCACCTGTACATTACCCCTCCATTCCTCACTGACTACTTACGTCATTGCTCATGCAAGTAACCATGACTTTAAACAAGCTTACAATTCCTAAGTGCAATAAACTTTGGTAGACAAACTCCTCGGTAGACAAACTCCTCAGAGAGCTACCATGGTTCTGCTCAACCTTTATATATCACAGAATCACAGAATATGCTGAGTTGGAAGGGACCCACAAGGATCATTGAGTCCAATCCTTAGCCCTGCACAGGACCTCAGCCACTCCTCATATGGCTTCCCCTCAAGGCCCTTCACCATCTTCACTGCCCTCCTCTGGACACTCTCTAATAATTTAATGTCTTTCTTATATCGTGGTGCCCAAAACTGCCACAATATTCAAGGTGAGGCTGCCTCAGTGCAGAGCAGAGCAGGACAATCACCTCCCTCGACTGGCTGGCGATGCTTTGCCTGATGCCCCTCAGGACAGGGTTGGCCCTCCTGGCTGCCAGGGCACTGCTGACTCATATTCAGCTTGCCATCAACCAGGACCCCCAGGTTCCTTTTTTCAGCACTGCTTTCCAGCATCTCATTCCCTAACCTGTACAAGCATCCAGGCTTGCCCCATCCCAGGTGCAGAATCCAGTATTTTCTTTTGGTAGGTGATTGCCCGGTCCTCTAATTTGTTGAGGTCTCTCTGTAGAGCCTCCCAGTTTTGTGTTATCTGCAAACTTGCTTCATATCCCTTCCAGTCCTTCATCCAATTTGCTTATGAAGATGCTGAAGAGCACAGGGCCCAAGATGGAGTCCTGTGGAATCCCACTAGTGACAGGTCACTGATCTGATGTTACTCCATTCACTATTACCCTTTGTGCTTGACCCGTGAGGCAATTGCTCACCCACTGCATGATGTGTTTGTGGTGTGCTGTATGACATTTCCCCTGCCCAGAAACCACCAACGCTGGACTGGGGCTCTCCTGTTGCTAGTCATAAGGTTGAGATTCATCTGTATTCTGGACTTTGTACCTTTAAGGTTCAGAGCTGGTTGAGTTTTTGTTATTTCGTTTTTTAATTTCTCTAGAATCACGAGTATAAAAAAACTTTTCTAAATATATGAGTGAATAAAAGTTACACTTTCAAGATGTTCTTAGATATACAGAGGGAAACCTTTAGGAAAAGCACTAGGTGCCCACTAATCTTTAAAGTGCACCTAAGGCTGTAACTGAGGTACCCTATCTGTGTCATGGAGGAGTACATGCACATATAATCTTAGTAATACATATATGAAGAAAGCCAAGCATGCATGTTATCGCAGATCAGATGTTAACACCACTTTTTAAAAATATTGATCAAGAAAAACAAAGTTGATAATTAACATGTCATTAATGTATCAAAATATTTTCTATTAAAGTAACACTAATAATTAACATTAAATGTTTCATAAATATAATTATTGTAAGCCTTAATCAACTTGATTTTAGCCTCTCTCCCCTTTTTTATTTTTATTCAAGCTCCTGATAGTCAAAGTTTTCTCTGCATGTGAAAGCTGATGCAAGATGGCACAGGCTACATTATGCCAGGATGTGTCTGACTGTATGATAGGAGCAGCAAACTAGCTCAATCACTGGCATTACTAGTTCAGTTCAGCTGAGGATCTGGCCCCTGCTGTGTTTATTATTAGACGGAATGGATGAGAATATATTCATTTTCTGCTGAACTCTTTGATGGCCTTGCTCTTTCTTCCTTTCTTTCCATTTCTCATACCCCATCCAAAATTTGTGCTGCAGAAATTCAATGTCCCTCTTGCTTTCTTTCACTTGAATCTCAATTGCAAAGCCAACCAGATTTCATCATGGCTTATATGCTCTTCCACTTGCTATCTGTAATCACAGTAATTGTGAAACTCAAAGCTAAGTCAAGAATTGTTGCCTTTTTATGGCTCCCTCTTTTATATATGTTGTGTTGGAGAGCGGTTGTTACCGCTTTTTTGTCATTATTTCTGGGCTTCACTCCATTAGCTAGTGAACAGGCCTTCTCTCATTGCCTTCCTTCAGTAAATACTGTAACATTCAACTTCCTTTCAGGCTTGTGCTTTTAAAGAAAATCTTTGTACAATTAAAGATATGAAATTGCTAAATACAAGGCTGCATTCATTGTTCTCCCTTTTTAAAGGTTTAATCACACTTAATGGCTCTCTTGAAAACTTGAATTTTCCATATTGATGGTTTTACCCCACTGAAAGAGTTTACTAATATACTTTTCAAGTGTTTTCTCCTTAAATGAGCTATTCAAGAAGTTTTGTTCAGAATAAGATTGACGAAGGATATATCCAGAAACAATTATGAAAAGTGTCCAGGGCTATCTGTTTATCCATTGGCAGAGTTCAAGCAGCAGCCAGAAATAGAAGAGAGGCTTTGAAGGAGACATCTTGAAATATCTCGTGTTCCTCCTTTTGGGCCAGTTTCAGAGCAACTGTTGCTCCGTATTGAACCCTTCCAAGATGCAGCCTCTGATTGCCACGGGTGAGGACTGGGCTGAGTACTTATCCCAAAGAGATGGTAGTTTGGTCCTGCATGTCTTGTCTTGTTCTAAACCCCGATCACCGCCACATTCTCTAAAAGCACCTCTCTGAAGAGCTGGTAACTGCAGTGCTGCATGCTGAGGGCTGGAGAGATGTAGTTATAAAAAAGGTAAGTGCACATCTTTACTCAGTCCTTGGTAATCAATTTTCTGTCTGTGACTGACCAGCTGAAAGTATGTAGCCACCCCTAGGAGACACAGATTGGCCACCTTTGCACTGTTTGGCTTTGAAGCTTTGCTGTGGCAGTTTATCACATCTAGGAATGAAGCCACAAGTCCTGTTTCTGTCTTGATAGTCAAAGCCATTCAGAGTATTGGACTTTGCTTCGTGAGATACCACATCTCCTTCCACCAACACGACCTCCCATGACATTTGATGGGAACAATTTGGACTGTGAACCAACAGGAGAATTTTGTGAGCTTATGCAATGAAATTCTCTCAGCTCTCTCACAGTTCGACTCCATTATTTGCTTTTATGCTTTCAGACAGTCAATGATCTCAATATATTCAGAAATAAATGTTCATTCCTTTGTGACATACCTGTTTTCCTCAAAAGGCTTCAAACAAACCTGGAGATTCCCAGTTGCACTCACTTACACATGAAACCTTACACAGAACAAGGGCAAATGTTGTGGGAAATCTTACAAACTACAGGAGAAGTAGGGAGGCAGAGAACAAAATAATCTCTGCTATTTTATTTATATGTCTAAATAATTGGCAGCCACTCAGCTACTTTAGTAATGGGGTCCATGTAAGTAGGTAGGTGCAGGTTTAGTGAGATGAAGATTATAAATTAAATGTAGTAGGAGTAATATTTCATCTGTCTGTCTCAGGGCTGATACCATAACGTAAATCCTGAGATACTTTAGATTAGATATATGTGATATGCCAATCTCCACTTAAATATTTTGGAGCTGCTCCCAATAAAGTTAATGGAAGTAGGATCAGCTCTTTATTGCTCCCATGCTATCAGTGAGTCTTCACTCCCATCAAGCAATTCATGTTTTGTATTACACTGATACAAAAGCCTCATTCTGCTCATCTCAAAGTCAGTGGGCTTTGTTTTATTAGTGGGAGCTCTGTTAGGGTATTAGTGCTTTAAATTGAAGCTCCCAGACTCGATTCACACGGCTCAGAGCCACTCAACCTCATTGCAAGCGCTCTGTCCTTACTATAGCGTGTATAAGAGCACTCAGCTCTGAAGTGCTTTTCGGCTTGGGAGACCAAGAGATACAGACAATTTTACGTCATCTTTCTGCTCCCCATACTGCAGTCTCAGGCTTGTCTGGAGCCCTTTCAGGCCCTGCTTGCACAAGGATTATCACCATCTTTGCAGCAGCCCCATGATGGGCTGGGTTGAAACCACCAGGGCATGCAGTACAGAGCAGCTGCACTTGCTGGGCAGCAGGAGATGCATCAAGGACAGCTCACCACCACCACCAGCACAGCCATTGTACACAGTCATTTAAAATGAAGTTGTTTCACTTCACTCTTTGGTCATTTGGATTTGCTCAGGTTAGGAATGGGATTGCCTAGCAGAAGGTCCCTTGGATGAAGACAGAGAACCCAAGGAGCTTACAAGACAGGGCAGAGACTTAAGGCAGGAGTTGTCTGTATGATCACCAGCTGCTAATGGCTCAGTTTATCTAGTAGCCCTCTTGCTGTGGATGGAGTTGAATTTTCAGTCCAGGTATGTGAATTATCACCTACCATGAGTGCAGAAACCTGCCAGTCATATGAACCTCAGTAGCAAATGCTACACATCCCTATATTGTTTCTGGGTTTATAACATAAATAGCTCAGGAGCAGAGACAGGATTGGGTGGTGTACCTAACGGGTTATTACAAAGCATGAGTTCTGCATTTATGGTGAACTATTCCTGAAAGAGTCTTATTCAAAATAATGGCAAACAGCAAATACAAACCAGCATTTAATTGTAAACTGTATGAATGGGAAAAAGAGAAACCCAGGCTTTAGAGGCTTCATTGTGTGCCCTGTTCTGCTACATTTACACATCACTTGGTATCTGAAGTGGTTCTGCCTGATCACTGGCACTGCCACAGAAGTCCCAGTACACCCCGAAGCACACACCCCACTTCCACTCAAGCCAATCATGCGCTTTGGGAGAGCAGTCATTTTAAGCACTATGCTGAATCCAGCTGCCAGATTTGCAATGGAGAGGTAAATCAGCGCTCAAGGTGAGTGGCAAAACTCTGGTCTATGACCTTTTCCCTCAGAAACAGCTAACTGGCACAACACTTTAGCAGGCTTCTTATGAATGCGCTAGCACTTTCCGATTCATCTTAGAGGAGGCATCGTCAAACGGTGCCTTGCCTCATGTTCTGGTTCTGGTTTTCTTGTAAGCCCTACACTGGAAAATACTCAGTCCTTTATCGCCTGAAACCCACTGGGAATGTCACATGAGGACGTCTTTAAAAGCCATGTGATGTTCTTTCAGTTTGTTTTCTTAAATACAGTGTCTCCAAAGTTACTGATTAATTTCATGCAGCACAAGGAGAACTATTGATTTCCCATGTCTGCTTCTGACCCTTTAAGATATAAAAATGCAAATACATTGCTAAAAGAGAATATTTATTTATTCCTTGTACCTGCTAACATGTGACTTCAACACAAAAAGCAGCTTTTGCTGGATTTGTTTTGATAAATGGCATGTTTGGTATTTCACTGAAACAATATGCTAATAATACCCATTTCTGAGCTATTCCTCATATCAAACTCCCCTTTTTCTACTATATGCTCCATGGCTCTCCCACACTGCCAGAGCACACACAGAGTGGTGGACCTGCAACTTTGCTGGCAATGTTTATTTTCAAAAGACAAATATTGTGCCAGTGTTAACTTCAATTAGGAGACTTATTTGACAATCTGACTACTCCATCTGATGCCTCAAGGGCAAATTTCAGCACTTTATGAAAGATGTTGGCCAAAGACTGATCTATATGAATAAAATATAGGAGAGAGAAGTTTTAATGAACATTCAAAAACAAAACTATCAAGAATTAATTGCAAATATTTACATGCAAATAAAGGGTTCGGTTTATATCTGTGAAGGTTAGTGCATTCAGAAAGGAAGCAGCCACTCCATCCTTTAGCTCACCCTGCTGTGCCTCCGTATTACAAGCATCTCCAGTGGAATATAATCAATACCATAGGAGGTGCAGCGTGTAGACTCCACGGGGCGTCGATTCTGCAGCCCCATGGCAAGGCACTCTGCCTGCTGGGTACCAGGCAGGGGGGCTTCACCTCTCCATGTCTCCATGGGTTCGCTCTGGGTTTTACCACTTTTATTCCCATTTAAACATCTGATAAGCTTATTTTGTATTGCACTTTGATTGCTTAATGGTGCTTTACTTGCAAAACACTTATAGAGTGTGTAAAAGGCTCCTGTGCTCTTTTGTGAAAAGCTGTTCCCATTGGGCAGAAACTCACCTGCACAAGGCCTCGCATAACTAAGGAGCACAAATGGAACTACACCCGACCTTCTCACAGCTCTTGTTCAGCTAAAGCTCCAGATGACTTCAGTGGGAGGTTTGTCTGAGTGTAGACTATGCTATCTGCATGTCCGTGCAGCTACAAGGTTGCTGGGAAAAAGGTAGTGTCAATCACAAGGAAATATTTTCAAATTTGCTTCTACAGCTCTACTCAGGCACTAACCACCTGGATCCTCGAGCACAGATCTCCCTACTCCACTGGAAATCAGGACTCTGGCATTTGACCCAACTGAGATGTCCTAGCTAGGGGAAAACCACGAAAGTGGAAGTCTTTTATAGTCCAATCTGCAGTCCTGCGTCTGGAAGGAAGGATGATGTGTTCAGCACAGACTTGGTCTCCACACAGAGGAAAACCTGCATGGGACAGTGGTCGTGAGTGTCTGCAGCTTCTCATCTCACATCCCTCTGAAAGGTGTGCTCAGGTCATGCACTGAGATTCTCTGATATCGCTGGCACCTGGGCAACTCCCCTTCGAAACCCATAGATGTGGATGACACAGGCAGGCCCACCAGACTGTTTACCACTGAGAGAATTGCCCCCAAGAGCAGGCAGATAAAACAGAGACAAAGGTGACATTGTAGCACTACCCTGAGTGAAAATGCATTTTTTTACCCTCTTTCTTGCAGTGTCTGATGTGGCACTGCTGAAAAGGTTTCTGTTCTGATGTGGCCACAAAAGCTTGAATACTTTTCTGAACGATTTTGATAGTAATTGAGAGATGGGAATCATTCTCACGAGAGTTCAGAACTGTGTAAATTATTCAAAAGAGACATAACCTTGCTACATAAGTCTAATTATCATCTCTAGTACTTTATAGGAAAGATACCACCCATTTTAGCTCTTTTAAGGTCAAGTAAATACTGTGGGCCTGACCCTTAGATGATGGGACCCTGCACATTGGTTCCCAGGCAGGTCCTATTTGTATTTGACTCTGTTCACCTGCCCTTATTTCACAGCCAAGCACACAAGCAGTTCTTTCTATAGATTTTAATTCAAAAGTCTCTCAAACTACAGTAGCTGGGAATGCTCTTTTGGAATTAATTTCGGGAAAAAAATATGCCTTTTATAAAATCGGGATTTCTTTTCTGGGAAAATTTTAATTTTGCCAGAAATTTCTGATCTTCTATTAGGAAAAAGCAGACTGATGGCTTCATGGCTGCTTGGCTGGAAGGCCCCTGTCGATTTTGTTGTCGTCTGCAGGGAGAGAGCAAAATTGACAATAGTCTTCCAGGCAGGCAGCTGGGGAGATGCAGCAGGTCTGGAAGAGGGAGGAGGGGAGGTTGAGTGCCCTGGCGCTTTGCCGGCCCTGCAGCCCAGCTGCCTCCCCAGCAGCCAGGCTAGGGGGAAGGCGAGGAGAAGGAGGAGGAGGAGGAGAGGCAGGCATGGGGTGGCCAGCCTGCAGCAGCCTGCCGACAAGGCTCCTGCCGCTCTCCCTTTTTGTCAGGCAGCTGGCAAGCCCCAAGAAACTCCAGTTTGCTTCCCCTAGAAGAGATTTTTGTTTTTTCTGGAGAGCATTTACTGGTGGGAGGGAGGGGGAGAAGTTTTAAAGCAAAATTAAAAATCTCCCAGTTTGAGGGGAGAATGGAGAGGGATAATTTCAAAATGACCGTTTTGTCATGAGAAGGTATTTCTGTGTTTGAGTCGGCTGTCTTACACCTGGCAATATACCAGTAAGGAAAAAAATTCTATTCTTTTTTTCCATAATCCATGTATTAGTAAGAAGCACAGTGCAGGAAATAAATGCACCTGTGTGGCCAGCAAAAGAACAACATTAGTCACACTTTGGATAAGTCACAGAACAAGGATAAATATCTCCTTTTGTGCCCAAAGTAGCTGGTGGTACCAGTGATCCCATGTCAAGCAGCAGCACTGCCTTTGCTGACAAAGTCATACCCGAAAGCCCCCACCAGTTCTGTGCCTTTGCCCACAGTTAAGCAATAACCAGAGAAACAAATTTTGATCAAATCTTGGAAAACCAAAAAGTAAGCATGAATGCATTGTCAAGTTCAGACTGATGCAATTTGAAATGGCTGGCTAATAAATTGTAAAATTCAAGGATTTTTATGGAACTGGTCATAGACCTTTAAGTGCAAGGCAGTGAGTGTGTCTTGCTATAACATAGACCATAAACTAGAAGCTGAGTTCATTGCAGGCTGTTTTGCGGGCTGTGAAGCACCTGCCATTGTGTATTTGTGTGTATTTCTCTACCTCTCTGAATGCATTCAAGTTATCTCCTGTTTATTCCACACTGACGAACAGCAGTAGAAACTGTAACTATAATGCCAGGAGGAAAGCAGATATTCACTTCCCGACTCTAAAAAGTATTTAACCTCAGTAATGTGGGGGGGGGATCCTTTAAGATCTCACACACAAACACACACAAAAGCACTCTTGCTGTTACAGGACTCATTATTCTTATGATCCTAAGCAGATTTTTGTAAAAAAGAAAGACCAAGAGTCATTAAATCTTTGAATAATAATGTTAATAATGTTCAGTAAATCAGATAGAGAAAATATTTCAACAAGCACCTTGAAATAAAATAATAAAAAAAAGAAGTTAAATTATAGTTCTCTACATTCCAATAATCCATCCCTGATTATCCTATAGATACTGTGCAGTGCATGTCATCAGTATTGTTGAAACACCAAAAGGTAATGGTATCGGCACAGAGCAACATCAGTAGAGCAGAAGAGCAAATATGACTTTACTTGTATGCTCTCTATTATTATTTTATAGTGTAGGCTTTTTAGATAATTTATCAATACTAACAAAGAAGAATGATTTGGAGGCTACATATTTTTTTTTTGTTTCTTAGGAGTTATTTTATTTGATAATGACATTAAATATTAGAAACTATAACAGCTGGTGTGTTTATCCTTACTTGAGTGTATTAACCTCTTTAGCCCTTTTTTCCAGAAGAAGGATTCAGTATTACAGATTTGACTGTCAGCTGCAGTGCCTGGCGGCCCGTTGGATTGGCACTCTGACAGAATCGAAAGTCCAGTGCTGCAAGTAAACATGGATGACATTGCAGATAGATAGAACTGGCTGACTTGAGGCACCTGCAGCTGTTTGCATCAGAATAAAAGCAAAGGTTGTGGTCACTGGAGTGGAAAAACACTGAATTTACCTCTAGTTATTTTGCCTGGGAATTCCCCCCCCCCCTTTTTTTTTTTTTCCTGGTTGTACATTTTGGAACCTTTCCACTAAAAGCATATTAGGCTGAAATACCTAAGTGAAAAAATCCACCAGACAGTTTTATAACCTATTCCCCTCCCCTCGCTTTTTTTTTTCCTCTCAAATTCATTGAACAGTAGCCGACCAGCTTCTGCTCGATAAAACTAGCTCTCTACCAGTGCAAATATTGGATTGCAGGGAAGGATGTGAACACTGAATAGCCAGAAACAATTCTCAGCAGCTGATTTTTCAAATGTTGAATAGTCAGAACATTTCTCAGCAGCTAATTTTTTATTTTTTTTTTTTAAACACAGAATGTACAAGGACTGCCACAAGTGACAGAACAACAGCAACCCAAGCCATTTTGATCTGTAAAAAAACTCTTGATCTCTTAAGCGTTCCTGCTCCCCAGGACAGGTCCTGAAAGTCTTTGGAAACATGGAAGACAGCACAGGAACTTAGTAGCAGCTCTCGCTGCTATGCTGTGTTAGATCAGCACAGCAAACTCAGAGCCGGAATATTCATTTCTGGAGCACGGAGGATCTCGGCGTGCTTTACAAACAGCATTTAATTGCCATAATCCCCAGTAAAAGTATTATATCTAGTTCACCAGTAGATAAACTGACGCACAGGGAGCTTAGGGGACTTGCCCAAGGTCACACTCAGAGCCAGTGGAGAGCCGGTGACAAAGACGTGACTCCGGGCAGACGGGAGTGATGCCATGCCTGCCTGGCCCGGCCCCGGCGGTGCAGCCTCTCTCTCTGGAGCGAAGATCAGCAGCTGGACTGATAAACGAGTGGGAGAGGGGAGGGTAGGTAGGTATGACAGAAATTAGGTGTTTGATGGCTGGGCTTTTCCCCTATGCCACCTGCATCCCTTTATAACATCAGATCATTTACATTTTTAAAGAAAGTGTATTCTTTTTCATCATGGGCCACTGGTGAGCCTAACGCTATCTTTTGTGTGGCACCCCTGCTAACAGAGGTGGCGGAGTATCAATCACAGCTTTCCCTGGGGTCATACCTTACTATGCTGGCTCTTGATCAGAAAGAAGCAGATGGTTATTTACAAACAAAATAATCAAGACCTCAAGAAGGTTGTGGGTTTTTTTTTCCCCAAACCCTCCTACAGTTGAGGCCAAAATAAGGTAAAGTTGCTTGTGTCCCCTCCTGCCAGCTTTCAAGGACACTGGCTGTCCTAGCAGCACCTTTAAATGCATTATCGGTTAAATTTGCCAAAGAAATGTGCGGCACCTGACAGAGTAGAGTTGCCTTAGATTATTCAGTGGCTTCATGAAGATCTGGCACTTAAACCGCAATGTGAATCACTGCTAGATTATTGTGCAGGAATACTGTTATCTGCCATACACTACATGTTTGCAATCAGTTCTTTATAAGCAACGTACAGGCTGCCTTTGAATCTTTTTCAGTAGTCATGGTCACCCTCCTTCTTTATTTAGTGTTAAGTGTTATTCATTTAGCAGTAAAAAATGAACAAAAGGGAAGAAAGCAGGTGCTCTAAGTTTACTCTACAGCCAGCTGTCAGGAAGACACACTTTACTTATTTATTTTTTTTTTTGTGCACATAAAGGAGATTTATTGAAAGTGTTGGGGGAAAAATATGAAGCATACGTTCAATCAGTCTTTTCTGTAATCGATAAGCTTACTGAAGCAGAAAAAAACTATAATGAGTTGTAACAGAATTTGAATTCCCATTTACTTCCTTTTATATGTATTCAGGCAGAAAATCTTCATGGAAAGCGAAAGGTGAGAAGCAAGGTCTGGCTATGACTCTTGGGTTGGGTTTGTTTTGAATTTACCAGGTAGTATTTGCCCAACTGCTTGCTGAGTGACAGGGGCAGGCATGAGCCTCTACACAGGCAGGATAAGTTACAGTCACCAAGGTACAATTTCCCTTCATTTCAGGTGGAGAAACCCCCTGGTGAACCACTGCTGATCTTCTTTTCAGAAGATGCTCAGCCACACTTGTGCACCCACCTAGGCTGACTGCAAATTTTTTGCCCCTCTAAGTATTCAGCATTTCCAGCCAAGGGTCTAAGTGTCTCCAACTCAAATGTAAAGGAAAGCAAAGCCCGGCATATGCACTAACAATGTAATTCCAAAGGAGTCTGGAGCAGATTTGACCATAAAGCCCAAGAACTTTCAAAATCTCCCCTCCTTCCAAACACATGTTTAAAGTTTTTTAAAAACATTGCCAAAGCGTGTAAAAATGGGAGGCAGAAGGTGCTGGGCCACCTCGATGCCAGTGACTCCATTTTGCAGAGTGGTGAAGCCCACAGCTTTGTCAGGTTTCTGCTGGTTTCTGTTTACATGGAAGCATCAGGAGCTTCATGACAATGGTTGTGTGGCCTGTAGGTTCCTGTGCTGTAGGTGGGAATGGAACCTGAAGGCATTGCCTGACCCATGATCCTGAGACCTACATCTCAAAATTTTGTTGCAGGATGAACATCACAATTTTTTGTAACAAAATCTTGTCCTCACATCAAGGAATATTTTCCAGGATCTGTGGACATAAGGCACACACTAGTTAAAGTTGTTTTGGTCCAAAATAATTTGCTTCAGGACTCACATAAAATGATATAATTTTCTCCGTTTGCTCTCAGTTTATCCTACCCATATTTCTTTATGTGCTCTTCCTTACTTATGTGCTTGAATGTTCCTGTAGCTTCCTAGAATACTCATTTTTACTCAGTGTTCATATTTTTGTTTGGTTTTTTTTTTCCAAATGTTCATCAAAAGGTTATGAGTTTTTATTTTAAAATGTCATAGTACTTCATGGGCTTGTAGCTCATATGTTTCCTAGTCAGCTTGACATTCTGCTAGCTCCTTGGCTCCCTGATTCTCCAGTCCCACTGAGAAACTGCAGAACACATTTTATATATAAGAATATGTTATATATGTATGATCTAGAATGGATGCTCTGATCTCAGCTTACAGTGCATCTTGGGAAACATAGGCAGAAACCTGGTCCACATAAAAAAATAAGAAATTAAGGTATCTGAAATACAATTTCTAGCAACCAACATGGTGGCTTTTAAAATACGGGCTCCTGATAATTATTGGACTAAAACTAAAAACCTTTCTCTTGTATTTTTGCATATATTTAAAGAGAAAATGTGAAAAATTCCACAGTAGATAATTTTCATGAAGCATAAAAAAAAATTGGTCATCCAAAACAATGTATATGGAAACTTTGTAACCAGTTGTAGACATTGTTCAATCCTTTCTATTATTTGAATACTTCTGAAGTGTACTATCTCCATCAGCCCCTCAGCCCTTGGTAATGGGGACTTAGAATTAAATCTAGGTGGTCAAGTCAAAGTCAGACTGAAGAAAACTTTCTCCAAATCGCTCTAATCTTTCCCTGTTTCTCTTCTTGGTCCTTTTTTTCTTTCCTTTCTACTTATTCTTCTACTACTTTTTATCTTCTTTTTCTTTTTTTTCTTTTTTTTAATCCAGACAATCATAGGATTGAGACGGGGAAAATACAGCACCTTGCCAAAATCACATAAATTTTAATGGCTTTCCTGTTCACTTAACCCCACATCAACAGTGTGACCTTGCTAGTCTGAACCATGAACCATCAGGGTGTGGAGGCCAAGAGCAGGGTGGATCTGGCCTTGCTCCAGTGTCTGTTGCAGAAAGGAAATTGTGGGGCATTTTGTGGAATACTTTTGAAAACACACTGTGTCTTTTTCAAGACACTTGTGCCCTAATCACATGGAAGCTTGCAATGGTAACCAGTTAGCACTCATCCCTAACAAGACTAACACGCAATTAACACTTGGGCAGTGAATGCTCCCCAAACTCTATCTAATCATTTTTGTTTCTTCAGCATACCCCAAATTCTTAGAAGTCTTTAGTTTCCAGGATATTTACACACCCAAAAGTCCTTAAGGCCGTTGTTCTCCAAGAAAGGCAATTCTAATTGTTGTCAGCAGGAAGGAAAATTAGGAATGGAGGAGAGGCTTAAGGAACGATTTTTTTAAAGGTGTTCTAGCATCACAAGATGTACAGACACATATCATTAGTCCAGAAAGGACAAAAGCAATGATCTTCTCTGACCTCTTGTACAACGCAGGCCACTTAACTTCGCCAGATCAGTGCATTTTAAGTAGAGCAAATCTTTAAGAAAAACATTCCATCTTAATTTTAAAATTTCCACTGGTGTAGAAAGTGCCACAACCCTTGGCAATTTGTTCCCAAGGTTAATTGCACTCCCTGAGAAAAATGTGCACCTGATTTTCAATCTGAATTTGTCCCTATAAAACTTCCAGCCTTCAGAGCCTGCTGTTTAACAGACTGAAGAGGCTTCATTTTAAAAGTTACATTCCCCATGGAGGTAATTAGTGTGGGATTATCTCACTAGACTTTAATCACGCAAAAATGAAGCATCTTGTCTCACCCAGTGTTTGGGGATTCTTCTGTAACCAATTGAGAGTAACAGGCACTACCCGAAGGAATTTCATTGCAGATATCTCTGTACAGTATTAGTTGCACACTAGAGATATCTGATTTCTGTGCTGATTGAATAAGGGGTACAAAGCAGTGAGTTTAAACCCTAGTCCTGTCTTTCACATGTGGAAATTTGGGCAAAACAAATCTCATAATTTTGGGATCAGATCACCTCATTAGTCCTCTGTTTTCTGGAGGAAACATTGAATTCGTTGAGCTCTTAATGATAAATCATATCTTCCAGTTCCTTGCAAGCTCTTGGTAGTCTTCTCTCAACTCCTCAGCTTATCAACATTTCCCTTGAGCTGGGATTCAGAACGGGACCCCACCCTCTCAAAAGGGTGATGGTGGTGCCAATATTAGTAGTAATATAAACCCATCCTGCTCAGACCTTATCTTCCCTGCTGCACATTCAATTATGAGCCCTTTTAGGTACCACACTGCACTGGAAGTTGTGATTATCCACCTGTAATGAGTTCTAAGTCTTTTTAAAAGTCACGTCTACTACAGGAAAGGTCCTGTAAAGCCACCTTTTGCTGTTTCTAGACAGAAAACATCAGATTTTGTCTAAAACTTCTGGCTCGTTCCTTACCAGCAACACATTCATTTTACTACTGTCTACCCTTCTAGTGTTTGTGTGGTCTGTAGGTATAATCTATACAATCTACAGTGACTGCTTTTTTCTTTTTTTTTTCTTTTCAAAACATGGTTAGAAATGTTAAACAGCTTTGGATCCAGAACCATTCTCTGCAGGATTCCTGTGGTGACATACATGCTCAGTGAATTTTCCCCATTTACAATTACATATTGAGATGTACCAATTAGCTACTTTTTAATCCATTTGATGTTTGCTACAATGATTTTTTAGCATTCGCTTTTATTAACCAAAATGTCAGGTGGTACCCAGTCAAATGCCTTACAGATATCTAAGTACATTACATCAGTGCCATTACCTTTCTCAACCAAGCTTGTAATCTCATAAAAATGATATCAAGCCAGTTTGACAAGATCTATTTTCCATAAACCCATGTTGAAAGGCATTAATTATATTACCTTCCTTTAATTCCTTATTAATCAAGTCTCATATCAGCTGTTCCAGTATTTTGCCTGGGATCAATGTCAGGTTGACAGGCCTATAATTACTCAAGTCATCCCGTTTAACCTTTATAAATGTTGGCTCTATATAAGCTTTCTTCTAGCCTTCTGGATCCTCCCCAGGGCACCAAGATTTGTTGAAAATCATCATTAATGGTTCAGAGAGCTCCTTTGCTAGATCTTTCAAAATCCTCTGTTAGCTTCTGCAGCCTCTGTCATGACCATACATCGTTATTGTTGCAAAAAGGTCTGGAAGGTCTATGAGACACTTATTGCATCTTCCAGTACCCAAATACCTATGCAAGCCTGGCTGGAAGCAAGCTGCTTAAAGAAAGGAAAACAGAAATATAAACCCATTTTTTCCCACTCTCTGCCCCTGGGCACTTTAAATATCATTTATTAGCATGAAAGCATAGAAATTCACACAAATACTTGTCACATAGCTCTGCCTTGAATGAAACCATCATATGATTCCACCTCAATCTTACAAAAAATGGCAGTCACTTCCAAGGAGTGTCACAAATTGTTCCTGAGAAGCTTGCCTAGTAATGCACCACAAGCCTGGTCTCACAGTCTCTGCACCATCCCAACCCCTGGTGTGCTGGACCTTTTGCCCTTTGAAGGCACGGAGTTTTCCCTCTATGCATCCTGGCACAGCTGAGCTCTATTTGGGCTATGGATGTAGCCCAGCAATCTGACTAATTCAATTAGTTTGTAAATACACAGTTTTGATGATTTCTACATGAAAGAGGCTGGCACGCACACACATACACACACACACAGACACGCACACATATATGTGCATGGCTGTGTGTGTGTACATATATATATATATGTGTATTTATTTATATATACATAAGCATGTGTGTGTGTATACGCACACATATATATATACATGCATATGTATATATAAATAAATTGAAAATCCTGACTGAGAGAACAGCAAATATCAGGAAACAAAAAAAATTCACACGGGCCAATGCTTTTAAGCATGGAAATATTTCAAATACTCAGTCGTAGGATATGTTTCCAAAATGCTGACACATACAAATTGGACACTACGACATTATCAGTAGTGACTATTGCATTATTCTGGTAAGAGAATTGGTGCTTTTGTGTGATTCATATAAAAATACTTAGCAGAAGTGCATACTGTTATAATTTCTTAACATTGTTGTGTAAGTCCGTTTTTTCTACTAAGAATTTGTTCTGTGGCTATCCAGGCAGACCATCTTCTGACAGACTGAAGAGCAGGTATTTCTATGTTCCCATTCACTATGAACTCACAGACTGCATGGTAGGCAGAAGGGGTGTTTTTAATTCTAAGTGTGCATGCCTAATTTAACTTTGCCGGTAATTTAGCTAAGTTGTGTACTGAGATTTTTTGTGAACAAGTAATAAAATGCATGGACAATTTTCCACATAAACATTTTCTGAGTTACTTGCATACTATTTGAATTCTCTACATGTTCATTCTAACAGATGAAGCCCCCAAAGTTTTTGTTTCTGTTAGTTTTGGTATTTTCTTCAGGGATCCTTGAGATTAGTTAATGAATTAATTATTTTCTAAATTGCCCTGTACCAATACAGCTTGTAGTCAGGAAGCATGAAGGGAGGGTTCTTTGAAAAGCAGGCTGAAATAAGCAGAGCTAGTTAATGTGTGAGTGTATATACACAAACACATACATACACAAACACATACATACACAAATGTAGAGATATGTAGATCTATAAATATATATGCATGCATGTGTGTGCACGTGTAGAATGTCAGTTGCAGTTATTATTTTTGGATAAAGAAAATCACCCCAAATTTAGAAGGGTAAAACTAACAGAAAAATTAATAAATCTTTAAACTAATGAAAATTTTAAAATTAAATCTTATCAGGTGGAACATATTTTGAATTGTAAAGGTGTGTTAAGTGAAAGAGAATGACTCTAAAGGTATTGTATTGGTAAAGAAAAAAACAAGGAAACAACAAAACAAAAAAAAAGAGGTCTCTCTTAACTAGTGTCACAGACCTGGTCACCTCTCTGAAAAAGATGCAGCAGAAAGAATCATTGCCAAGAAAGGAAACAAAAGTTATTTGATGCATGGGCCTTCTTCTTTCTGCACTGCAGCTTAGTTCACATGAAGAGCAGAAGTGAGTGAATTGATGAATATTCTACATGGGATAAATCTGAGACTCTTAAATAAAGTAATGCAGTAAAATTAAAACCAGAAGCACAAATCTTTTGTATATCATATAAAGAACTTGTGAAACAGTCATTGTTGGAGAATATTATTGACAAAAATAACCAAGGAGATGACTAAAAAGGCAGCAATGGGAATAATGATGACATGAGCTGAATTACCATCAGCAGTTACAAATATTATAAATGAGGGATTTTTTTTTACTTGGTATCCATATTTGGTGACTTACCTTTTTTCCAGTGCTGTTGTACCATCATTGGAGGCAAAATACCTAACTATGGGCTTGTCAAAATTATTTTCTGTGACATAAATTCCCACTGTTTATCCAGTGCCACACCTCTAAAAGTACACAGTTAGTTCACATATACCTGTTAGCCACACCAAAGTCATGCAGTGATACTTCTGTTATTGAAAGAGCATTGCTAACATGGTTGGGGCAATCAGCTCTGGGCAGCAGCTCTACCTGGGCAGCATTTGGTACCCCGAGCTAAACCAGACAATGCTTCAGTGTTGGCACTTTCTTATTTACAAACTGCATCAGTCACAAATAACAGTTGCCTTTTTGAAAGCTTTGTTTTGGCAATTCACACATGTGGAACAAGGGTCTCAAATCATAAATGTCATACCTTTGTCACCAGGATTTGAAGAAATCTGCAGGGTTCCTGTTTGGATGCAAATCCCAGTCATTGCACCTCCTGTGATTCACATCAAAAAAACTTGAAAAAGGTTTTGATTTCGCCAGCTGCTGTGAAGGCAAAACTTCCTTTCAACTCTCACCATCCTATTCAGGGAAGACTTTGCTTCTTCTGAACAAGGTCTTGTCTCTCACCCTCTTGCACCCTCATCTTTGAAATCTAACAGGTAAATTGAAAGTTAGTGGGAAGTGTTTATTCCAAGGCGAACAGGCTCCTGCATTGCTTTGCAGTAGCTGTTAGTACTCTGTGACACACCAACAAAGTTTATCTTTTCCCACAAATGCCTCAAAATAATGAGATGTGTCAAATTAAACTGCATTTGCCTTTTGTCAAGCATAATCTTTTTTTAATTTCTTTTTTTTTAATTCTGTGTTTAATGTGTATTAGAGCTCGTGGGAAGACCCATGTTGGCAGCCCAGGCAAGTGAAGTTTTCTTCAGCTCCACAAATCCACTATACACAGACTGCTGCCAAAAAGAGTTCATCCGTGTGGTCCCATACCTGCCCTTAAAATGGTGGGGAGAGTAGGAACTGATGGATCACCACTGCAGACCAAATCAAGTAAGTCCATCCTAGCAGTGGAATTAACAGCAGAGGTCTAGGACTGAGTTCAAGGAGTAAACTCCCACAAGGAGCTGTGCAGGGCATCCTCCCACAGTATCTGGGCACTATCATCTGGCAGGACACCACACAAGTCCCCCTGGGTGCATGTAGAAGGAGCTGGGTGAACTACGGTAGCCTTGATGGGAATTTCAAAGAAACCAGTCCTGGGGATGCTTAGTAAGACATATGGGTCTCCACAAAACACCACCTGACCACAAAATTCCCATCTCTCTGAAGGTTGTATGCCCCTCCTCCCCAAGAAAAAAATGTTAAAGAAAACTTGTTTCCTCCTCTGCTATTTTCCTTCTGTCCTTCAGGCTGGCGCTGCTCAGCCTCCACATTCAAGCAGTATATGCGTTTCCTCTAGAGCACATTTAAGGAGTACAGACATGATCATTTAAGTGCACACTTTACTTAGCTATCCTTAAGAACACAAAATAGACACAGAAAAAAAAGACGGTGTCTGTATGCTCATTAAAACGCTTTCAGCCCAGGGCAAGGATTTGATCAAAAGGATTCCTGCCAATGGAAGGGCATGCTGGAGCCATTGTAAGAAGTTATGTGCAAGCGTCTGCCTTCCTTTCCTTTTCTTTCTTGTGCCCTGTCCCTTCCACTGCCACCTCCAATCTCTTTTCTTCCAGCTGGGGGAACAGAAGAGATTTTACTTCCTTGATGACAATTGTGTCCTTTGAGCAGCCAAAGCAAAAGGCACTTTGAGTTCAAATGAGACTGTGACTTAAACCAATATTAGCCAAGACCAACACATGTTTATTGTAATATAAGTAACCTTCATTCTGATCAGCAGGTTTTCCTCACCCCACTGCAGTTTTACTCATTGCTGCTTTCATTCTTCCAAAATGAATAAATGAAATAGCTGCACATTTTTATTCACAGCAGTGGGTTTCAGAACTTCAAATCAGAGAGGCGTTTTGATTTTAGAAATAAACTCCAGAGGAAACAGTTTCAGCCAGAACTTTCATATATTTTTTTTACCAGTTTAAGGTAACATCAAAACTCACCTTTCCAAAAAAATGAAACCTCACAGCATTCTTTTAATCCAAATTAAATAAAGTGTCATCCCTATGTCCTCTTCCTTCATATTTAGAGGGAAAGAAAACTATCCTGCCCATACTTTAATGGTTTTGTCTGCAAATCCTAAATGCTCTGCTGCTGCAAATTTCAAATGATCTTATACAGCCAAAGTCTCTTTGGTGTCAGCAGCTGCCCAGGTAGCAACACAACCACGAGAACGCTGCTGATCAGAACAATGAATGCCAGATCTACAGATGTCATATCAAGGTAGAAATCTTGATGAGCATTGTAGTGACATTACAAAGTGGATTACACATGCTGTATCTGGGTCAGAGAAGGAGTGATTTCAGTAAGGTCAACAAAGTACTTCTGACCAAACTTATTTTTCAACATTTTGAGAGATACGCTTTTGTTTGTTACTTCATGTTGCATCTAATAACAATACTCTCTCTGTTCTCCTGTATCAGTCTGGAAGCAAAGTTAAAAGGAAGGCAAAATACTCCCATGCCTGGGGTTATGCAATTTCAGAGATGGGTTCCAACTCCCTGCTCTACTTTCCTTCATGACTGGGAGCCCAGCCACTGCTGCCCAGAGAAGCTTTTGAGCTACATGCTCAAAGTGTCTGTCCCTCACTCGCTCTCTGCCTTCATTCTCCACCCAGTGAGAGGATTCTTCCTTTCCAGGTGTGTTGGTGTTTGTCAAAGGAACAAATATAGCAAGATTATACAGTCCCTACGTACTCTAGCCCAGGGATAAAACAAGTACCAAAACACTTATTTTTGGATGTGTGGGTCCCTACATGGCAAAACTGTCACTGTACAGCACAAAATGTACCTCACCTTCAACCATCTTTCCCAGAAATGGAAAACAGGACAAAGGCTAAGGAACTGTACCTACATGGGAGGAAGGAGATGAAGTTGCCCTATCCAGGGAATGTGACATTTCAAAGATGTTGGCTTACAGTACTGTGGGTGGAAGGAAGGGATACTTGTGAGATTTTTTTTGGCTGTACCAACATATTCTCTTGTCTTAATTTTGAAATTGAAATTTTTTTATTTTTTTTTTTTACAAAATCTAGTGCAAAATAAATGCAGTTCTTGACATCTGATATCTTGTGTTTCCAGATTCAATAGGCTCCCTGGGATGCTGACAGCTGCAAACAAAATTGGAAAGGCTGACCATCCCCTCCAGCTGTGCTGGGGCTCCCAGTGCCAGCAGCTCTGGAGCACCCACTATGCATGCTGAATCTCCTGGCTCCTCGACTCTCCTGCGGAGAAGAGCCTGGATCTTGTGCCTTGCCACTGGAATGGCTTGGGTAGGATGAGCTGTGCACAGTAAAGACATTGCAATGAGGCTGTCAGAGAGCAATACCCTTGTGTTGGAAAGAGAGGCTCTACAGGGCAATGCTTGAGCCCCCTTAGTTCTTACCCAAACCACAAACTAGGAGCACATCAGATAATCCGGTAGCTCTCCTTCTGCCATTAAGGGCTTTGAAACTTATTTCAACTTTCAAATCTTGGGAGAAGATTTAATGCTTAAGTGTTACTCAGCATGAACTCAAATATGTTTACTTTCATATAGGTCCTTTGCACTGCAATAGCCTTCCTAAATCTGTAGAGGCAGATCTTAAACTGAAACGTTGATGTCAGTTCTGAACATCTCAAACCTAAAAGGACATATATGTATATTTATATATATATATATATACAGTGAAAAAAGGTTTTTCAGTTATCCAACCTAACTATAAACATAATCCAATTGTTTTGTGTCTATTTTTAAAGAAAAAAAAAAAGAGGGCTATTTCTACTCAGTTGAAGAAGTGGAAATCCTAATATCACAAATCTTCACATTTCTGTAAGAGTCAAAAATAGATCTGTAACTGAAAGCTGTAATTATCAAGACTAACCTTTCCTGACTGAGAAATGTAGAATTAAAAAAAAAAAAAAAAAAAAAAAAGTTAAGAGGAATTATTCAAAAGCTTAAATAATTCAAAGCAAGCAAAACTGCTTCTTTTTCTAGTTTTTATCTTGCATATAAAAAAACCCTATGAAATACTGTGGTGGTAGTAAGAAGCCTCTGCTGTATTTATTTCTCCATGATGACAGTATACTTTATTGCAGAGCAGTGGTACATGTGTCAGATACATCTAATTCAACAAGGGTATGATCCAACACTCAAGGAGCACAACTAAGATTACCCCATTGACTTCTATAAGCATTCCTCCAAGTTGCTCTTGGGGCTGTATTACTTTCCTTAATGGATAATTTTGAGCTCACATCTGTGTTCTGAAACATTACTTTTTGTACATAAAGAACAAGTTTATTTTCTTTTATTATGGTTTATGGTTCATATTCTATCAATATGCCACAATCCAAGGCTTAAGTTTGATGTTAAATAATCAACATATTTAGGGAGGGAAACTAAAGCCACTCCATTATGTTTTAATCAATCTTTACCACATATATAAATAATAGACACAATTTGTTTCCATTAGGAAGATAAGCTTTCTTCAAAGCAGTTCACTGTTTAAGGCTTTAAATTTTGCCAGCCCTTGCACAAGGTTGCAACAAACCTTGACTTATTTACAGAGAGATGTCAAGTGCAGATAAAACCACTTAATGATCCACCAGTTCTTGCTAAACACATTTTCCTTCCATGCCCTTTCTGAAAGCAGGTAGGATAGCACTCTTCTTTAGCATATTCTTAAATTACTTGAAATAAAGATTTTACAGAACAGTTGAACCAATGGGGCTGGTGGCCTCAAAGTACTTAGGGTTAAAAATAACAACAAAAAAAGTCCTTAGGCATTTATTTGAAAATAATTATATAGTGACAGTAGAAAAAGCAAAACCCAAAATTTTGGTTTGGTTTGGTTTGGCGTCTCATTCAAGACCAGGTATTTTCTGTGACAGAAACTGTCAACTTTCAATTTTTGAACTTCTGTCAGATTTGCAGCAACAACAACAGCAAATAACTGCCCCAAATGCCCCAAGCATTGAGGAGAATATATTCCTATCAACAGAAACATTTGACCTCTGCTTGTCTGAGTGCATTCCAGCTTCTCTATGTTTGTTCATAAGGACTCTGCCTGAGTGGACATCAGCTTGCGGTAAGGGCTGACTTAGTAAAACCAATATGTTGCCATAGGGACCCTGATGTATTTATCAGAATTTCCTCTTCCCTTGTGTTCAGCTGTTCCTTGCATGGGATAAGACTGGCTTTAAAAAAAAATCAACAACAACAAAACCAAACCAAACCAACCAACTAACCAAAACCAACAAAAAAACCAACCAAACAAAAAACCCAAAACAAACAAACAAACACGCACAAACCAAACTAAACCAAAAAAAAACATAAAAAACCAAAAACTCTAAACAAACAAACAAAAAGCACCAAAAGCCAAACAAGAAAGAAACAAACAAAACACAAACCCCCCCCCCCTCCAGTGTTCATTTCTTCTTATCATTGCATTTGATGCCGTTCTCAGGCAACCTGGCAGTATTTCTTTGTGCTCACCTTAGAAACGTGCACCTACAGGTTGTCTTTTGGGCCATGTTGCAAGCCCTTGGAAGTCAATGGAAAGTGTCTGTGTGACTCTGTTGAGGACAGTACTGCTGCACAGTAAGCAAGAGAGGAGTCTCCTTCCACCTCACTCATTTCTTTGTCTCCTCTCCCTGTACGATTAGATGTGGTAACCTCCTACACAGACATCTGGGAGGTAAAATGTCAACATTGACATTGACTGCTCCTGCTCTAAGGAGGAACTCGAAGTTAAGAAGTGAGGGAGAGTTTTAACATGGCATAATTTCAGGACTCCCAGATTGAATAAGGTGTGTATTACCCACGTGTGACTGGTGGTGGTGCAGCAGGTGAGGAATGGTTCTGAACCCGAAGGATTTTGAACTTCTTTATTAACACTGCAAGGAAGGTAGTGAGCACTTGGAGCACTAGTCATCACCCATCTTACTCTAGATTCCTCCCTCCAGTTACTGCCTCGGTCATTTCCCTGGGAAAATGCACCTCTCTCCCCGTGTGAAGCGAAGCTGACCAGGACGAGCCCTTTTCCCCCTCCAAGCTGCAAGCAGTGAAAGGAAAGCTATCAGCAGGGTCTGTTTACAGACACGGTTTGAGAAAATCCCCCTCTCCCCCTCCCACAAGCTCAGCACACACAAGTGCCACATGGAAACAACAAACACAACGTTAGTCATTTCCTCTGTGCTGCCAGCTGCTGAGGGTTTGCATAAGAAGAACCCTTGGACTTCAGCTTATTTCTTAAAACACCTCTCGTCCCAAATCTTTCAGCAAACAGATGCTGGACCACTGCCAGCAAGGCCAGTCGAGTGCTATTTCCTGGCGTGCCCTGCTGCCTTCCCCACCATCATCACCCCCACACTCTCCCACTGCTCACCCCACAACTACACGACACACCTCCTGTCTGATAGGGACTGTCTTTTTGAAGCCTTCTGCCTACATTGCAGTCATGCAGATCCAGAGCAGATGCTCAAGCTTAGCTACTTCTTTTGCAATTAATACTTAGGTGATGGTGGGATCTAAAAGTTTCAGTTACGGATCAGGGCCCATGTGACACTGAAGAGCTGAGTGACAAAGGAGACAGCCTTTGCCCCCAGAAAACAGTCAGTAAACAATCAGTCAGGAAATAACCTCTGTGTGAATAACAAAAATGGGTGGGATGAGCCAATAATAAAAAGAACAAATTTAGCAAAAAAGTCAAAGCTTCAGCCTCGTAGATGAGATTGTAATTTTGATGTGAACCTTACTTCTGAATCAGAAGGTGAAAGCATTGTGGCTTTGATGCTCTCAAACACTTTGTCTTGTCTCTCATTTGTTCTGTTTGTTCTGTTTCCTCAAGCCTTCCTTTGTCCTTCTCAGGGAACCCTATGCCAGGGGATACCTGGCACTGGCTTTCATTGATTCGAGTAATTCCTATGCTTTAGTACACAATAGCTGTTACCCCTGAGATCATCATCACATTTGAAGCTCACTGCCTCATCTCTTCACATCCAGGTGAAACATCTGCCCAGGCAGGTGGAAGGATGGCAGCATGTCCTGCTTCCATGCCCTCTCCCAGACATTTTACTGAAGCATTTCCACAATGTGGAGCAGAAAGAGCCAAAATGAAGACCCCAGGAGGTAGGATGGAGTGGTCAATCTCCTTGTTCTGTCAGGTGGCCCTTGCTGGGAAGATCTCAGGACTGCTGCAAAGCACTAGAGTTTCAAGTGAAACAAAAACAAACTTGAGTTTCTGCAGCTGATTCAGTCACTCTGTTCCCTCTGTACACTGTACTCTATTAGAAACCTTTATTTCCCACCTTCCTCTGTTGGTCCACATAAGCTTTTTTTTCTTTATTTTGGTTTTACTTCCTGGTGATTTTATTACTGGGATTGAGTATTCTCAGGCACCATCCTCATCTAGTTTAGCCTACAAATGTGTGTATCCTCTTTGTCACTACTTTATCCCTATGTGACCACCTTTTCTATTTCTTGCTTCCGCCAAAACAATTCGTATAGTAAATTGCCAAATATGCATTATTTACCTTTACAGGAAAGGCATGTCTTGCTTCAGTTCTAATTATAAGTAAGGTATTCTTTTGAAAATGTGTTCTGACATGGAGCAAGCTGGTGGGATATTTCCCATTTTCTGTACTATTTGGTTTTCTTACTTCTCAGCCCTCAGCACCAAAATGCCAGGAAATTATTTTCTGTATCGGTTCCCCATCTTCTTATGTGAACACACTGAAGAGGTGCATCTATTGATGTTTCTGTCTATGTCTACCTATGCTGTCAATAAATCATGTTCACCACATCTCCTTCATTGACCCCCTGTTCCTTACATTTCTGAGCACTTTCTTATTATTTATTATGTTAACCTTCTCTGTAATCTTACTGCATTTTTACCAGTTCTTGCCTTATCATTGTTTACTGTCTCATTTTGCAGTCATGCTCAGAACCTCTATAATAATCTCACATGCAGCACTTCTTACATTTTTTATATATTTGTTCCTTAATCATTGGTCTTGGAGGAAAAGTGGTTTTCTTCGCTTGTTTCCCTTTTGGAGCTAAGTCATAGATGTCTCTATCTTTCATTCTTTCTAAAAATATCTATCAATGTAAATACCAAAGTTTTCATCTGAACTCAAGCTGATCATAAGCTTACACTCCTCAACCAAAAAACAACTTTCCAGGAACAAAAGAAATGAAAATAAATAATGAAGATATACGAATATGGGTTTCCATGCTGAAAACTGTCTGCCAGGTTCCTGTAGTGTGTGGGTATTGCCTCAGGACAATATTCTAGGTCTCTTACAAGAAACTCTTTTTCTAGGCTTTACAATCTTTTGTTTGGTTTGGGGGTTTGGGGATTTTTTGTGGGTAGTTGGTTGTTTGTTTTTTTTTTTACTTTGGGTTTTGGTCCCTACCTTATATCTCCTCATTGCTGGTCTTTTCCTACCTCCCCATCTCTTCATATAGGTGGGAAAAGTAGGTATAATTTGGCACAAAAATAGAGATAGGGACACGTGGAAATACACAGGCTGAGCTACCCCCTGAATTCATACACGGGATTCTGTTGGTGTACTAGAACTAGAGTGCCCAATACATAGGAAGAAAGGTTATTTTCCAAGTATTCATGCCAAACTTGCAGACACTAATCTTTGTAACCAGCAATGCTGCTGAAGACTAATGAGAACTAAAGACGTATTCCAAAGCATGAGGGAGTATACTAAATATAACTCCTCTGACAACATTAAACACCGATATGTCTTTCAGTACTCACAGAAAAGGGCAGCTGCTCAAGCCAATACTGCTAACTGTATTTTCTAATTCTCTTATTTCTTGTGAATTTGGAAAAAGTCTTCAACTTGGTTGCTAGATTAGAAATCACTAAGGTAAGTAGAATTTTCTCTGTGTAAACCAAGATACACCATCAGTCACTGATTCATTTTCAAGAACTATAGGATACTCTAGGCAATACTTGATCAGAAAGCAACGGATAATTTTATATTTTATGTTCATATATATGTGTGTCTTAGGATACTCATTTGCTAGATCTTCCTTCCCATTGATCAGTGAGTGACAAAAGGGAACAAAATTGCAAGCACAGGACTTCTTACTAGAATTCACTGTGAACCTATCAATTGAATGATCTAGTTGGAACAAAACCTTTCACCAACACTGTCGCTCTATTGAAAGGTAGTGAAACAGAATGCAAGGGAACAGTCAAGACAGTCAAAAGCCCAGTGAATACGGCAGTAGTGAAGGAGGTAGGAGACAGTCTGAATCCCTGCTTTGCCTAATGTAATCAGGGACTTGTTACTCTGCTACTGCAGGCTGAGTGTAAGCTTCATCTGGCCCCTTATAGATGCCTTCAATACAGGCTTCTACATCTGAGCTCATCATCCATACTGCATTATGGTTGCTGGAGAGAAGCAGGAATTTTTAGCACATGTTATTTAAGCCCTAAGTAGACTGCTGCTCTCCATTAACTGTAAGTGAAGCCAGAGGGAGTGAATCAGTCGGAGAGGTCTACCCTGCACACTCTGAAGCTGAGAAAGAACCCCTCTGGACACTCAGTCAACTTCACAAAATGAAACAGTTGGAGGAGGAAAGGTAAATAAGGTCATCCCACCACCTACAGATAGGTATGGTCACCTATCTGGGTCAGTGGGCTGCCTTTTCCAGGTGCTTGCTGCTGCAGTATTCCATCATCATCTACCCTTCTCTGCTGTGTGCAGGTTGCTTTCACAGTACACTGTGAATTTTCAAGGCAATGCCATCTTCTGGTCTGCTCTTCTGCTTGCTTTTCTCTTTCTTTTAATCTGAGGTGAATGATATACTTCATACCTGTCAGCTCATCCTCTAGAAAGTCCACATCAGGTCATGTGCTCATATAGTAGTTACCACTTCATTTTTCATGTTGGGGTTATATATACTAATTTCCACACCCCCCTAGAAGGCTTCATGGGTAACCAGGTACTGTCAAATAATTTAACTGAAAAGAAGCTTATTTTTTTCCATGCCAGAGGCTTGTTATATCAGTTGTGAAATTTGGTGGGTTTTAGTATTTATCATCAGGTAAGGTATTTTTCCCTCATCTACAGCTGCTAAAAGAAAAGGAATAGCTCATATCTCTCTTAATGCCATCGTTTCCTAGCCTGATTAATTTCTCCTTCATTCTTGCCTTTTAGGATAAGCATTGGTTTCCTTTGGGGTTTCTACTTTTGCCATAGAGACACTTATTTCTTCAGACTACTCATGCCATAAGAAATGGAAGGCTACAGTTTAGAAGCTCTGCAGCATCAATTGATATACCTAAGAGGGCCAAGGTGTAAAGGTATTAATAGAGCTGCCAGGGGCAGCCAGAGACAGCCACATAATTTAGAGCAGTGTCAGGGCTGTTCTAAAATATGCAGGTGTTCATGACCCCCACTGAACTCTCCATTAGCCAAGGATCATTGCAACTATTAGCCTCTGCCGCTGTATTCCCTCACTAGGCTGAATTAGGATGAATTTCAATTACTGCTCCATTCCCTTCCCTTTCGTCTTTATAGCCTCTTTCAAGAAATATCCCATATCCTATTTCCAACACATTATAATATTCCAGTCAAATTTCATTAGTATAACTTCCATTTGCTTAAATTTCTTCCTGTGTCTTATGTGTTTGTGTTGCCTCCTCTTGAGCATTTTCTTTCTGGTGATAGACCATGTCACTGGATCCTAACTACTCCCCAACTTCAACTTAATTGATCGTACTTGGCATGTTTCCTAGAATTAGGACCTGAGTAGCCTCAGACTACACAAGTTTGGCTGTTCAGCTGGCCGGGTGAGATGGCAATCTTGCATTACTTCTGGAAACCCAGTCCTCCGCTTCACTTCTGCATCGTAGCTGTTCCAATCAATAGCTGAGTAATTAAAATCCCTCGTGATCAATGTTCTAGCTGTTTTACAGACTTCTCTTATCTGTAAAAACATTTCCCAACCTACTTTCTTTGCCTGCCCTGGGGTTCTGTAGCAACATCCAGGAATAGCATGACTGCATTCATTGTCCTTTCTCAGCTTCTGCCCAAACAGTCTTTGCTCTGACAGGCAAAACATTTGTAGTGTTTCCTGCCCTGGATATGGATATATACTGCTATCTCTGCTGTGATTGAAGAACACAGCCTGTCCCCTTTAATAAACTTTGCATTGCCCTACTCTGTTTTCAGTCCCTTCTAGCTCACACATTCCAGGAATATCACACTTAGCCTTGGAAATGCATGTTTTCAATTGGTGACCTTATTAATATGCTCACAGCATTTGTATAGAAGCTATTTTCTCCTCCCACCTTTGCTTTACATTCTCATTATCTCCTACAACGACAACCAGTGGATACATTACCAAGAGATCCATGTATTCCCTCCTTTAAATTCTTCTCCTCCCACACCACTAATCTAAAAAAATGGGTAGATCTTTTCCTTATTAGTGGGCAATCTGTTTGCTCCCATAGGGTGTGGAATAATACAGGCCATCTCTCCTTTGTCATCTTGCTTTCCCCCTTTTGTTTTTTATGACACCCCAAAGTATCACATTACCTCTTACCACGCTGATGCTCTTCCCCCCCCCCCCCAATTAATTTTACTGTGTTAAAACAAACCAGTTGCATACTAGAAAACATTATTAGGCTGCTTTCTTCTTTCACTGGCTAGCTGAGGTATGTAAGGATTTCTCTTTACAAATACCTGTATGTTATCCCTCTACATAATTTAAAAAAATCACCATCCATTATGCTAGATTCTTTTTAAGGCTATTTCATCTGTCATAGCCCAGTGACTAAAAATCCTCTACCCCTTCTTCAGGAAGCATTTGAGTTGTGTGCATTTGTGTGAGGATTTGGTGTCTTAAACGACCTGCCTGCAAAACCAACTCTGCCATCAACACTTCTCTGATCTAATTGTGCTGTAGATTTCCCTATGCCCATTTCATCATCTTGTGAGATCATGTCTTCTGAATCGTTAAAACTCTGGAAAATGTTCTGTGCACTGGTACAAGTCCCCCTCTCTTTATTACACTTCTTGCCCGCTTTACTACCTCTTCTTAGTTACACAGTCACTGTCCTTTATATCCTCCTGCTTCTGCTGGAACACGGCTGCTTCTCCTGCACAAGGCTGTGCTTCCAAAGCACTCATCCTGCAACTCGCTCACAGCTGGTTCTCCTCCTCCTCTGTCACTCCTTCGGAGTATGAAACCAGCCATCTGTCATCAGTGAACCTCTAATATTCATTGATCTTCCCCAGCACATCAACCTATCTTTCTAATTCCACTCTCCAGTTTCTTAGTGCCACAGCAACTGGCAGTGCATGTTCATGCATGTGCACATGCACACACAGAGAATATTGTTCTGCCTTTTTTTTCTATTGCCCATGTTCAATACACACAGCAGCTGAAAAATAAATCTTTTTAGTTTTTTGGTTTTGAAACCAGGACAAGTAGAGGATGACTGCAATTCAGTTACAGACAGTAACAAACAAATTGCACATTATTTCGTGAAACAATGAAGAAAGAAGAACCTAAAAATAACATGAAACATCCCTGGTTATTGAGGAGTTGCATTTATGAGGTGTTGGGCCCAGCCAAGCACTACAGCTCCTAGAGAAGGTGCTGGATTGACTTACAGAGCTTCTTTTCCCTTCTAGCATGCAGTGCTGCACAGGGTGGGGTACAGAAACAGAGCTGTGCACTCTCCTTTCTCTCTCTGACTGGTATGGATCCATTCTCTATTGATACCATCTCTAACTCTTTTCTAACTCCACCTTTGGTCCTCTCACCTTTCGACTGTTAGCTCTTGTCCCGTGTTTTCAAAGAACCCAGTTCAGTGGAACCTGCCTCATGGCTAGTGCTAGTAGCCGCAATGGTGCAAGAAACAAAATCAACAATCATAATACTAATATCCAGTTACTATGAGGTCCATCCTTCCACAACTTAAGTAAAAACAGAAGGAGCTACTACTGTTATATGGTTTACAGGGATTTATTTGTTTGGAGCTCTCCTAATAGCTAATGCTTAGATCCAAACTGTACTTGTTCTACTAACTCAATCCCAGACTGATCAACAAGGAAATCAGGCTGGCTGAAAGCAGCATCCAGGCTTTCTGGTTTCTTGGATCTATTTCTCTTAAAGCATGCAGTAAGGTCCTCTACTTTATGTGTACAGTTCTGCTGAAATCAATCAGACTCTAGGATGGTGGTGACCTCTGTTCTTGGACTGCACAAAAACATTTACGTTTTTAAAACAAAAAAAAAATCTATGAAAATATGACTCGCCTTCTTTCACCTGCTGCTAAATCAAGCTGCAGTCTTATAATTTCCTTACAACAATCTGATGACATCAGATTAAAATCTACAAGGCAATACAGCTCACATCAAACCTCATGGGCCTGTTTGCAATCATTGCAAAGTTCTTCTGTGTCAGCCTGCCTGTTGCATATGAACATTATATCCCTCTGCAAAAAAAATCCCTGTGACATTTTTGGTAGAAGATATTTACTGCACATGAACAGTGGCTGATTGTTTTTTAAATCTCAGATATCTTGTCTGAGTTCACCTTTTTTTCCCTCAAAATGCCAAAACTGATTAAAACATATGATCAGTTAATCTTTGTCAAATTCCACTATTATAGTAATATGCGTTTGTAGTTGAGTAATGGAAAGAAGGGGCATATTGTAATACTCAAAGCCCTTGTTTTCCACATCTGTGCCTTTTCTTACTTTTTCTTGAACCTTGGTCTTAACCCATACCTGTGACCCTGCTAATTCATCTACAAAAATTAGAAGAAAAAAAACTTGTCCTATAAGGAACAAACATGGGTGTCTCAAATGGCAGAACAAGGTTAGGTTTAAGCAGTTGAATTTCACCCCTGTGTTTAAATGCCTATTGAAGCACAATGTTATTGTGGGGGAGGCAATACTTGCACCTTTGTCTCCAGGCTCAGTTATGTACTATAATGGGCACACAAGGAAAAACATAGGGAGATGTGCTGTAACAAGTTGTGCCAAGGGCTCTTTCACAACTCACCAGCCAAGTAAAAATGAACAACAAGAGATTTGGGAACTGATTCTTTTCTGTAGTTGCAATTCACTCCCTCCCTCAAAGGCTGAGCATGCCGGAAACTGAACCAGCTCTAGTACCCTGAATACTTGTTTGGCTCAGGCCCAGCCATCGCTGAGTGAAATAGGGCCTTCTGCTGACTGGGGTCAAGACTATCTCTGTACTGGTCTCATGTTACCAGAGAACAACCTTGCTTCTCAGTGAATCTCTCCAGAGATTGTCCTCATTTTCTGTCACACTACAGCAGGGATGAGCAAGGATCTCAGTGTCTTTCAAGCATGGCACTAACGTCTTAGGGACATTGCAAGACACTGTGATCTCCGAGTCTACTGCTTCCACACTTAAGAAACAAGGTACAGTCATATACCTCCCAGAAATCCAGTTCATCAATTCACGCGTGTACACAGATTTAAGGGGGATGATCTTTACAAAGAATTAATAGCAGCATTACAGTTCTTCGCTTCTTCGTCTATTTTCCTACACTTTTATGCTTCCCTGCATGTTACAGAAAAGCTTACTTTTCGTCATTCCAAGTTGTTACTCTACCTCACTTTCCCTTCAAAGTTGAAGACACAGCTGAGCTTCTTGTAATTTAAGGAAATAACCTCCCTGCAGCAACATTCACCCAATAGTGCATCTACAACTGATGCACACTGATAGGACTGATGGCTCAGGGAAAAGATAGAAATGTGTAGGCTGTGGGTGGTGGAAGGGAAGAGCTGATGGGTGGAATTGACTGTTAAACAATTTAATTGCTTTTTCTGTTTTACTGTGAAGAAATATGCAGCGTAGCCATCTTAGCTCATCTACTGACTTTTTTTCTGTGCAACAACATATATAATTAAACATAGGTAGCTGGACATTTAGTTCTGCATTTTTTAAATACTCCATTGTATAATACTGTCATACTTCATTTCCACATATAAAGAATAAACTACATAACTCATCTGGGTGCCAGAGATCTCAAACGACTAGTCTCTGTAAACCCTGGAGGGAATGCTAAATTGAGCTGAAAACTTTCATTCCAGCATTATGCATCCACTTTTCCTGTTAACCTGTTTTTCCCACAATCAGAGGATTTTGGGTTTGCTTGAGGCAATACTTTCTCAGGAAGGAGAAAGTATGTGATGAGATTCCTGTTCTGATTTTAAAAACTATCCAGAAAGAGAGCGTGGGAGGACACAGATTGGATAACAATGAATTAAAAAAAAAAAAAAAAAAAAGGGAGAAACCCACTTTAGTACTGAAGATTGCAGTGGTTCAAGTATTTGTTGCACTCCAATATCTAGAGTCGTGAGGGGAGGTAAATGCCTAAGTAGAGAAGTCAGTTCAGTGTATGAAAGATGGGACCTCACATCTTCCATCTGCTTGCAGTGACTTGAACCTATACATTTTCATTTCCACAGATTTGTGCTAACCAGTGGTCCATAAAGCAGGCCAGGATGCTGTGAATATTCTGTTAAAGCTGTTTCACTACATCTGGAAGACACTGATATTCACCTGGCCAGAGGAATAAAGGAGCATGACTTTAAAATTCCCTGGTCATATCAGAGTCCTAGTCAAGGTTTTGGAATAGATAGAGCAGAGATAGGGACTTGGGGAATATCTCCTTATAATAATATCAACACAACACATATTGATAGGAGCTGAGGTGTCCACTCACAATTGCATAAGCACTCTTGTAGAGCAAACAATGTCAGTAACTTGTGCCTCACTCTTATACTTTGCCAAATACTTTGCTTAAAAGACTTCTGAGAACTTGAGATGCTAAAACATGACTTCTAAAAGTGGTAGTCTGAAGTTTCTGCACGAAGAAAACACCGTGGAACTTCAGCCACTGGCTATCTGATTTTTCAGACTACCAGCACTGCTAGTTGTACTTTGAAGGTACAGGGATGGAAAGACTCACTGGTTAATAACATGAAACCAGGCCTGGAAGCACCATGTTGCTCCAGGGAATGCTACACGGTAGCAGTACAAACTCAAGTAATAGGGCAGAAAAATACTGTCAGATGAGGAAATGTTTGCAAGAATTGAATATTGGCTAAACAGTTCATTAAATCCTTCATAGTCCCATCATTGTTTCTCATTTCTTGTCTCAGTCCTGTCTCCGCCAAGAACAAGCTGTTGTAAAGCAATTTCCCAGAACCAAGAATGCCAAAGTACTACTCAGTTCTAGTAGTTCATTTCTATTTTACTTTGGATTAGATATGAAGTGGTTGCTTTTACGTGAGTGAAAAAATGTGAACAGAGAACGAAATGAAAGTGTGGTAGAAGTAGCTACAGCTGCCTTAGACTCCGGGGAAAATAATGCGGTAGCAACAGACATAAAGTTGTAACAGAAGGTATGAGAAAACAGCCAAAAAGTCTCCAGTGTTGGTTTGGATGACAGAGATTGCACGGAACTCTTCCCACAGAAAACTGTGTGTGCCAATCTCTTTAGCACTCCTGACTTACAGCTAACATGGGTCATCAACAGACAATTCGTTTTGGGACAAATCATGATAGATTTCCAAAGCTATGTGTAGGAGGAACAGGACTGAGCAAAGCTTGTGTGTTAATCATCATTCTGACAAAAGGCATCTATTTGATCTTTAATACTTGGTCACGGGCTCCGTGTGACACAGTGGACGTTGTAGAGAGATGATGAGTGTGGATCTTATTTCATTATCCATGTGCTCATGTACGGAGAGACAGTTCATACAGCCATCTGGTCTCACTGTGCAGTCATGCAACAGTTTTTCAGATCTTTGTCTTCCGATTGGCCTTCTTTCACTCTAATTTTCTGTCTTGTTTGAGCTAAGAAGGACAAATGACTGGAAAGCAAAGCTTGCTTTTGTCTGTCAGTTCACAGTATCACACGACTGTATTTATACCGGTATCAACTATAGAGCAATTTGCAAGTATGAAAAGGGACAGAACAGCCTTAGAGCATCCCCAAAAGGGCAGAAGAGAGTTATTTTTGCTTTTCCTCTCTTTTCACCTGCCCTCTATGTTGGCATATGAGCTTAAAGAGGAGTCAAAAATAAAAGTAAAAATATACTAACTTATATACCAACTCTTCAAAACCAACCAGTGATATGGAACAAACCATATTTTGACTCTATTAATCCTGTCTTCTACCTCATAATAATAAATAGATACTGACTCTTATCACACCTCTTAGCTGTTTTGCAGCTAAAACCCACTCTGGTCCCCAGTTCATGCATACAAGTAGCTGATACAAATAGTACCTCCATACATTTGAGGTCATACTTACCAGATGTTAGAACTAATTAGGGCTTTCACAGCTTTTGGGCTTTTTTACTGGCCACTGCTCCTGGTCTATTAAAGTCAGTTAAAACAAAGCACTTTAGCATGCTGAAGTCCGCTTTCAGCCTGACAGGAAAAGCCTTAGAGGGCAAGGGTCTTGTATTTCCCACTCTGTATCTCAAAATCCTGCAGCTTCTCAGACGTCCAACCAATCTTAACTTCATCTTGAACAAAAAAGGGTACCGAGAAACCCAAGCCGAGCACAGAGATTTGTCTGAAAAAATTGGCTAGACAGAGACTCTATGGGATATCCAGGAGCAGCCTATGTTCTTCTCACTCCATGCACTTTTTGTGTTGGATAGACAACTCACTAACAACCTGTATGCCAATTGCTTTAAGGAGAGGAAAGGACAGGCTCAGGGATGAAAAGAGACAACCAGAGAGCTATAATTCAGACTTTCATAGAGCTTTTAGACTCAGATGCTCCTGATATTCATTTGTAAAACCATGTGAACTTTCTCACTGAAGGAATAGCAGCAGTGATACCATTGTAGGGGAAAGAAAAGATCTCAAGCTTTGAAAATATGACCATAAGTGCTTTGCTGAATAGTGTTCAAGTGGGTTTGAAACTAGGCAAAATGAGTTTGTCTGTCCCTACTTAAAACCACAGATTAGATAAGTATGAAAATATTTTCTCTGCTAAGCTATCAGCACTTGGCTTCTCTTTTAATTATAGTCAAATAATGTAACAAAGGGCAATTTCCATAACATTTATTCTAACAATTTCTTACATTTTACATTACAAAATTGTTCTGAACTTTTATCAGGGCATGTACAACACCTACTACTTTGTACAACACCTACTACTTTGTACTTTACCTTGATGCTGATGCCTCTGAAAGAGCAGCAAAAGAGAGATACCTGTTAATTGCCAGGCATCTTGTCTTCAAAGAGCTGTTTGGAAAGACACCATAATTGTTGGACACTTTGTACTCTTAAATGTACTGCACAGGTTTTGTTGATATGCCATCTCACTACCTGAAATCACTGGATTTCTGAGAATGTGTTGACTCTATTGTCTCAGTTTCCACTTCTCAGCCTGGCACTTCTTCAGTTGTACACACACACTGTTCACTATGGGTTATCCACAGTGAGTAGATAGTTGATCCTAAGAATCACACCTGTTCTCTTCCCTAGAGGACTATTATGAAAAATCATGAAGACCAACCACTTGTGCTAGCCTTGAGTTGCATCCCATTTTTTCCCCAAACTTGAATCAGGTGCTCCCTGAGTCTGAACAAATGATGGCCCATGTTTCACAGAAGGAACCTTATCCTAGTTGTCAGAGAATGTTAAATTAACAGGGGAAATGCTCAGTGAAAATATTAGTGGCATCGTTTTTAGGGGACAGCATTTGAAACTAAAGAAATTATATCCTTGAAACAAAAAGGAAGAGTGAAGGGTCTTCTACATTATTATTTAACGAAATGTCATAGAAAACCAAAGCATGAAATATTTATAAACTCTGCTTTGAAGACCCCTATAAAACTGCTACTGAGTTTCTTTAAAATGAATATGCAGTCCATGATTTCAAAGCTTACTATATCAGGTCCTCAAGGTCTTTTAAAACAATTCATTTTCACTTCAGACATGAAAGGGAAAAACAAACGTAACAAGTCTCAAAGAAAGCTCAAATCTTTGTGTTTTGGGTTATGGTTTTGGTTTGCTCTTTTTTATTGATCATTTATGTACTAATTCTAAAATGCATTGCTCATATTTATTGTCATACACTGGAAAAGTAGTTCATCTAGGCTGAATTTAAGGAAATAATGTATCTTTTTTAAACTCATAAAATTAATTTGGAAGAGTTCCTATCGTTAAAAAAAAAGCATCTAAACCACATTGGTCAATATTAGCAATAATGTTATCTAGTAAGTGTTTCCTCAAGAAACTTCTCATCCCAAGTGTTACTTTTATTGTTGTTAAAGCTGAACCCAATCTAATTGTCCCCTCCATTACATTAAGAATTGTGTCCCTCATGCAGCCTGAGCCAGTGGCAACAGACTTGTTAAAAGTGAAGTGTTTAATGTCAAGTCTGTAAAAGGGAATCAAAGAATCATTTAAATTTGAGACAAAATATCCCATTGCTGCATTTTCAAAGAAAAACCAATCATTTGCAAGACAAATCATCATTTTTCCACAGCAGACAGCGATTGTCTTTCTGAAAGGATATTAAATTCCTAAAATGTTATGCCTTATCTGAAGCCCTAAACTCCTCTGTTCACAGCACAACATCAGAGAAGTAGTAGTTCTTTGTTTAATGGAAACAAAATCCCCAGCAAACTAGGGCTATTCATCCTCCTTTCTCAGAGCTTTCTTAGGAGCTTTAAGATATTTTTCTGCTGATGACTTTGTGCATTTCCATCTGGAAGGCAATGATTTATTTTTCCATTTTCCGAAAGGAACTGGAGTGAACATGGCTGTTTATTTTTCTACTTAGATAGTGCCTTACCATGCCAAGACAACTCTGAGCACCAGCCTCATCAATTAATATCAGCACCACTCTGAGAATGGTGTTTGCTAAGAAACTGTTGCTACAGAACAAGCAAAATGAGGACAAAACATTGGGCCAAATGCTAGAAGAGGCAGAGGGGAGCCAGGATCTGTGGATCCTGGCCCAAGGAGCACAGACGGGGTAGTGCTGTCTCCCTGGCATAATCCCCTCCTCTGCAGACCACCCGCCTCCCCACCACCACCTCCTGGCTTTGGGCTCTACACCTGGGTAGGAGGGGCTGCGCTGGGATGCCATTCACACACCATATGGAGCCTTCCTCCATGTGCAAACCAGCATAGCTGAACGCTGATTCAGCTGGGGCTGTGAAACCGCACCTCGAAAGGCATCTGTGGTACTTTGGGATATTCCTTCATCTAACCAGGCACGAGCCAGCCTTGGAAGAGACTCTCAGAAATAGCTCCATGCACCAGTCGTCTTCCTCATATTTAATAAAAGGGAGGGGAAATGGCAAGTTCACCTTCCCAAGTTACACATCAGATACACTGGAAGCTTTAATTGATGCTACTGAAATGCTGCTGAACTTGCAGCATTTGGACAGAAAGTGAGAGCTCTCAGTGACATTTGCCACAGCGTTTTTCTTCATCTGGATGGTTGCTCAAAGAGGAGAGGTTGCTCAATGGACTGTCTTTTCTCTGTATTAGCTCACCTGTGTCTCCAGCTATGCCTCATCTGTGTATTTCTTTTTCACTCTCTGTGGTCCCATATTCTTGCAGCAGTCCCACTAGAAGTGCTATGTTGGTGACCTTTAGCAATTGCTTTTCTTGATCTCCACAAGTAACAACCTAAGGTATCTTTTTTGTGCTATCTGCAATGGTGAATAGCAAAGAGAAAACTATATGCTTTGACCACTGAGGCACAAATGCCTTTTTGGGCCATAATGGTGAGTGTGTGCCATAATTGTGAACGACAACAATCAACTGCTCATGGAGGAGTATACAGACTAAGTAGCAAGGCAAACAAAATAAACACAAGCACAGAGAAGAGGCAGAGGAGGAGGAGAAAGAGAGGCTAAAAAGCAGGAGTAAATGGTTTATTTAAGATCCCAGAGGAAGGTACTAAAAGAGCCAGAGATAAGACTCTTTTCTTACCTTCCAATTCAATGTTCTGTGTATTGTAGCATATAGGCTCGATTGCTTTGCTGCTACAACAGACAACTCATTGTACACTTCAAAACTGATATTAATATTTTCCCTGCTACTTTACATGATCCCTTAAAAAGGAATCTCTCTGCCTGAATGTAAAAACTATTATCAGGCATCAAGTTGACCAAACTCTGCCCAGATGTTGCAGCGTGGTTGCAAACTATATGTCAGCTGTTCTTTTTGCTGCTCACCATGCAGCCAGCCTGTTCATCTGGCCATATGGAAGATCCATGGGAAAAAAAGAATAGCTATTTGTGCATTGGTATTGAAAGTCAGAATAATACAGCCTTTAAGATTTAATGGGTACTCAAGCTGGCTTACAAATAACCTGCTTTGTCTGCATTATTTTGTCTGTGTCTTTCCTTATGAAAAACAAAGAATAGAAAAGAAAGATCAAAGATTTCAAAAGCAGCTTTATTTTGAAAGCCGAAATGCCTTACTCCATTCTAACAACGGGGAAGGCTTCTATATACAGGCTTGACTCACACTGCACCTTGGCCCGCTGCAGTAGGTGAAAGTTCCACAAGTATTTCAGCTCCCTGTGCCTTCCTGCATTCTCTCCTTCCCCACAGACAGGGAACCCACAAAGACTGAGGTTCAGTCCTCTTCCTGCCTGAAGTTACCCTGCCAGCCTGCCTGGAAAGCCTTCTGCACGGTAGAAGTAGCAGCAGCTCCTGAGGGAAGGGGAGCACAGGAGCACACAAATTACGAGAAATGGATATTTCCTGTTAAACAGGGTATGGCAAAAGTTCATAATATGATTCCCAGACATCACTTAAAACAAGGGGAGATCTGAGGTAGCAACTCAAGCTTTTTATCACACCGCATTTGCACAGTATAACATACCTCGCATCTCATATTCTGAGGCTGATATCTTGCAGGCAGGAAAGCCACCAGGGCTTTTGTGAACTGGAGTTGCAGCTGTGCCAGTGATGGGATTGGGGTGGGGAACAAGCTTTTCGAGGCTTGGATATTACAAATTTAAGCAACTAGATTGGATGCCTACAGACTGTGTACTCACAAGATCAACTCAGAGTGCCTCGGGCTTGCAGCAGTTCTCGCACAATTACAGACAGCACTGCTTGGAAGCCTCTTTTTATCCCTGTTGACTGTTTGGGCAGTCTACGTTCAGAATTCAAGCACTAAATTCACAGTTTAAAGCTAAACTGTGCAAAATCATTTTCTTCATTATGAAAAATGACTCACCATGTCAAAAATCTGTTCTTGTAACATCAAGGACCTGCAGGTACCAAACTCTCTTAGATACAGCCTTCATGCATGGCTCAGGGAGTGGAGTCCTGCAAGAACATCTTCGCACGCATGAGCACCTGTATGCATGCAGTTACCTGCTTTGCATGTGGAAGACTGAGCCTGTGCATGGCTACACGGGTGCAACTTCAGACGTTTGATGATTTGGCCCTGGCTGCACTGTCAGCTGCTGTCACTTTCTGTTTAGCGCAGCGTTCATAAGGCAGCAGCTAATGGGGCAGGAGCATGGGGAGGAATTCTGGCAAAGGCAAGTCACTGGGATATTTATTTGGCCGTCCTTATGTAAAAGAGTGTAAAAATGGAGCAGTAAAATATTGTAAAACTTAAGCTGATACTTCCACTAATTCAAAGTGGCAGTTTTTAAATAGGGTTGCTTCTGTTTGTCACTTTCAATCATAGAATGCCGATAGTGGTACTTAGAAGGACTTAACAGTCTTAAGAAAATATTCTGTCCCCCTCCCCCCAGACCAGAACAAAAAGAGCCATATTGTCATGCCTTGAGATACATCAAGTGCGCTGCACGGGGAGGGGGTGGCTGCGCGTTTCCTCCTCAGCCGACGCAAGCGAAAGTGACAACTTGTCAACTCTCTCGTCCTGTTCACTTTGCATCCTGCTCCGTTTCTTGTGCTCTCTTGCCTTTCCCTGTCTGCTCTCCCCATTTCCAGTCCCGGTCTTCAAAAGAAAAGGGCGGTCCCGTGTCGGCACCTTTTAACTGCATTTTATTTGTGCACACCCTTTTCCTGAATTAAAAATAATTCCTTTCCCCCACTAGTTTTCACATGTTCACAGGACTTGTACCTTAATTGAAGCAAGGCACAGGCATGACTTAGGCTTCTTGAGGGAGGAGAGGCATTTTTGCAGAGTAGCAGGCATTAGTTCTTCAACCCCTGCACACAGGCCAAGCTGGAAACAAGCAGCAGACCTGCTGTGAAGCAGGAGGCTCCTGTGCCATGTCCTCTTTCTGCCATTTGCAATCACTATTTGCAAAGATCCCCCCAAGGTGAGGGCCAGGGCCTTGCCTGGTCCAACCCTGGTCTTGCTAAAGGGTCAACGATGTTCTGCCTGCTCAGGTTTGTGCTACATGGGGACCATTGGGAAGCAGCAACTGTAATACCAGAAGTGTGCTATATTTTTCACATCTTATTCTTCATTACACAACCTGTTCCCCTCACTCTGACCGCAGCAAATTGTACCTTCTGTGGACGGGCTTCCCAGATTCTAATGAGGGAGGTGAGACTCTGCTCTGCCTAGAAAGACACACACACATAAAACTCAGGTACTTCCTCTTTAATACCCTTTGTCAGCCCCCTCCATGACTTGTTCAGAATCACTACCCGAATGACTTTGCCAAGCAAAGGCAACAGAGTCAAACACCAGCAGGGACAGCTGTAGGAAACCTGCAGACAGCAAGCAGAGGGGCACGAGGAGGGGGGTCCCTTGAACACTGCCGAGGAGCTGTCTCAGTATGGAGAGCATGTTGGTAGGGCTGGAGAGGGACTATGCAGCCAGTAAACACACAGTTCACCTGAGAGAGGACATAGGAGTCACTCCAAATGTCTTTCACATCAAACCTTTTTTTCCTAATAAATAAGCAACAAAAAAAGCTGTACATTTGAACAGAAAATTTCATTTGAATCAGAACAGAGAAAGGCAGATTTACTTTCCAGATTGAAACTCAGTCTAATAGCCAAGAAAGTGCATGTGTGTGTGTGTGTGTGTGCGTGCCTGTGTGCAAATCCAGGAGGGGGAGTCAGATAAGAAAGAGCGATTAAGTTCTTGCATGAAAGTAGTTAAGCTGTCATCTTAAGCTCACTCTGTCAGAATTATTGCTGTTTATTCATAAGACTACTAAGGAACAGATGTTCACCTGGCCAAACAAACCTCCTGAGAGGAAGATACTCATATGTGGCAGTGATCAGAGTGCACTCTGATTCTTAGAAAAAAAGTTTTGTTTCCTGGTATTGGTTGAAGCTTAGTAAAAGAGTGGAAGGGAGAAAATAAAACGTAGGTGGAGGAGTGGAGAGGAAAAATAGAGGGAGAGAGTGCAAAGACACAAATAAGAGCCAAGGTGAAATTACAAAAGCTAGAATGAACTCAGGGACACATCTTGAACATCAGTAAAAGCATTTGTAAGGACAATAGCTACACAAGAGACAGGATAATTATAAGAGTACAAGCAGGAAAAAGAGTTGAATTTCTTTTTACAGTTTCTTTCTTTGTGTTGTTTCAAGTTAGCAGGCAAAATGTGCAAGCAGTATCCATTCTTCTCTACTTCCTAATGCATTTTCTTTGCTTAGTCTTTTGTCATATTTATCTAGTGGATTTAGAGCATTGGCATCCTTTTGTGTTGAAGTTTCATGAATCAGCCTGTCTGCTACAGCCTGGGACAAGCACATCCTCCAAACATAGTCCAGAGTATAAACCAAAGAAAACACAAGAGACAAGAAAGACACAGACTCATGGGTACCTTAGAAGTAACAGGAATTTTATCCTGTTAAATTTCTAGGGGGCTGCTCACTGCAGCTTGGGGATGTCCAGGGCAGAAGCAACAAGAACAAGTAGAAGAGCAAAAACTCAGAGGGGAGCTGGGAGTGAAGGAGGTAATACAAGGCCAAAGAAAGATTAGGGGCAGCTGCATTAACTGGGGTCTTGCTCCCTCTGAATTCACCATCTGGCAGATCCAGAGGTGCAGGGCTGAGGAGAGCCTGAGAGAAGGTTCAATATTTGGCACTTCTCCTCATGCAAGAGGGAAGAAGGACACAAGCCTTTGCCCTACCACCAACAGGTGTTTGGGACCTGAATAGTACTGTGGGGAACATGAGGTGACCATGTTCACAATCAGTATCTTTTTAAATGAAAAAACCTTGTTATATTATGACATTGCATAATCATCCCTGGAAGACACCACTACTTCAATTACTACTTCACGAGAATCCTATTAAAAGGCAATAAGCCAAACAGTAAGTTAATTTTGAGTGGTTTTTCACCCAGTGGATCCCCTTGTGTTCAGAGCAATGGGCGATGAAGCTGTAGCCTAAACCATGTCAAGCTGTTCTGTGTACTCTGCAGTCAGTCGGATATTCCTTCTGCTGGAAAGATCACTAATTATTCAGTCGGCATTTGCCTGAATAAGGCCTCAAGATTTGGTCCAAAGACAGCAAATGTTCCTTCTTGATTATTTTTGCAAATTAAATGAGAAGAATTTAGAAAGAGAGCATATGAAGCTTATTTGTAAGACAGATGTTAAACAGACTAGCAGCTTCTCAGTATCCCTCTAATACTTATCCCCAGTACCAAAATATATTCCTTTAGCCTTTGTAATGACATGGAAGTACTTAAGACTTTATTGATAGTATCCTGAATGGTTTTACAGGTCAAGAAGCATGAAATTATTTATGCTACTAATAATATTTTACATCAGCTTCAGGTCATTTTGGAGTGGATGGAATTTTTCAATTAATTAATTTGTTTGCTGAGAAATACAGTTATGAGTCAACTAAAACTATTCATTAATACAAAGAGTCTCAAATGGGAGATAAAAAAGGAATATTTTGATTTTTTTTTTTGTTTCTTTGAATGGTTTTTTTTGTTTGTTTTGTTTTTCTTTTTGATAAAAATGTTTTGGAAATAAAGGAGGGGGTTGAAATATCTTATATTTAAATCATCTCTTATATCATCTGACTTAATATAATACTTCCTATCTTTTGAGAGTGCTTGGACTAAGAACTGAAAAAAACCAGGCACTCTACATCTCTGAGCCAGCTGAGCCTTTGAGCTGTCTTGGGGCATGACTGTAACTTCCTTCTTGTGAGCTTGGGGTGCTCCAGTCCAGCAGCAATGGGACAAATGTGCCCTTGATCCCTTCCCTTACTATCCAACCCTACTTCACCTGCTCAGAGCAGCTTCTGAAGTGTATGAGATTTAATAACTGTTAGCACACAAGTTAATGAACATACATAGTCTTTGTTCCCAGCCCAGTCAGCAGTAACAGTCATAACAGATTTCAAGATATGGTGTATCAGAATTGTAAAGCAACTATTTGTTAGCCCTGGAGTGAAGTCAAAATATTACTCAGCAATGTTAGGAATAGCAACTGGTATCTGAACAATATTAGGACACTAAAATAGATTTATTAGCTTTTGCTTAATAAAGTGCATCTAGCCTTCTGAAAAACAGTAATGTAAATAATGAGGCATTCTGTATAATTTTTTCTCTTTGTGTGCCTTCCATATGAGCTTCTGTTCTGCTTACAGATCCAAAGATGATTTTTGCAATTGCCAACTCTGCCATTTCATCCTAAGACTTGAAAATCTATCTGCCGTCTCTCTGCTATTAAGAGCCTCAGCAGTGGTACACTTTCCACTGTTTAGACCTTCCTGGGATCTGTGCTCACTTGGAGGCCCAACAGAGTCTTGTTTGCTCTTCCACAGCTGCTCTGGATGTTGAAACACCACTGGAGATTCAGCCACATGAGTCCTCCTGCAGTCTGGCACATATGATGACTGCTCCTGCTCCTACAATGAGTGAGGAGTACAAGGGCACTGTTTTCACATGGCTGCTTGTTACATTTTAAACCAAACCATCTTTTCACAGGTAACAGGAAGAACATACGCTGGGTCTTTGGTTGCTGTTAAAGTGCATTGTTTTACTAAACTCAACAAGGTCCCACCAGCTTACACAAGCTGAGAAACCATCTCAGAAACTAAGGGAATAGTCACCACGAAGCAACATATTAGACTTTTTTTAGACTCAAACTTCCAGACACTGTGTATGCAATCTTAATTGAAGTGAGTCATTCTTCCGACACTCACAGAGCTCCAACACGCTCCAAGACCCATAATGAACTTGTCCAGGCTCAGAACATTTGACACTGAATCTGCCACAGATCAGATTACTTCACTGTCCTACTTCTGAATACACAGGGGCGTTATCTTAGCATTCTTATGTGCCCGTCTTGAAGACGATAGCCAGGGCTGTCAGCGTGCAGAGGTGACAGCTGATGTTTTGCTAAGGGGATGGCACTCCCTGAGGAAGAATTCCTGAGACCCAAAAATACGGACAGCCTAGATACACATTGCTTGCAATTGCCAGCAAAACCAGAAACTTCAGTTTATTTCTTTTCATATTAGTTCAATTTTCTAATTCTGGCCAGTAATCATACAAAAATAGTGTATACCATCTGTAGCATTACTGTAATAAAAATGATAAATATTGAAGTACTGAACGCCTTTTATCATAGAATCACTACTGTGTTCTTTAAAGGCTGGCCTGAAGCACATATGAAACAAATTTAAAAAGTGAGGAAACACAAAGAAAATACAAACGAAATGTTTATAGTGAGGTTTTATTTAGATATACAAATACGGATGAACTTTCACATATCTCTAAGTTGGTATCTTTACCACAACCACTCAAACTGCTGTCTTGCAGTTGCCAGCAGTCCAGCTGATGCTCTGGTTTTCTCCAGTGTGGAGAAGCAGGTCTTATCACTTCCTGCCTGTTTTGAGCCCTCTCCAACTTTGCTCCTTCCAGCAACAATGTTTCTCAGCCCATTTTTGATAACACCAGGGAGGGGAAATGGTCTGGAGGAAGAAGAGGCTATCATGGCATTTGAATTTCCCAAGAAATTTCTTCACGCAACACTTTTAAAGGCTTGTGAACAATCCCTGTAACATCCTGACTCCTTCTTCCTTACTGATTAGAACATCAGTGCTGGTCATTTCCTCTTCTTCCCCCCCTCTCACTATCCCTCTTTCTTATGCTACCTAATCCACCTAGATTCCATCCATTTGCAAGTGCCCTCTTTGATATCCACACCAGTTCTTTATCCACTGATGTACCTCATATCGAACCATACCTACAGACCTAAGAAGCAATCTTCTGTGTGATATCAGATCAAAAAGGTTTCTTGAGGATCAGATGGGTTGTATCCAAGCCTTTCCTCCTTCAGTCTTTCATGACTTCCCTTAAAAATTTCAGTAGGTGATCTCTTTTATGCACCTACAGACAGTACTAGCAGTAGTATCAGGAGTGTCTTAGGTTTTTTTTCCTTCCTTTAGACTCTAATTTATGATTTTATTCTCTTCCAACTGCTAAAATCAATCAAATTCATAGACATGCAATTTTCCAGATCTTCCCTAGACATATTTTTGAAGTACTAGCTGAATTTCCTGTAGCATGTCATATTGGTACTGTGGAATACGCCAAAGCATCTCTCCCTTATTGCAAAACTGTGTTTCTGAAACAAAAATTACATACTATCTTGCCGACCGCCATGCTTGTGAAGATAACCTCGAACACACTAATGGACCATAAACCAATAGTTATCTGACATGGCAGATAACTTGAAACTCTTATCTTTGAGAGTTGTGGACAGCCCTGTTCCCCTCAATAATGTGTTAATGCTGAAACAAAAATTGACAATTTAAATTCCAACATTATTAATGGTTCCACTGATGATCATTTAAGCAGAAGCATCCAGCCAATGCATTTACTCCACAATCCCAAACTGCCTCCCATGCCTTCCCAGGTGCCAAAAGCTCCAACTGTCCCCTACCCAACTGCCAAAGACTTCAGCTTCCCCATGGCAACTCCTACAATGCAGTTCTGCGTTGTCGTTACAGCACTGAACCAAGTAGGGAGTGAACGTCAGGAAAATAGCATCAATTAAATTGATTTCAGTATCAAAATAAATAATACTAATTGTTTTATTCATTTAGGTACTTAATTAAGTAAACTTTTATATAAATTTAATTTAAACAAATCTGCTATTGAACTGCAGGCTGCTTCACCAGAAGGCTGCAGGACTAAGGATCCTGCCAAATAATTGAAGTCCGGTTTGTCACAGAGTCCATAATCCCCAGAACGGAAATACTGCTTTAAGAAGTAAAATTCCCATATTACATGCCACTTTTTTTTTTTTTTTTTTTGTATATGAACACTTCTGATGCAGTCCACAGCAAGGTCACAAACATTACGCCACCAGAATCTTCCCACGAAGTCCACAGAGCCCTCATGATTCAAGGAAGCCTAAAATTTGTAGTCTGTCAGCTCTTGCCCTAGCCAAGCATTCTCCTACAAAAAGGGTCTTAAATGTGCCTGCCTGAGGTTATCCTACATTTCTTGATGTTTTCTACTGAAAGCAGATTGCTTCCCATCTGAACAAGTTATTTTGCAAGTCTTCAGATATTCTAATTTCTTAATAACCTGTTCTGGCATGCTCCTGATTTCCTTCAGTGTTTCTTTCTCCTCCCTAGGGAAATTTATGCTTGTTTCTGACACCTGTGTCTGCCACCATTACCTTCTTTTCAGAGTATGAGAGCAAGAAATGCATTGAATATTTTAAGCAATACCTACTTTTCCTTTCAATAATTTTTCTCTGCCATGTCTTAAAGGTTCTTCTGTCTCTTTCTGAGGCCTCTTTTTTCTTGTGTACTTGAGAAAAGTCATAATTTTTCACAACTTCCTGTGCAATCTTTTTTTTCATTCTCTACCTTTGCTTTTCTTATAATTTTTATTACTTTCTGAACTTCACATTGTAATCTTTCTGGTCTTCCTCTGTACTTGATGTTTAATAGCTCACATATGCCTCTTTTTTACACTTGATTAATTGAGGGTGGGCTTGTTCATCATAGTGTGAATGTATTTCTTTCAAGCCTGCATATCGGATTGCCCTTGGGTATATACTAATTTCAGTTTTGCACATTTTCAGTTTCTCATCAATGTTCTTGTCCTCTCCATTACTTTTCATTCGTCTCCTCCCACAGACTTCTGAAACTCAGACTGAAATTTTGGAAAACTGTCTGCAAGCTCAAAAGAAAAACTTATCACATGCAACACCATTGTGACCAAGTCACCCTGGGTACACCAAGCTCTCAGCCAATTTCATGCCTTTCCCATGCTTAGGATCAACAGAGAGCAAACTGGAAGTGGAAGCATCTTGAAGGCTGAGGGCATCTTCAGCCAGAGGAGGATCATCAGACTGGAGCATATCCCTGCATTGTCCTTTCTGATACTACTGTACTGATACTCCCTCCACATGTGAGGAGGTGGGCAAGTGGGTGATATATCAGCTATTACCACATTGGGGTAATAGTCTATCAAGAAGAAAATTACCTCAATGCCTTGTTTGGACCACCAAAGTGGAGGAAAAGCAAGTTCACAATCTGTCCTGTATTTTAGATCACCTATTCTCTGAGCTGAAAAGGGACATCATGTAAAAGACATTTCAAAATGTCTTTGGGTCTGCATCATTTTCAGCAGTGATGTCCAGACATCTAGAGCAGAAAATAAACAAAATGATATGATTATAAATCTACATTTTTATCTCCACTCACTCGCATTGAAAGCAGTTGTTTTGATTATGTAAGCTGAGAACTGCTGAACAAGGCAGCAGGCATGGACTTCCACACACAGCAGTTCACCCAGGGTGTCTCTGTAGGTGATGTTCCTCTCATCTCCTCTAGCCTCCACATACAATATCCAGCACCCAGCAGTGCTATGAAAACTTAGAGCCTCCCATGGGGGCCTGTAATGAACAAGTGGCACCCACTGTCTGCAGTTCCTGCAGGTTAGATGCGTGTGATTAGATGGATTAGCTCTCATGAAAATGATTTAATCTTTATAAAGTATTTTTCAGTATAATGCAGACCATTTTTCTTTTTAGATAAAATTTTCTCTTAGTAAACACTGCTCACATGTACAAACCACAGCCCTGGCTATCACAATGCTTCTGAGGCCAAAGCTGTCTTTCACAACCACTCCACAACGAGGTCATGCCTGGAGACCAACTCTGGTCTCAGAGGAGAGTGTGAGCTGCCCACATACTGCACCCCACAGCAAGGGTAAGCTCAGAAACAGGGAATAAGGGAGCACAGTTTCTACTATATGCTCCTGTCAGCACCCAGAATAACAACGTGCCCATAGAAGTAAATTTTGCAGTGGATAGGGCTGGAGTATCTTGCTTTCTTACCCAAAGAGGGGACAGAAGAAAAAGCCATGGTCTGTGCTCTTTGCACTGCTGAGTCTGCACAAACACCACAGACCCACTCTCATTAGCATTCAGTCATATAATCCTTAACAAGATAAACTTATGTCCTGGTTTCAGCTGTGATAGAGTTAGTTTTCTTCTTAGTAGCTGGTACAGTGCTGTGTTTTGGATTTAGTATGAGAATAATGTTGATAACACATGGATGGTTTGGTGGTTGTTGAGCAGTGTTTACCTTAAGTCAGGGACTTCTCAGTTTCCCATGCTATGCCAGTGAGGAGGTTCACAAGATGGTGGGAGGGAACACGGACAGGACAGCTGACCTAAACTGGCCAAATGCATATTTCATACCACAAAACACCCTGTGGCCGCTGCTCTGGGGCAGGTTGGGCATCAGTCAGTGGGTGGTGAGCTATTGTATCATAGAACACTTGTTTCTCTTGAGTTTTGTTTCTCACTTTCTTTCCTTGCTGTTATTATCAATAGTATTATTATTATTATATTTTACTTTGTTTCAACTATTAAACTGTTCTTATCTCAACCCATGAGTTTTAATTTTTTTTCCTGATTCTTCTCCCCGCCACAGCAGGGGAGGAGCCAGTGAATGAGCAGCTGAGTGGTACTTAGTTGTCAGCTGGGGTTAAACTACAAAACTTAATATAAGAATATTACACGTTTTATATATTGGCAAATAGAGTACAAGGAGTATCAATATTCTAACTCTTGTAAACGTGTTGCAGTTAAGGCCCTCCTCCTGTACAGATAACACAGACCTTTTGATTTACTGTGAGTTCAGTGAAATGGCTCAGAACAGAAGTTCATCACATACATACATCTTTGCAAGAGCAGCAAAGTTTTTTACCATATATAAACATTTATATATTATTTCTTATGATAGATGGCATAGTATCAACAGAATTTTCAGCATTATTTCCCATCCCTCTTCCCAGGTTGTTTTTTTTCTGTGCTACAGAAAAATCTATGTAAAGTAGAAAAATTTGAGAAACCAAATTTTCAGGTTTCAAAAAAATTCTGATGCTTTGAATTCTGAGACCTAGTCCTGCCCTTTGTGGTAATATCTTGAAACACCCTCATACAGACAGATAACAATTTGCAGAAGCTTTCATTCAGATTCATAGTGTAGTGTACTACCAAGTAATACAGATTTTCATACGTAATAATTTTCTGAAAGCAGCCTACCCTTTTTTTCATAGAGCTTCCATGTGAGATATCATGCTGCAGCTATTCCCAAAGATCGTTTTTATTGATGTGGTTTATAGTAGCCCTTTTCTTGGAACTCCAGACATAGAGAGCCACTTGTACCTAAATGCAAGAGGGAACATGGTCCCTACCCCAAAGCCTTCATTCTCCATTCAGCTGTGTATGGGGAGAGACAATTCAGTAGAGAGTACCTTTGAATAATGAAATAGATAATACAAAATAAACAATTCTGGGTAAAAGAAAAAAAAAAGGAAAATTAAAAAAAGCAGCACAATCTTATTAACAGCCTAAGAAGTGCATTAAAAAAAAATCTTCAACTGAGATGGCATCTTCCTGCCTCCTGTGGAAGATGGTTGTTAAAAGAGATGCAATATGGGTCATGTTTGACTTGAGTGTGGCTAGAAAAGCCCTACTCACTGTCACATCTGTGCACCCCCTCACAGCAGAAAGAGATGACAGCATAAGCTCCTCCAGTCCTTATGGCATGCAGAAATTCACCATTTTTCCTAGCTATTCCTTTTTGTCTCTTACAAAGTTCAGATTGAGCCCTCAGGGCACTAACAAAGGAAAAAATGCTTCACAGCATTTTCCCCTTGCTATTGCTTTGGGGTATGTGTAAGATGAGATCAAGTCAGTATTACATGCAGAGCATTCTTAATTCACTGTGCGGTCTGTGGGCAGACTTGAATTTGATGATTTACTGCATTTTGAACAGAAGTACTCTGAAGTGAATTCAGGAGACATTCTCAACACATCAGCTGGGTATTTGCCATATAGTCTTCTTGTAGACTGAGAGAAAAGAGGAAAGATTTAGTTGTCTGCCTTTGGTTGCCTCCACCCCGAAAACTGTGAGAAGCCTGGTGTCTTGCTGCAGAGAGCAGCTTTTGCTACAGCTGACTGCCCTCCTCTTTCTGACTTGCCCCAGGAGTAGGGGAGGTGGCAATGCAGAGGTGTAGGCATGCTCGTACTGACCTCTCTGCCTCTGGTCCTTACAGACATGTCTTAAGACTGCATCGTGGTAGAAGGTTGCCTGTAAAAGGTTAACGTAAGCAATAGCACCATGTGCTGAAGTGGTGAGCAATTGCTTTATTGTGATAAGGAACTAATGGTGTCAAACCTTAAAGCTGTAGGATAGCGTTCATCTTTGCAGTTGCAGATGAAAGTAAGGCATCTCCCTTCCATAACAAAAAAGTATTTAATGCAGCAAATAAAATGCCTATCTCTTGACCAGAAACACCTCAGATCAAAAAGCCACAGACACAGCCTAGTCACCAACACTGCTCAGGAGGATCTGCAAACAAAGGGAATTCCTGTCTTGCTCTGATCTGGTTCATCCACATGCCATGACTTTAAGGTAGGCGTTTTATCAGGATTTTCAGAAGAGAGGAACAGACATGCACAAAAGCTTCCAAAGTCATTGAGGAAAACTGAGGTAGCAGGAACTGGATCACCAAAATGGTATCAAGTGTCCCATGTTCTCTTGTCAGCATCTGTGTTTTTACAACCAATTTCTCTACACTCTTTTCTTCTACCACCTCCCTCCCACCCATAATCCTTACCAAATTGTTCTTCATTTGCCAATGACCTGCCTAATTGATGTATTGACAGATTTTAAGGCCAAAAGAAACTATCATGAGCCACTAGTCTGTGTTTTAGGAAATCAAAGTGCTTCAGTCAGCAATTCCTGCACCAAGTCCATGGCTTTGGCCAGAACACTACTTTTAAACTAACAACAAGCATTTTTGGGGATTTTTTTACTCATCTCTTTTGATTAATTTTTTTAATTTCTAGATCATATCTATTAAATTTCTATATTGCCATTAAAAAGAAAACTGACTGACCCAAACCGATGTTAAATTCACAAACTATATTCATATGCTGAAGATGATGAAGATTTTATTTCCTACTTCATTATGTTTACATTAAAAACATCTCTTTATCACCAGATTTAGAAATCTAGAAGTATTTTAGAACAGTTACATAACATACTAGCTAGTGCTCCACTTTTGTCCAAGATTTTTAGGTGCAGACGAATGATAGAAAACTCCAAAATGAAACTGGATATTGACATACAGTGAAGTTTCTACATTGGATTTCCTCAGAGAATCAGTTTCTTATCTGCTATTTGGAATGTTGTATCTTTAGAGATGTCTGCCTATAAAATGCTGCATGATTATTACACCTGTCTTATTATTAAACAAGTCATTAAATCCATAATGCTTTATAAACAGCAGAAATTACATTGTTTCAACATCTACTACACGGATCCTGAAAAGGGTCCTGGTGTTTATGTCCTACCTGGAAGCTACATGACTATTGCAGACAAGGCTCAGGAATCATATTCATAGTGTTGCATCTGTAACCAAAAAAAAAAAAAAAAGAGGTTTAATCTTATTTCATAAATGAGATAAAATTACAACATTACAGACTGTAACATAATATAGGAAGACTTTCCACCCTGCAATAGTCCTCAATAAGCAGGGATGGCTAAATAGATGCTTAAATAGATTTATTTGATATGCTGGTTATTCCTTCCCTAGCTCAGGTATAACTACACAGTGCTGTACAGACAAAATCTAATCAGTTTTGCTGAATAAGGATAAATTTCTGAATGAAAGCCAACACTTAGTTTAATTCTCATATTCACAGATATCACTAAAGTGTCTGTGTCCTGTGACTATCTTGCCTGTGAGAAATAGTTGTCCATTATTTGGAGAGCAAGCTAAAAGATATAAGGAAAGCTCATCAAAGAGTCAAAGCATGTTACATCCACAGTTAAAACATTTTAAAGGATCATAGTTATTAGAAATTCAAGTTTTTCAAGTATTAAAAATAAATCTTTAATTCCCCTACAGATTCCTAGTATCCAGAGTATTTTATAGAAACATCTGGATAAAGGAATAAAGGCAAATCCATTGTGTTTCTAGACATTCCTGGAGCACTGATGTTCTTGAGATTATGCTATTGGATTACTGGTATAAAAATAATAAATATTTTCAGTACTTAAAGCTGTAATGCTTTATGTTGGATTTGAATTTTGGTCTCATTTTAGTAAAAGGTGGATGGATATTCACAGTCTCTTCCTTAGCCAGAACGATGTAGGGAGTTTATTGCTTAGTGACCTATATTTTTCTCCTCTACAATATTTGTAAAGTTATTTAGCAACTTTTCTGCCCTTCAGTCAACCTTTCAAAATAGCTGTCAAGACAAAAAAATGGTTAAGTCTCTGTTCATCATTCCTGTGACATATGAAAGTTAGGGTTTCTTAATCTATGCTAAGAATGCTGCAAAATATCCCGGTCTGCACAAGATGCATTAATTTGTGTTTATTGTTTTACATGAAGGGCAATAATACATAAAAAAAAAAAAAGAAAGCTCAGTCTCACACGGAAGAGGTGAGAGAGGCACTGAAGTGAGGTCTGTGGATATGTTTTCACAAGGTTTTGCAATATTACAAATATATTTTCTACAGGTCACTAAGCTAACCAGGAACTTATTGATAAACTGGCTCAGGCTCCTGTTTGTTAACAGAAAATGTATACAACCCTTGTCAGAGGTCCAAGGATTAAACAGTTATAAATTTTAGCCTGTGCCCAGAATGTCACTCCACCATAAACATATGGTATCGTTACACACCCACCCTGAGCCTTTCACTGAGAGGAAAGCAGAGGGTACAGCGACACAGAGCAGGCTTTCAAAGCTCCATTTGTGCAAGGTCTTCACCCTTCCTGCTTACCATTTCTCTAGGGAGAAGCAGTGTGTTGTGGAAAGTACTGGTAACCAAAGACAGCAATGCAACAGCCTAAGCCCTATGGCTCCAGCCCAGTTCTTTCACTTTATCCCCTTTACTCTTCCCTCTCCTGTTGTTGCATTTTTTTTTTTCTTTTAACATGCAAGTTGCCATGAAAAATTTGTTAATGAAATATTTGCTTAGAAGTCTGCTCTGGGCTAGGCTGATAACCTATCTGTGTTTGAGTTTGGCTTCCCATATTCTAAATACTCATCTTCTCTCTGTTTAGCTTATTGATTGGTTTGGCAGGAAAAGCAGCCTTGTCATCAGTGACCAAGGTCAAACCAAACAAAAAGGGACAGGAGAGGGGGGAAAAAAGGAAAGAAGAAGTTGGATGGATGAGCTCAGCGAGACAGGAGTGGAATATCTGACCTCTCACAACTTTCCTTTGGGAGATGGATCCTGGCCTGCCCAGGAGCCTGCTGGCTTTCACAAGGTCACAAGAAATCACTGACATCATCAGAACCAGCATCTGTAAATTGCAGGAGAGCCTAGAGCCACGAGTCAGGCAGAACCAACAGAGGGAAGAGGTGAACACGACCACACCAAGGCTGGGTATAAATGCCCACAGGAATATGTCCTGAGAGCTCTGGTGCAGAGCAAATTGCGGTGCTGAGTCAAATATCTCAAACATCTAAAATTAGTAACTTGAAGCCCATGTCTACATATGCAAGTAGAAGTCACCTGTTCCCAGAGGTGTCTGAAGGTCTGTTTCAGAGAGCACAGCAGCTGCACAAAAAAACAGGAGCTAGTGGGTTGTTTTTTTCTTTGAACACACTAGGTATGGGCTTATATATCTAATTCTTCAAACACAGTTTACAGATTTTGGTGTCAACTTTTCAGTTCTACTCCTAACACTTAGAAACACAAATCTGTGGAAAATGAATCAGGAAGTTTACAAAGGGCTAACCCAGACACATGTAAGATGTAAGCACAGGCTCTCAGCAAGGCAGTGGATACCTTCCTGTCATGCTAAGTTCAGCCTTATTTGGAGGGAGCTTTATTTTACCTGAAAGTCCCAGTTCACTAAACGCGTTCAATGCCTTCTTAGCTATACAGTGCATTCTATCCAAAAATGCACATAAATCAATGAAATATGTCCAGAACTGTATTAAACTCATCGGAAAAAAACTAAGTATAAGGTTACACCACACTACATGGCCTTTTCAAGCCACCTTGTAAAATATTCTTATGTTTATGTAATACAGTGTGAACAGCAGTGTTTAATTTCACAGAAGATATGTGAAACTAGAACAGAGAAGGTTATATCATGGCTAAGCAAACTGCGATCAACTGTACTGTAGCATAGTACCTTACTGTAAAGAAAATGTATATTCTGGTTTTTGCATACTGTACAGCTGAGGTGTTCTGAAAAGACGCTGCAACAGAATAGACCCGCTAAATAAAATACCAGGCAATATTGTTATCTGGTACAATACATTCAAGTTAGTGGTTTTACAAGTGAATAAGACCCTGCCAGAGGCTAATAATTATGTGACATGAACTGACTGTTAAAACCTGCAGTCTTTACTCAATATTTATATAGTTCTGACTTGTGGGGAGTTCAGCTTGATAAATGCCAGAGTAAAAGAAGTAAAATAGAACTAAATCTATTCCCAGGTTTCTCTTTAATCTTGTTTCTTTCCTTCTCACTAAGGAACTAATTCAGTGATCAGTATGTTATTCACAGGATACTGGAAACACTATTTTAGCAGAAGTACTTCATAGTTTATAGCACCTGACCATAGCAGTTCTGAAATTCAGCTTCACTGACCCAGCTCAACATATGAGAGAGAGGAGTCCAACTTCCTACCTCCCAGCATGGTCTCATTAACAAACTGAACAAAAAGAGTCCCCACCACAGCAAAGAAAAAGGATGCAGAAAGAAGCTGTTTGTCTATAGAAGATGGTGCCAGTTTATCAAGGAATTAATTTTTTCCACATCCCAACACACATTTCTTTAAAAAGACCACATTTTTCAATGAATGCAGAAAGGAAAACAATGTTTTTGCACACAAGGTACTGGGAACAAGGTTATCTGACAACTGTCCAATTTGCATAAGCAAAGGCCAAAGACTGTACAAGTACATAGACCTCTATTTTTAGCAAGAGCGAGTTGTTTTGGTGATCCAACACTGAAACACATTGCAGAGGATGATTTTAAGGATGGGGTGCAGGCAACATCTCTGAATATTAGTCCCTGTATAAATGCACAATTGGGAGCTCTCAAAATCATTAGTTGTTCTTCATCCTTTGGGATGGGAGGACCTGACCTTCCCAAAGGGTTGCAGGATGAACCTCATGAGACAATTTCAAAGGTCTTTCTAATAATCTGGGCCTATGTGTATGGTGCTGATTTCCACTGCAGAAAGATTTACTCAGGATTACCCAAAGAAGATGGAAAACTGGGTAACAAGATCAGAAGAAATGAGATGTCCCTAAATAAACCAAGGCTCTGGTGTCTGACGTGGATTTAGCTGCCCTTCGCCAAGAGTGCTTTAATTTGTATCACTGTAATCGGGTTAAGAATTATTGTAGCCAAAGTAATTAGCAGCAAGCTACCAACCAGCTTCTTGACACAGAAAGCAAACGGGTTTCTCCTCCAAGTATCTGCCCCCCTGAGGGCTGAGAGGTAAAGAGCAGAAGGAGGGAATTAGGGGTGACCTTGCATTAATGAACAGGAACATGCTCTTGGATCAATGGGCAAACCTGGCATAGCTCAGAGAGGAAGCATCAACTGTGTCATCGAAGTAGCTCTGATATCCATGGGGGTTTTGCAATGGATGCTTATGCAAAAGAGGTAAACACAAATGAGGCTGGTGCAACAGCAAAAAAGAGCTACAGGAAGAGAGAAAGAAGGTGTGAGGATGTAAACGAAAAATAAACAGAGAGATCGCTATGGGGTGGTTTATTTAAAGAGTCCCTACATTTGCATTATTGGATTAAGCATTTTGACCAAAGTTTGTAAAATTTATTTTGGCCAAAAATGACTAATATGAATATTGGCCTCATGCCTGAATAAAGGAATGTAGTTTCTCTCTCTAATCAGGTTGCAACAGATAAAGGCTAAATAGAAATGAGTAATTCACCGTGACTCAATATTACATGGGTTTTATTTTAAGAGCTGAATTTCAAGTGCATTTCTGTTCTTTACTTCAGCTGTGCTATCTTCTGCTCACCCTCGCCACACTGTGTGTCAGCCTGGCTTGGCAAACTGGGAATCATTTTCTTCTATAAGCCTGATGTACTTTTTAGGAGACTGTCTTCCTGGAAGCAAAATCAATTCAAGTATTCAGGAGGCCTCTAGTGGCTCATAGTTTCAGAGGAAGTTTCCTCTGAACCCTAGTATATGAAGCTGAGAAAATATACGGAAGGTCAGGGAAACAAAAGGGACTCCCCACTTGTTGATTAATGCCACTGACAATAAAAAACAAAGCTTGGTCTCTGACTTTAGTATCTAGGAATCTGGCCTTCAAGATCCGAGATACATTTACACAGAATGCTCAGAATGCGCAGAAGAGAACAATAGGGTCTCAGGCTTCTCGTTGTTTTACATGTTTCTAAGCGTGCACTGGGAAAGAATTACAACATGATGAGCCCTATATTTGAAACAGCTGTCAAAGGAGAGCCTATGCCAGTTTCATTTTGATCCATAAATATAGATGCTTTCTATTACTGACACTAGAATACGCAATAGGTTTCCAATGTGGTGCATGAGTACGTAATTCTCCATTTGCAACTCTTCACCCAGTTCCCACACCAGGCTAAGCAGATAGGACTGATCCTGACTGGTGCAATTGGCATCAGTCAAGCTATAGGTGTTTCCAACAGCTAAGTCCCTGGTCTCTACCCTACCATAAGCAAATACATAATATTATGTATTAGGTGAGAACCTGGATCACCTGTATGCTATTTTCACATGCAGGATTATTAAAAAAAAAGAGAAGAGTAATCACAAAAACAGGTGAGAGAAATGAAGTCCCGCTGTTCCTCTGATGAGTTTTGGCCTAGACAGTCGACGCTTTCTTCATCACATATGTATTTCCCTTGGCCTATTTTTGTGTGTCATAGGATAGTCAAAGAAATGTCCTTAATTCCCGACACTTTGATTCACCTCCACAAACTAAGCCTTGTTGTAGGTGACTTAGCAACCATGTGATCCACCTATTATTAGAACAGAGTTAGCTCTCCAAGCCCCCAAACTCCTGCCTCCCCTTGTCCTTATATATATCTGTCTCCTAGCAGAAAAGTGGCACGTGACCTCCTATCCTCAAGAATACTTGGCACAAGTCCCTGCTTCTCAGCCGAAGCTATTGTTCTAGGAGAGAATGACACAGGCGTGCAAGAGTCTTGCTGACACTTTTGACTTTAAACATGAAATGCCATTAATCAATCAGCTGCATCTGTTTGGAAAAATTAAGTGGCTGGAATCAAGGCAAACACAATAAATAATCCTTAGGCAAACAGGAAAGAAAATAAGGGAAGACACATTTTTTGACTTGTTACTTGAAATTAATTTGATTTGTCTTTCACATCCTCCTTACAAATATTAGGGCTTACTGAGTGTACAGTATGAAGATACCAAACTCTAAAGGCTTATGCAAAGTGTTGCCACCAAATCAAAGGTGCTAAGCTTGCAAGATATAAGTGTCTGCTGTGGAATTCACACATGACATGGCAGCAGAGGGGATCTAAATTCACAGATGTGAACCAGACCAGTCTAGCAAAATGCCCAGGCATCATTGGAAAGGTTGATTTCTCTTGCTATCCAGCAAAGTTGCAGATGTGATTTATGTCCTCAAAAACATGTTCATTTTTGCTACAAATGCTTCAGAGACTTAATACTACATGGAATCATTCATGACAGGTGCTCAAATCCGTCAAAATAAGCATCTAGTAGATTTCAAATAGCCCACAGTTCCTTGCAAGACAGGCACCCACATAAAGAGCATTTCAGTACTTAAGTGTCTGCTGCTGTCCCCTCTGTTTGCAGGAGAGAATGGAAAAACACTAAGGTGCACCTTGCAGTGCCCTAGTGGGAGAGTATCTACCTCTAGCAGGAGGTAGAAACAAGCAACAGCTGTGAACAAGGCATCAAGCTCAAGAGGATCCTTGACTTTCACACAGTTTCTGAATTGAGTCTAGTACCTCTTTCCTCACAGCTCTCATTTGCACAGCCTGGAGTCCAGTATTACAGTCCAGCTTTATTTGCCCCTGAAATTGGTTCAACACACACAGTGTGGAATACTGCTGCCTGCTAATGAAACAGTGTTTAACACTTCCGGAAACCACGACAGTCATGACCATACAGGCCTGAAAGCTTGGTGTAAAGACACAGAAAAGCCTCATCATCCTCCTCAGCTCTGGGTCTGAAGATCATGACTGCTGCTGGCCTGCACAGGGTGGGGAACATAAAACCAAACAGTTTGTAGTGTGGGCACGTTCAGAAACTGAACTGAATACACCCACTTATTTCATACACACCATTAAAGGAGAGCCATTTCAATCCAGTCTGATGACACCCTCAAATTTCCATCTCACTACCAATTCCTGCTACAAGGATCTGCCTGAATGGTGTAAAGGAATGATATAAGCGATATGAAATGGTCAGAACGATACAGAAGTAGGGAGTGGAAAAAGACACAGGAGCAAAGTACTGTAAGGCCCATCGTGATAGCTAAAACAAAACAACAAGTATGTATTTGGCTGACTAGAAGTATTTGATTAGTCTCAATCTGAAATAACAATCTATTTCATTTTGGAGGTGATTAATCCTTTTGAAAACAAGATTTCAAAATTAAAATGTCACTTCGAATTCTACAATTGCTTTTTGCTGGCTGAAATACGTATGAACAAAACATTTCAACTTTACAGAAAAACAAACAAAAACCTGTGAGAAAGGAACTTATCTATAGATGTTTTTGATCCCTTACACATTCTGCATTTGAGAGTGAATTTCCTGTTTGCTCAACAACAGAGCTTGCTAATCTCTATATGTTCCTGGAAAGTAGCGTGTACCTTTGGCTTGGCCATGGATGAAGATTCAGCAGACATAAGTTCAACTTTCAGCTCTGCTGGCATCCTTAAAGGATGTACTTTACCTGTGATGCCTCTCTTTCCTCTTCAACCATCGTATTTATGGCAGAAACACTCTATTGCTCTTATGTGCTACTGCCATACAAGCTGCCACAGCTGATAATAATATCTAGATAAATGAGAGTTTGTAGGAAGAGCTAATAGCTTTTATTAGACTAGCTGATATATAACTGACAAAAGCGAACAAGTTGTGGGGTTAAGGGTCCTTCAGGTACACTAGAGTGTAAGTGAACACTAGAGAATATGCTAGAGCACTCCAGTTCCAACAGTATCACCACTACTGGATGAATTGATGGAAACCTCACTACACAAAATGAAGAGCACGTTTGAGATGTCCCTGTCACTTCCTCCAGAAACAACAGAAAAAGGAATAGAATTATATAAAGATTTTTGAAGGAAATAAAAGGTTAAGAAAGTAATTGTGAAGGGTCTTCTTTATCCCCCAAACCTTTAATATATGTGAAATGAGTCTGCAATAACAGCTCTCCACAATGCCAAAACCCCAAACTGCTGTCAGTCATTCCACTAGTAGTTGCCTGGGGCAACTGCTTTCACAATTATCAGTGGATTCATGAACTTGCTGCAGTCACAAATGATGTGACTGATTTTTTTTTTTTAATGGTCAGGTTGCGAGTGAGGGTAAGAATATTCCAATTTTCTAATCAGCAACATAAAATATATGAGAAACCTTCTTTATATCAGGCACACCTGTCAGGCCAGGCCGTGTCAATTTGACAAATGTATGGCAAAATACATGGATCAGAGAAATGAAAGCTAGATCTATCACCATGGTGTTCCAAACAAAATAGTGATTCCAGTAAGACTAGCATGAAGCTAGTACACAAGACAGCACAAGTTAAAAGCCCTTGATGGTCCTTAGCATGTTCCTTTGACTTTACTGATAACCTAATGCTAAATAAATTCTTTTCTGTAGGAATAAGAAACTTAGTTTACGATTTTCTGATCTTTAAAAGAGCCCAATCAGACACGAGTTCTCTCGTACCATGGGTAATAAAACACACTCAAGGTTAACAAGTTCACTATAGGAAGCAACTAAGACTTTTCATGAAGAAAACCCAGATCCTGAATCCCAGCAGAGGGTGACATTCCTATGCGTTCATCACTGCTTTGCCGCAATTCACAAAATTCATCACCACAGAGCTCTTCTAAACACAGGAAAACTAAGGTTACACTAAGTTTAATTTAAGGAAAGAAACTTCCCCAATGGATACTAAATCCATTCAATTACTGCAGTAGTCATCTCACTTTAAGGTTTACAGGGTGTTTGAGCTTTTTCTTTAATTTGCTGTAGTTTTAAAATCAGAGTTTATCAAGCCACTTATTTCTATATTTACCATGTTGGGTTCAGGGATCTTCGAATGAACACACCAAGACTCAATGATGAAAAAAAGAAAATAAAGCTTTTGCAATACTGGTTATCTGACATGTCTGCATAAAACTAAAGGTCAAACTAATGACACAGTGCAGTCCCTTACAGAGGAGAATAGCAGTCACTCATTTCATTCTGATTAAAACACTTGTCGCCTCAAGTTAAGGGACTTTTTTAAGAGGCAGAAAAGTTTTTTAAGGATCTAACATACAAAAACATGAAGTCCAAGATGTATTGGTGGCAACTCTACTACTGAACCGCAACCGACAAAATCCTCAGTTGCCTTATTGAAAAGGCATCTAAACATGTCATCTTTTTCAAAGCCAGTTTTCTGGAGACAGCTAGCTTGTGATGCACAGTTGTAATTAAACCTTTAAAAATTACTACAAAGTCCCATTAAGCTTGGACACAATGTGTTGATTTACAATAAAAGTTATGTCAGAAAACAAAGAACCTTCTAGAATCATATAGAGACTGGGTTTCATTCTCATTTACAGCAGTTTCATCTAGAGACATTTCCATCATTTTCTTTGGAGTCACTCCAAAGTTACATGAGATTAATGAGAAGGGGGGGGAAAAAAGAACACTGTAGGAACACTGAAGTGTAGAAACTTCTACACAGATTTTAATGACAGGGCTCTGTTTTCAGGAGCCTTGCAGCCCTGACTGGTTGTTTGTTGCCTTCTGGAAGAACTGCAATGTCTCAGTACTTCAGATGCAGCCAGGCACAGATCTGCTGGAGAGTATGAAATATTGACTGGTGTGCTCTTTGCCAGCACTACCTAATAGTGGCTTTCCATGAACCGGACTTATTGGAGATTCACTGTCAAAGATTTCCATCTTTGGGGGGTTGTGTTTGAGCCATTTCCATTTCTACCTCAGGCTTAGTTATAATCCAGACATGCTCTTAATCACACCTACTTCATGGAGATTTAATCCCCGTATTTGCTTTCTGTACTAAATTCCTCTGAATTTTCATCCTAACCAGACACAATGGGCTACTCTAGACCCAAGACTCTAACAGTGTACATTGAGGCACATTTCATGACACAGAATGAGGCATTCAATTAAAAGACATACGTTCCCAGATGAAAGTCAGTTTCTGCCTTTATTATTCATAATATAGTTTAAACCTGTGTTAAACACTGATTTAAGAGCTGTAAGCCACAGTCAAGCCTGTGTCATCCTTTCTCAGACCTGAATCAAGGCCCTACAGCCAGGCAAAAACCTGCCAGCGAGGACTCATAGAGGCAACTTCTGAGCTGCCACAACTCTGCAAAGCAGGGAACTTGGACCTTCTAGGAAGTGAAACAATGCCATGGATGTTTTTGCAGTCTCTGGACATATTAACCCCACAGGAATGGAAATTATTATCTATTCTTCACAGATATATAGGTGGGAGTTGTAGGATGAAATGAGGAAGACTAACAGCAAGAGGAAACTTTCCAACTACTGTGAGCAGAACTGTTAGTCTGATTCTCAGTTATCTGAGCAGATTATTATAAGTTCTTATTTCAACCTGGTCAAGGAATAAACCATGTTAACATGTGGTATTGAGAAGGTTTCTTCATTATTACATCAGCTATAATTTAAGTTTACATGCTGTATTTTGCTGCTGGGGCAGGTTAATGTGTTTTTCCTCATAATTACAGCAGGCTACTTGTCTTTGCTTACAAGTTCATACTCTGAAGCTGAGCAAAAGACCTGTAAGGAGAGCACTGGCAGGTTGGCTTCTTGAGACTTTTAAATCTAAATTAGAAAGAGCATTACAAAATGAAAGGTAAGGAGCATTGTACCGGCAAAGAGATGGCCAGTGTGATCTAACAGATCTTTTCCATCACTAACATCCCATGTTCAGGAACAACCCATTTAATTCCAGGCCAGTCATTTATTATGACAGAGAAGCAAAGTAGAAGGGCATATATTCTACTGGGGAAAACAGCATTTTATTATGCCAACTGAACTCAGAGGACAGGCAGTGAAAACATTCTTTCATTTTGTACCATTAGCTCAGCCAGGCCTCTGCAATGTAACATTCTGTCACTTTCTGTGGATTAGCTCATTTACAAAAACGTGCTGTTTTACTGAAATTAGCACAGAGAGAATATTGCACTTCCCGAGCTGCTGCAGCATAACTGTTTGTCAGTAGATTTATGAAGTGGATTCTTTTCCTGCAATCCAGGATAAGGGAAATACTTAAACAATAACCACCATGGGGAGTGTGGACAAGGCAATAATTACTTTCCATGGTGTTAATAAACCTCAAGGCTACTGGCCAAAGTACATTTGCACTGAAGGAGACGTCTATGGAGATTACATAGGAAATTTTAAGATAGACATGGGTCAGGAAGCCCATCTAGGTCTGCTTCCTCTGTTGCATTACCAGACACCCCCCGCCCACCCATAAATGTTCCCAGCAAGGTTTTTTTAATCAAGCACTGTCTAGTGCTCACTGCTTTCTTCTTTGGTGTCCTCTGCTGAGTGACTTGCTTAGTATGCCAACGAGGAGCAAGCATAATTTGGTTGTTATCCTTTTGTTTTCTGCTCAACTTTTAGTTAGAATCTTTTTAGCTGTAAACTTGGAACTTCCACTCCACAGGAAACATCTAATTTCTGTAAAAATAAAATTATATAAGAATTAATTAAACACTTCAAAGCTGAGTGATTCCTGGAAGCTCAAGTTCTGCAGCTCAGCTCAACCATCATTTCCAGGGTGCTGTGTTACCAGTTCTCTGCCAGCCCTAGCAGGCCATGTTGGGAAGCCCCACATCCCTAAGATTCAAATTGGGATTTTTCAGGCTTCTAAGGCTCCCGTCACAGCAGCAATGAGTTAAACCTTAGCTAAAATTTGAGATCACAGAGTTTTGGAGCAGCAGGCAGCAAAACAGCACGCTTGAGGCCTTCCAATGACTGCAAGATTCAATGGCATCTCATTCTCGTGTTTACATAAGTAACACAGACTACAAAACATTCTGTTTGCAGTGGGTCATCTCCAGATGTACCACTTGTCATAGCAAACAGTCAGACACCTCAGAACTGATACAGACCTCTCCCTTCTTGTGGATGTCTATCCAAGAGGATGTTCATGCTTTGACCACTAGACTGCAGAACGTTTTCTATGGAAACCTGTCTTCACAGTCACATTCTCTTTCTTTTGTAGCAGAACAAAAATGAATTTACTAATAGAGACACTAGTGCAAGTCTGGAATGAAATAAAAGTCAGGTCCTCTGTACCACCCTCCTAAAGTTGTGCTATGCTGTTCACTGACAGATAAAACTTTGCCTCCACTAGTAATGAAAAACACCTCTGATCATTCTCAGGCACTGAGGACAACTGGCATGAAACAGATCACATCTATGCCATTTAACTCTCTGTCTCTGAAACAGTGTGACTGCATCCAAAAATATCACTGGAAGAGTCCCTGGGCTGTCCTAAGTCCAAGCCATGACAGACAATAATTTGGATAGTGGTAGGCGAAAAAACAAAAAAGTTTTTACTAATAATTTCACCATATGACACAAGCAGGTTCCAGTGCCTCATCCCACAGCCTGATACCACCTGATATCCTGGGATAGGCTGGCCAATCTGTAATCTACCCAGGCCTCACACATGCTAATTTTAAGGAGTGAAAAGCTAACAGTTGTGCTTTTTGCCCACATCACCAGTGAGCAGGGCTTTAAAAGGAGATTGTCAGTGTTCTCAGTACTCTGGGATTGGTTATGCCCATAGAGGTCTCCAAGAAAATGTGCTTCTAATTTAAATGCTGTGTCAAATAAGCGGTAACTGAATTTCAGAATGGATGTTGCGAACTACATTCAACTGAGGCAATTGACTTAGATGTTCCCTCACTACAGGAATGATTAATCACACAACTATTTATGGGACAGAGCACATCACCCTTGTTCACATGAGTGAGCACGCACTGGCTCACGCGTTACCCCCACAGGAGCAAACAGGAATAGTCATGGGAAGAAACACTCACCAAAGCAAGGGCTATATGATCTGGTGGTACAGGCTCAACCTACCCACAGTGAAGAACATGAAAAATTTCCTGTTGCCTCATCAAATTTAGACTGGATTTTTCATTCATCTGTACGGCCCCAGGTAAAAGGAAGAGCCATCTGTAGCTCTCTCAACTCCCTTGCATTTTGTGTTGTGCTGCTGGAGTGAGTATCGTCATACCAGCTAACAACGGAGCAGAACAAAGCACAGCTGTATCCTATTCCCAAGACACTCCCTGTCTTATGCAAGGAATGGAGAGAACACCTGGTGCAGGAGGCAGATCCAGTAACTCCCATCCTTAGAGATTCTTCATTTTCAGATAAATTCTTCGTTAAAAATTGTCAGACAATAGTTGAGAAAGGACTTAAGAGATTAAAATCAGAATTTGACCTCATAAGTCTAGACTGAGAAAACAGCTCTGGAAACCATAGGGAGATTTTATAAGGGCCTTAGGAACAGCAAAATGACACATAAACATACTTAGAGTATTGCATCAAACTCCATTTTCCATTCAGTGTAGCAATACTGACTTGTACTAGCTAAGAGTCAAACCCCAGGCTTTTTCAAGAAAAGATCTGTTCTATGAATACCCAGGAAGATGTGTAAAAGGTAAATAGCAAAATGCAATATTTTAAAGGTAATTTGACTAAAGCTAAGAGGTGTATTTCTTATTTTCCTATCATGAGAAAGTTTCCTATACACACTGATACAGTCACGATTATTTCTCAATGAGTAAAAACATCTTGGCTTGGAGCCCTGGTGGTTATTAGTACCATGGGAAGTCATCATTGCCTTAAACATATTCCCCACAACAGTTAAGTATTTCCCTTATTTCAGAACTGCAGGAAAACAAGACATATAAAAACTGAGTAACTTAAAGCTAGCTGTGACTTCAGATGCATTTTATAGTCTTTTCACCCACATTTGGCAAAAATAAAGTTTGCTTTACAGACAAATTGGTTCCTGTGACACCACAGGATGCTGCACAGAAGCCACTCAGACACGTTAGTAGTGGCCCAAAATGAAAGACTGGTTTTGCTTTCAGCTTTCTTCAGTTCAGCTGGCACAATGATAAGACATTATTTTTCTCAATTAATATCCCATCCTGACACTGTTTGCCAGTCTTCGAAGGTCACAAGGCAGTTCTGTGTCAGGCTGACACCTTCCCCCTTCCCCATATTTCTTATTCCTCTCTGGGGAAATTTATGTCCGTCTGTGGCATCTGTCCCCTGTCCTCCTTTTGTGAGTATGAAGCCACAGCATACATTACATTTAGAAATGTTTTCTGACTATAAATTACCTTTGCAATGTCTTAGAGGCCTTATGTTCTCCTTCACTGACCTCGTGGCCTTTACACCCTGGAAACATTTCTCATTATCTCTCTTATCCTCCTATACAATCTTCCTTTTATCTCAGCATTTGCTTTCCTTATCACTTTTTTTGCACTCTCTAATTCCATTCTGTAATCTGCCCAGTCTTCTTCTTTCCCTGGTGTTTTATACCTTATACTGGATTACTGTTTAAACATGCTTGTCCACCTGTAACCATAATTTGAATTACACACAGGCTTCTGTTCCCCATGGCATACACAGCCCAGTCAAGCTGCATATCTCACCCATTTTCCTCATGTCTTTCCCCTTCATTTCAGGCTTCAAGGCTGAAATTTAAGCACCTTCCTCAGCAGCTGCATATTCCCCAAAACTTTAGCAACCCCCACCTCATCATGCTCCCTTGCCCGGGCCCTGAAGCAAATGTGGAACAATGTGAAGCCACTGTCCAGCAATGACAAACCAAACCAGAAACCTGGGAGTGCACTCGTGTCAGTGCTAAGCCACATTGGTAATTCACTCATTCACCCCAGCCTTCAAACCCACACCCATCCCCTCAACACTGGGAGCAAAATGCTTTCCTTTTCTGGGGTTTTCCTGTTGGTATTTCTCACTTGCCACTATAAATTGTAACACCGTCATGGCAGTGAGTTACACAAATGTTAATCCACTCTTCTTTGAAACTGAAAAGGAGTTCAGGTTCAACTCAAGAAGTGGACAAGGCCTCTAACTGCTTCTCATTTTCACACTTCCCAAGGAGAAGCAAACTAAAGAAAAACGTTGAAGTTGATTTAGAGAAAAAATAGGATGAAGAACTTTAATCTCAGTATTAATAATGTTAAGGTTTTCCTATGGTACCCTTTTAAATTAGCGGGATAATACTGTTCCTATCGATTACAAGAAAAACTAATTCAATTCACACATAAAATTAAATAATAAGCTTCCCCTTCTCCACTTACATTTCCCTGGAGATGTTCTCCAGAAGAAAAATCTCTTCTACCAACTGAAGAGGGAAGCAGTCTGCAATTTGCTGTGAAGAAAGCTCACAGCTGTGAAGAAAGTTAGCTTCTGTCTGAAACAACATCCTCTCAGTAAATGCCACGAAGCAGAAATTCTATATTGTTCACATTTCCAAAACCTTCCAAAAAAATTACCTTCCACTGGTTTCACCAACAGCAACAAGCTGCTTGGTCTCTTATGCTTAGACTGCTTCACTGTCTGAGCTCACTTTAAACATTGTCTTTTCACAGTCACTCTCAGCAAATGTGTATTTGAACAAAGTTGTAGAATTGGTTAGCTGGCAGGTAGCTAATGTATAACGTATGCACATTCAGTTCAGATCAAAAAACTACTTTGCTAGCAATGCTGTTTGCAATACTTGGATCAGTCAAAGACATACCCTTCCTCTTCACCTCCTCATCAAAATGTGACAAATTTATTGCTGTTAAATACTAGAGACAGTGATCTCTTCTGACTACAGCTGGTGATCAGATTATGCCCTGAAGCATAATGACTGCTAACACTTCTCCCTTTTATCCCAATTAGTGGCCTTTCTACCATGTACCTACCCCACTCTTCTGAGAAGCTACTATAACAGGCAAAAAAAAAAAAATTCAGTTGTCATCTGACAGCTAATCTGAATATATTTTTGTATTGATAACTAATAAATAATGAATTATGTTGTAAAGATGAGAGAGATTTTTCAGCAGAACTGCTGGGGGAAAAAGATCAATTTCCCCAAAAAATACAAAGGTTACATTTCTCAATAAACGAAATGTACCTTTCTTCAGTGTAAAGTACTGAAGTTTTAGTATATTTGAGTCATCAAAGTCAACGGAAGACACCTTTCGACACTGAAACCCAAATATCTTCCACTGTTAAAAGAACTTAACATTAGACTGATTTGCCCTTTAAAAAGTAGGGGGAAAATTGTATTAAAAAAAAAAAGAAAATATTTCTAGACAAAAGGCAAAGCGGTTTCAGTTTTAACTGGTTTAAGAGAGAAGAAACAATCAGCAATAAGTAATACTGTTAATAAGTGAAAGTATTTCAAAGAAACAGGAATGATCACAGTGTTTCAAACTAGACAATAGGAGGTAGAGATGTACCCTGCCTACCACATTGGATTAGATCAGGAGCTCATCTGCTTCCAGTAGCTTGAACCAATGAATCTCTAATAGCCGATCAGTGTTCAGCCAATCTCAGGTCAGACACAGCATATTTCATCTTAAATCTTTGCCTTTAGCTATTATATAATTTTTAGGAAATTCATTAGCCAAATAAGAACCTATTCTAATCTTTAATCACACTGAATTAATTCTCTCAGCAACATCCTGTTGCGAGGACCACTACAATTTATAGGCTTTTTTTTCCTACATGTTTTCCTGTTATTTGTCTCCTTCCTAAGGAAGACAAGTTGAATCCTTTCATTTGCTTTCATTAAGCAGTTCTTTTCACTCTTTCATATCATCTCCACTGCCTTATCTGAAGAGTAAACACCACTGAGGAGCAGGTTTCTTTTGACTTTGTGTAAGTCAAAAATGTTTTCCTTTCTTGGCTCAAAACATACACAAGTGGGTGCATTTATGTTGCATATTTAGGAACAAAAAGTGTGTGGCTAAAGAAATTGTATCTTTGACTTTTGTCATGAATGTGTCCTCAAAAATCCCATGTGGCCAAAGGGCAGTTCCTGATCGGTGGGAAGTGGTCTGCCACAATCTAGAGACAGCTCTAAGCACAGGTGAGGAAAGAGGGGATTCACACAGGCATGGGAAGTCATACCAGACCATTTAATTATGAGCTAGTTCTTCCCATATATATTTATTTGCCTTTGCTTGCAACATCCTTCACTGCCCTAGTCTCATGTAACCCAGAGCAATCCACCGCATGCAGGTTTATACAATCAGAAGACTGTACCAACACAAAACTGTTCTTTCCTTTAAACTCCTGAAAGTAAGAAATAGTGTTGATTTGTGCCCTGTTTCCTGAGAACATGCAATAGATAACCACTTTTCACACTGGAAGCAATCTCTCTGTTTCCTTTTACTTACCCAACACAGTGCCAGGTAAGTAAGTGTGTCAGGACACACTGAGATTAGTTCTCACCACTGAAGTTAGCTGCTTACACTTCCATTACACTTCCTAGCCATTCACTCCCTGGCATGCCTGATAGCTCTCCCAGCCGCACTGCACACTGACATCACCCCTGGTCAATGGTTTGGGGTTAATTTTTGCCTCTTTTTGTGTCTGGCCATTCTCTGCCAGCTGAGCTCCAAACCATTAATCTGTTCCACACCTGCTTCTCAACAGCCTTCAGTTAATAAAATTCTTGCTTCTGACCCAGTTCAATGAGGTGACCTAACAATGTAAAGATGTTTGCTGCCAGGGCTAGTCCCTTGAGTCTGCATTTGACTGATCTTTTAGTAAAGCTTTTGATTTATGTAATAACCTTTTTCCTTATCCTTCTGATCATAGCAACATTAGGAAATCCCCCATTGCCAATTTACTCTCTCGTTGCCTCTGGTTCTAAGACATAAGAGTTATACTTCAGCCACAACCTTACAGACCATCCTTCACTGGTTGTCACAAATTTCTCATCCCTGCTCTCTCTGCCATCACACCCATCGAGTTTTCCTTCTTATTTACTAAACCTTCACTTTCAGTGTAATAAGCAAACACTCACATCAAACTGCTCTACACTAAAGATCACAGGCAAGGAATTAAATATTGTATGTTCTTCATTCATCTTTAATATCATTACAAGTCTGTTAAAGGATTTGTGTCCATTGAACAAAAAAGCTAGAGGCATTACTGCAGCTGAATGCAGATTGCTAAACGTTTAATAAGGATGCTGACATTACAAAAGCTGATGTCTCTGATCTCAACTCTTGAAAGCTATTTAGGTTGGTTGCAGGGGAAAACTATGTCATGGGCACCTGGGCACCTGCATTTTATTCTGTCTCAGTAACCCCCTCTCAGAGGAAGTGAAGCCATAAGGTCCTGTCCCAGTAACAATTAAGAGAAACTAATGAAGAGCTGGTTTATAGCCTTTTCCCAATCCTGATGTCCTGTCTGTGTCTGGAGGGCAAGTATAAAACATGTTTTTCAGTGCTACAGAAGGAAGTACAAGTAATTAGTCGTCACTGTACAATTCATACACGAGGTTAGGCCCCTCACTGGTTTTAAAGCAGAGAGGACAAACAGCAGGCTGAGCGCTCAGTGAGACAAGGAGGTCAGCACAAGCACAGGGGGAGGTAAATGGAAGCCCCTGTACATTGGCAAAAAAAGGAACCTGGGTGAAAGTTTTTAGGGAGCCTACCCTAGTCCTTCCTTCTATCCATTTCCCTGCCTTTATCAGCTCTGTGATTTGTGAATGATTGTCAGAGGAGCCCCATTTAACCTGCCAGTCACACTGCTGTGCAAAAGGCTCATTGCTCCACAGAGGTGTTCTCTTACAGACCCAGGGAAGACACCACACCAACTTTTCTCCATCCCGAGACCAAGCAGCCTGCTGCCCTTCTCTCATCCAGAGTGGGAGGCAACACTTTAGCTTCTCCTGAGGTCAGAGTGCTTGGCTCAGAACACACAAGGTAACACATCAGGGACAGACCACATGGGGAACTGTTACTTCTGTGATCAGAAATATCAAAAGTGCATGTGTTTTACTTGGAATAGGTGCAATTCCCTCTCAGGAGGGAATTTTCCTCACCTCGATACCACATGAAGGCTGAATATTGAGTTTTCTTTTATTCCTTCAACTTCCACACATAGAACCAAACTAGTTCTGTAATATCTTATGCAAATCAAGGATTTTTTCATGAGTTCCAGAGGCTCTCATGGTGCTAACCTTTGCTCCAGGGCTTTGTATCTGGCACAATACACATGGCTGCAACATGGTGCGTCCACCTTCCAGTTCATTGCTGAGTTTGTCCACTCTTAGAGAATCTGGACTAGGAGCCCTTTGGGGTCATGAAACTTCAGTAACTACTGTAAGAACCCAAAATTTCTTTGGTCTTAAGAACACACCATTCTCTGAAATTAGGCACCTTGACTAACAAAACATCCTCCTGATTCAGAAAGACCTGCAATACCTATTACTGGCTCTAAAGTCTAGCCTTGCTTTCCAGGTTCTCCTCATTGCAGAGCATTCCGCCTCCACCACCATCTTTAGCTTTCTTTATCAAGCAAGTACGCTTAAGCCATATCATAAAGATCTGGCTATATTATCTGAGGTCAGAAGAATTCATTCAGTGCTTTTGTTCAAAATCCATGAAGATAGGACTTTGCTTTAAAAACATCCGCCTCTTAAAAATGTAAGGAGTAGTCAGTTGCTGCTTATGGGCTTGCTCAGATGGAGCAGCTCCCTCCCTGGCTTTATGAACACAGAGTTCACTGCCTGTCTCATGAAAACTGCAGCAAGACAGACTGTTGCATTTTGAAGAAAAACTACACACAGCATTTTTGGAGCAAGTAAAAGATTTTTGCTTTGTTTCTACAGGACATTCACAATGCTCTTCTCTAAACAGATGTGACTCAACTTCACTTTGTATCAGGCCTTAACAACCATAAATTTTTTACAGTAGTATAGTGTTCGGTCTGTACTTATTTTACAAGCTTGTCCAGATTTCCTTATCACTGATGTATTTCCCTCAGCAGTATGTTTTCACACTGACTTCTGTCAGCCTCGGTTTGTACACTCAGGTGTAAAATCTGTGTACATATTCTATAATTGCATACACATAACCTTTACAAATTTCTTAGCAGCAAACACAGTCCAGATGATTCCAAGGCTTGTGTACACAGTCCTGCTAAGAAGCAGAGGAAGAAAACCTAATCTCTAACTTTTCTGTATTCTGCTAAATACAAGATGAGATGTTTCTTCTCCCTCTTTCAGGCAATTTTAAGTAGTATTAGGCTTTTTCTCCCAATTCCTTTATTCATCCTGAATAGGATTTTACTCCTCAACTAGTCCTACTGAATTCAGTGGTATTCCAGGCAGGGTAAGGGATTTGTCAGTGAGGATCAGCTGCAAAGTCAGGGCCCCGGATTGTAAAATCTTCCTTGTCTGGCATACCATTGTAAAGTACTGTGAGCACTTGCCATACTCTGAGATGGGTCACCAGCATAACGATATCGGTGTCGGAAACATTCATAGTGCTTTTCAACAGTATGCCAGGCAAGAGAGGTTTCCTGTCTCTGGCCCTCACCCTGCAACCCAACCCCCACAAATAAACCCTCACCTCTTCAAGGTATTATTGAAGTCAATGGGGCTCTAAACAGTGAGTGGCACAAATGGAAAGACAGTGAGTTTAAGGCACAAAGGGGCTAAAAGTTAACAAAGTCAGTTCTGCCCTATGAGAGTAGCTCTGGTTCCTAGAGCTAGAGAACTTTAAAAACAAGCAAGCTGGTCATCAGGGTTTTGAAAGTGACAACAGCAAGAAATTGGCAAGTTAAATGGTTGGTCTCCTCCAGAAATTATTTGCATTCTTGCCCACAGTGGTCAAACACACACGTCTGTTTTTTACTTCACTTATTAGACTGAAGCTCACCCACACACCCCTGATCTGATCCTTTACCTGCTGCACAGTATTACGGTGCTGATTACCTTCAAGCTCCAGTCCAGTGAAGAGCTTGGTTCCCTGTAACTTTGAGCATGTGAATCTGTGCCATTGTCATTATTAAGTCTGCCTGAGTGTCTGCAGTTACACACACTAAGTGTTTTGCTGGATGAGTGCTCTTGTTTCTGGAAGGTAGAGGAGATGCAGGCCTGGAAACACCAACCACTACAGGTCCACCTCTCATTTGTCTCACTTTTATAACTTTGAAGCTCTTCCTTCACTTCGGTAATAATGTAAAGTATCAACTAAAAATTGCAATGCATGCATTTCATTTGAGTTTTATTGCCTTAACAGACAGCATTAGATTACAAAAGAGGACATTTTTCTTCTCAGTTTTAGCTTATTCTTATGATTTATGATTAGATACAGCAAGAGTTCATAAACTTCCCTGACCTGCTGACAGTTTTTACAGGCTCCTTGATTTATTTCCATCTCAACCTTAACAGCTTTCATGTGACTGATATTCCTAGAGTCCTGGCATGGCTGCAGCACAGCCTGTGAGAGCTCCTCTAATCTCCATGTTACTAATTTAAATGAAGTCTTGGTCTGTTGTTTAAAAAAGACATTTGTCATCTCACGGAGGTTTACAGATCCTCTTGTAATGTAATGTCAGACACTTCTGAGATATGAGTTTTATAAAGCCTCCCGATACCGAGTGTTGTAAGACACACCAAGGTCACTTCAATATGCCAAAGAAAAAAGACATTTGCAAAACAAGAGAAGAGGAATTCCTAAGAAACTGTATTGTACAGAGGACATTTAGAAATTATTTATACCATCTGTGAGTACATTTCAAAGATAAATCTGGTATCGGGAAGAAAAGCGGGGGGAGGATAAATTTGAATCCAGAAAAATCCACAGACACTCAGCCAACAGCTATGAGTTCCTGATAAAAAACAACTCACAGAGCAATATTCTCACAGTCATAGAGGTTGCAGCATCAACAGTTTCCCAGTGTGCTCCGAAGCTACTGTGCTAACTAAGGCTGCTCTTTCAGCAAAGATGCAGCTGGCATTCTGTTTTCATTGTACACTTTCCAAACAACAAAAAAAAAGATACATTTTGTAATAACAAAGACCTAACTAGTAAAAGAGAGAAGAGGGAATGAGAGCGAGAGCAACAGAAGAAAAATGGGTGTCTCTCTAAGCTCATACACTGCCCAGCTGAAGTAGAAGGATATAATTATTTTTTTTCTCTAGAACACTTAGAAACTGGCACAAGGTAAGTGATGAAGGTGTACAAATGTGTGTGAAGGTGTACAAATGTGGACAAAACCTAAACAGAAAATGTCAGGTAGGTTTTCTTCGATACCGATGGGTAGAGCAGAGAGGGAACAAGACTCATAAATATTAGTGGAGCTTTGGAGGTTCTCCAGTGAGTATGCTTAGGCATTTGAGGTCAACTGTGATCAAGCCTTAGTCTGACAGAAAATTGCTTTTGTAATATTTGTAGATCAGTTAAGAAATGACAAGCAACACTAGGTTATGACACGCTGGAGATATAAATACAGGTTGCCCAGATCATATGATTGATTGAACCCTTTTATTTTTGCTGAAGAAATTTAGCTAGTGTTGCTGGCAACACACACATAGCACTAAATAAATGTTACATACAGTAGCTTGTCAGAATTTATAAAAGAGCAATCGACATTTGCTTTACTGTCAAAACATCAGCCTACGAGTTTCCTCTCTTTGGAAAGAGAAACTGGGAAATAAAAGAACACTATACAGCATATTACCTTCGAATCACAAATGCCATGGTTAAGTCTGAATCAGAAATGATAGCTGCTCTCATGTAATGAGCTCTGCATGTCCTCAAACAAAACAACGTACTTGCAAGCCTCATTGCAGCAAGCCACCGGTAGCAGTTGCTGTATAGCTCTGAATAGAGAGACAAATGTGGATTTATCTCATAGCTTCCTATTCTACAGTCCAAACACAGATACTTTCACTGCAGATAGATGTGGAAAAACATTAGCATCAGTGCTGTACAGTGCCTGCAACTATATCACAGTGAAGTGGATTATTAAGAACACAATGAGACTTCACGCCTAATTTCAGAGTTTGCACAGATATGGGAATTAAAGTCCACAGATCTCATTCACAATTATATTGAATAAATTCTAATATTTCTTTCCACTGTTCAAGCAACATAAAAGTCATGTTGCACATGAAATAAGAACTCGCAGCAGTTTATCTTTCTAGGACTACATGGTGTTCTCAACATAAAAATTACATCCTCTATTGGGCAAAGGTTCATTTTACAGACCAGATCTATGGGATAAAAACAAAGACTGCAGTAAATCAGCTTTGTGATGCTATTCTGATTTTCCCTTGCTGAACTATATCTCAAGAACCACCTTTCAGCATTTGCGTAGGAGGAAAAGTTTGTTATTAGTATTACCTGGGAGATGGGTATTATTCTCCAGGGAGTAAAAAAGGAAAAAAAGCCCAGCATCCCATGAGCTACCTCTTCTCACTCTGATAAGGGCAGAGAACATGTGTGTGCACAGACAGATCGATTGTCAGCAAAACTACTGCCCTGTTGCATTTAAACACATTGCTGATTCTTAATTAACCTGTTGCTAAAGAAGTATTTTTGTATCTATGTGTATATCTGTCCTGTCTTACAAGGATCTCTCACAAGGAAATCCCCTGCTCTCCCTGAGTGGTAAACCCACCTGCATCAAGCCTCTGGAGAAAAGGGAGTTCAATGGGTCTCAAATGTCCACAAATGAGAATTGTAAACCAATTGAAGAAGTATCTGCACAGACATCCATTTCCTCACGTCTTCCCATGGCTAGCCAGAGGACAACAGACTTTGGCAACAGGTCAAGGACAACCACTTTTTCATTCCTTGTTTCTTTCCTAACTTTATCTCCCTTTTGCCTGTTTTGAAATGAGTAATATCTGCATTTTTGATCATGTAGAGCAAATTCTGTCTCTGGCAGGAGGGATACCAATGCTGTCCTGTAGAAAGATTTGAGGTCATAAAATCAGTAGCATAGTCCACTACATCTGTGTTAACCCTCTTTTCTGTGTTTTTCATTCCTTCTTAAAGGAAAAGGAGACTTGACAATAACCTAGTACTTTACTGAGAAGACATGTTAATCTCTCTCCTTTAACTGTAGAAACAGCAACAATCACAATTCCTGAGTTCTAGTAGAAACTTTTCTTCCTGTTATTTCTACTAGCTCCAAGGTAAAAAAGGGTATGTTTCAAGCACATGCCAGGCCAGACAGTGTAACAGCAACTCAGGACTAGATAAATTCTTTCAAACATTCTGAGTCACATTTTGAACAGATTCTATGCATTTCGGTAAGGCAAAATACATCTATCCCTGGGGCGGTGCATGACATCTTTCAGCTTCTTCCTTTAATGGATGGAGTGGGCATGTGTCAATCTGCGTCTGCAATCTCTTCTAACATGGTTAAGAATTGGTACCTGTCTTCCAGATTATATATCCTCCTAATGGGAAAGGTCAACACTGGTGGTAAGAGGTAAAGCTTGAAATAGAGCTAAGAAGGCAACAAAAGAGGGAGAAGAGAGAAAAGAAAGAATTTTAATACCATACACTAAATACGCAGATGCTAATGAAAAAATCCTCAGTGGTTACTTGACAGGGTCTCACAGAAGGAAAGCTTGGGGGAAAAAAAATCTCTCCATTGTGCAGCATTTTTCTTTGTAACTCAACTGTATCCTTTATGTCAGCCTTTCATCTTCCCAACAGCTAACTCAGGGCATATTTACAATAAAAATAGAAGTTGGATTTGTTACAATTTGTTGAGACTGCAGATTTCCAATTAAAGGTGGTAGTATTCCTTCTGTCTGTATAGTTTTTGCTTGGGTACTGAATGTAAACTAACTGACCCTTTAGAATAGCCTCAAAAAAGTCACAAACATTGGTCTCCTTGAGAAGCCAAGAAGGATGAAAGAGGAGAATTTCTGCTTTGTTCTCTAAGGTTTACTCAGTAAAAGGTAGAGAATGTGAGACTTCACTAGTTGTATACTGATTGTATGGCTTTATTTCCTAGAACAAAGGCCCTGTTCCTTCAAAGAACACTACCAGTAGCACAGGAAAATCATTTTAATATTTGACATCCATAATATTTAACTCTGTGACTGGATTTTGTTCAAGAGAAAGGAATTTATCCATGCCAATTAAATAATTCACTGCATAGTTCAAAAGACCCTGATAAGAGATACACCACAAACCATACTGCTTTTCCTGCTTTAATTATGAATTTGTAGTTAAAGAACATGACAGGGTTTCAGGGCTGGCCTCCACTTCCCTCTCTGTGATGGGTTACTGGGGGCAATTTCCTTCATCTAATCCTTCCTGAGCCCATTCTTTGCTGGTGGAAATCAGTAGAGGTCCACCAACTGGAAAAGCACTCTGATGATTTACAGCAGCTGTGAACTTGACCTCTCGATCAAGAGAAAAAAATGGGAATGGAAATATATTTTCTGTGTAAGAGTTGCTTGTTGATGTTGGTTAAGACATTTAAGAAGTTTGATTCTTTTAACAAATGAAACCTATATCTAACTTCAAAGATGGGAATATGAAGAAGATTCAGTCAAGTATTTTAGAGTCATTAGAATTACTAAATTGTGTACCACGTTTAACTGATGACCAACATATAGGCAATCATTCCAGGAACAGGATGCCCAATTACACTGTAGAATTTTCTTTCCATTTTCTTCCTTATATTTGGTTGAATATTTTTCATTCTTTCAAGTGAACAGAAATAAAAATGCCTAGATCAGCTCTGAAAACAATATCCTGCTGCTTTTGCTACGACTGCATCTATCTGTCAAGTGTTTTAACTAACATAGGGAAAATGGCTATTTCTTACTGATGGGGCTATAGTATGAGTAACTGAACTTCAAAGATGCCGGGCCAGATTGGATAGCAAACATCAAAAGCTTTCGACTCGTGCTGAGTAAACTTTGTATTCTGACACACAAGTTCTTATCTGTTCTGTTCCAGACTTGAGAGAGAGAGGGGCTGAATCTAACCAAATCACATTGTTTTTCCTTACAGCTGCCAACTTGGAAAAATATCAGGGCACAAAGGAACCATTAAAAACAAAACAAAAAAAGACATGTTTTTGTTAGTTCCTAAGCAACACAATATTGCCAAGATGGTGGCTCCTATGAAAATTAGAAAATATTAGTTACACATCACACTGTTATTTATTTATACTGCTCTGTGAAGCATTTTTTTCCCTTCTTGCAAACTGACAGATATTATGGAAAATCTGTTCTTTTGAGCAGGGTGTTTACACCACAACTGTTATGTATGTTTTGTCAGCAGCTCATTCCATTTGTTAATACCCATTTCTATTTTATCATTTATTTTGCTAGTTACTGATTTGGAAAAAGAAAAACAACAGAGAATGAGAGAGAGGGGGAAAGAGAAAGGGGATTGAAAGGAAAGGAAAGGAAAAGGGAAGGAAAAGGGGAGGAAAGGAAAGGGGAGGAAAGGAAAGGAAAGGAAAGGAAAGGAAAGGAAAGGAAAGGAAAGGAAAGGAAAGGAAAGGAAAGGAAAGGAAAGGATTTAAAATTTTATATCCACCAAAACGAATCCTATTGTTGAGATTGTCAAAGTCATTTTAGAAAACTGGAAACCCTATCCCATTACTACTAATTGCACATATTTAAGAAGAACTTTTTAAAACCTCTGTCCCCTTGTCCATAGTACTCTAGGGCAGTGTGGGACACAGGAAACAATTGTGTTTCACTCTACCTTCTTCGTTATTCAGCCACAATGCATTTACCACATGGATCCTCCTACTCAGGACAAAGCCTTGATTACACTGATGATGTTCCATGCTGGTGAAGGATTGAAATTACAGTAAGGTAACAAGGAAGTGTAATAGCTCTTGGGAAATGTAATTGCAACAGCTGCCCTGGAATCAAATGGCCAGCCCTTACATTTTGTAAAGTTTTACTTCAAGAATTAACCTTCGGCTAAGAAAATCTGACTTACCTTAGAAGGTGGAAGTCACCTTAGAAGGTAGAAGTCACATCATGTATCCTTTCAGCATATTAGAGGTAAGCTTTAAAACACAGTTGCAAATGAACAGATAGTAGAATATTCTTCCTGATTGCCACAGAGCACTTTGTTTCCACAAACACTTCACATTTGTTGAAGCACACTCAGTCTTTCCATTAAAAGTGAAAGGTAACCTATCAGAGATAGAAGAGAGAGAAGAAAAAATGGAAGCTTCTCTTATTAAAAAAATTTCATTTATTCATCCACAGTTCACAGACCTTCTGAGACACTGCAATCTACCATACTGAACTCTCACTTTTGAAAGAGACTGAGGAGTAAATGCTTCAAGGAAAAATTCCAACTCAAACAGAGATATCTGAGCATATATGAATATAAACACATTTGAACAAGTTTCATCTGCACTTGTTATAATGAGTTGGGTAAATTTGGAAAGAGGCCTTTTAGGAGCAAAAGGCATCATCCCAACAATGTATAACTCAAGACCATAGCTTTTTCCAAGGAAGACACTGCAGCCTACAGAGTCAGACCGCTTCTAAGATATGTTTCCAGGACTTGCCAGAAATCTTCTGGCAGCACTCCTGGTGCAAGGTGGAATATGGTTACTATATGTGGATCTCAGGCAGCACTACACAGCCACAGCTGGGAATGCAAACCAGAAGGGAACTGTGCTACCACTAAAGTCAGCCTGGGGAGTGCGGCCTTTTGGACTGACACAACTGCTGTACTAAGAGAGAAAGACCTTCCTTCTCGTTCATCAATGGAGGAGAAATTCTGTCTGCATCACATCATGAACAGTAACCCTTGGAACAGTCTTGTCTTCAAAGTTATAGGACTTATTCAACAGAAATGTTTAAAGCTTGGTTTTGAAAGTGTATATGACTGAGGAAGGCCATAAGAGTAAATGGTTCATCCATAATGAGGGTTTGACATGAGATGTGTCGCTGTATATTTCAGCCTGCTGTAAATTCACTCACAATGCACTCCTGTCTTGTTCTTTATGTCCTGAAACAGGCACACTTGCGATGATTGAATTAATTAAATGAAACAATATTAAGGATTTTAGATTTCATTCAGCTTTAGGGTAATCCTAAACCCCAGTGACAGACAGGAAGTTTAATGACCAGTGTGAACAGACCCACTATAAGGCTCTTAGACAAGTAGGACATGGTTTCATGTGGACTTTCAAAAGCTACCCCAAAATTGTTACAAAACTCTTTTCAACACTTACTAGCTTGTTCTACAGAGGGCTTCTTTTGGCTTCAGTACAACTCAGGTATTTGGAAAGACCTGAGTTTGATTCACTGACCTATCTGAGATTTTCTATGGTATCAACTTTATGCAAATATTCTGAGATAGAATATAGGACTTCTACTGACATGCTGTTGGAGTATGAGAAATACTTGCCTTAAGAGAAAATTTAGGGGACTGTGAGACAACCAGTATTAGCCACATCTTGAATTTTCTTCTACATCTATGCTCTAACTAGTAAATTTGAACGCATTTTGTGTCTTCACTGCTCTTGTGGCAAACATAACTCATGTCTAGTTGAATGATGAATTTGCAAACACACAAAATGACCTGAGATGAACAAATAATCATTTTTCCTGCAGAGTTTGCACAGATACCTGCTTTATGGATCTCTTAGGACTAAGGTAAAAATCATCAAGAGAATAAATATTTAGTTTGGGCTGCAATGGGAGAGTATGTTAACACACCTCTACATTTCTGGATTTTGTTTCCCTGGATCCAGAAAGCCAGTGGCACCTGAAGGCAGAGTCAGAAGGCTCTGTTGCTTAGGTCAGGCTTTGTGCCCCTCAAGCTTGCACATGGACTTTGTTCATTTGTTCTTTAAATAAGGAAGGTTTTCCTCAGATAGGGTGCTGTCCTCTCTTTTTTTTTTTTTTTTTAGTTAAAAAGCATTCTACAGGAAAAGATTTGCAAGGATATCACTTTTCACACCATTGTTGACATGATATGTCTGACTGCCCTCTTCTGTAAAGGCTTTGGGAAAGAACTATCAACTAAACCAGATCTGAGCCACGGCCATTATATGCTCTTCTCCCACTTGAATGTCTGACAGTCCAGTACAAACACATCCTGTCTGTGCCATACACAATTGAGCCAGGCAAGGTGCCCCTATTTTAAGAAGCACAGGCACCCAAGTTGTTCTAAACTCCTTAGACAAGCAGCCATTGTTGTGTGATTTCAAATTCAACTAAGGTTTATGGTGTCTTTGCAAAGGACACTTGTCTCAAATCTGGTTTTATATGTGGGGGTTTTTTCCCTCTATGCTGACTATGGCCTAAGAACAAGTGGGTGATCTGGTACTGCTTGGTCAACAAGGGTATGTGAAACAGGATGCACACGTGCACTGGCATGTGCAAATGTGGCCTCTTGTGAACTCTCAGTACTGTTTCATTACCTGAATTCTTTTAATTAATAAACATCTGCCAGCTCCTGCACTCTGTCAGAATACACCAGTGATGTTCCCTTTGTAGTGCCTTTCATTACATATGTAAACAGGCGGAATAAAAATTGTGCTGTTATCACCTTTTGATTTTATGAGTAGCTGGGATTGTTTAAACTATAGATTAACTTTTAAAGGCCCGTCTCTCTCTCCAACTACCCGAACCACGTCTGAATAGCCAACTTTCCTGTGTGGGTGTGTCAGATAAAGATCATTTTAGTAGTTGTTTAAAAGGGAGTGAGTCTTGTTTCACAGAAACTAAAATCATAACGCTCATCTCCCCCCATGTGCTTTGTCACCTTTCCTCCTCACAGTTTTGAATGAGTCTATTCTCTTTGGGTCAACATCCCAGTAATGTGATAGGTCTCCTGTGTGCAACCATGATTGTAATGTTGGGGACAGTCTTTCATGAAATTCAAGAAAGTATTTTCTTGCTTTTTTGATGTCAATACTTTTCACAAAGATTTACTTCTTATGCCATACAACTTCAAATCTCTGACAAAGAAGAGACCAGACCCTGAATATGTTGTCTAGCCCAAATGTGAATTGCATGTCCTCCCAATGGTGAGTTACTTGGGAACAGTGAAGAGTGACTGCAACAGCAATTCTTCCATCTGAGTGGTGTTGTGTGAACCCTACACATACAGGTCTGCAAGCTGGACAACTGCATAGCCAAGCACATCACAGATTAGGTGCAATCTGGGTGTTCTGATTCTATAGCCTCGCACCTCACAGAGTGTTTTATGAAGATATATCATTCCCCCACCTCAACTGACTAACATGCTTTTGTTTCCACCCAGCCTGAAAATTGGTTGTGGTTGAAAAAAAAGTGGAAATAAATAATAATTTCCCTGACTGCCTGCATTTCTGTTCCCTTATAATCTATTTGAATTGTCTTCCTTTTAAGATTGCCAAAGAACTGAATGCAGAGACACATAGAATCTGTGCAAGAGATTTTCTGCAGTTGTCTTCTCTCACACTTCTGTACACAAGCAGAGCATGTACTTCCAGACTTTCACTTTAGGTGATGCAAGTCAGCAACAAGAAACAATATACAATATAAACAGTTCAAAGTGTTACAGTGACTCAAAGTTTTAGTCCCCTGCTTCTTTCCCCATATGGTCTTTCCCCTTTAAATACACCCCCTTTCTCTTGGAACATTATTTCAACTAATTTGCAGCCTTTGTTTTCTGGTTCTGAACAACTCCTACCTCAACAATCTCTTTATGTAATCAGCTGTCCCCTCAGCACTGAAAGCAGCCTTAAAATCTACAAGCCCCATCTCTGCTTGCTAAGCCCTTTTTTTCCACCCATTATGTTGCTCTTTCAGCTCAAGTCAGTTCTGCCATTTTCATGATCAGTTCCCAAGGGGACCTCAAATAAGGTCCCAGGTTTCCTAGTCATATCATAGTAAGTTATGTGTACTTCTCAGGCTTTGAAAGTTCAAAGTATTTTCTATTAGTCATTAAAAGTGAAGTCAGCGGCTGATGTGGCTGAGCTAGATTTGGATAAAGAACCTAGGTGTACTGGAGGCAGACAGAACGAAGCACTTGAACAAACATCTCTTAATTCAGGAAAAGATACAGACAGTCTCACCAAAAATACAGAGGCAAATTATATTTTCCACACAAATTTCCTGCATTTTTTTTTAATTCAAGATATTTACAGTGCTAGTATTAACTAAGTTAACTATCATCATAAGCACTTGTGAAGAAAAGTTAGTCCATGGATACTACAGAGAGATGGTTTTTCTACATCAACCTTTTCTAAAGTGCTTGTAGCCACACTGTACATCTGAAATGTTTGAACTTGTGCAATTAGAACAAGTTGTCAGGGACACAAAAAGCTTTTCAGAAGAGCATAGAAGCTGTCTGTATGTTATCTACCAGTGTCATATTCCTTCAGCCTAGGAATCATCAGAGCCAAGGCAGCAGGATATGAAATAAAAATCTTCTACGCCAACCCTATTTCAGCAAGCTGCGATTTTTTTCTCTAATAAACCCTCTACCCTGCAGCTTTTCCTTCTGTCTCTAAGTTCTTCTTTTTTTGTTCTCTGCTCTCTGTACTTTTTCTGTTTTCCCCCATTTCTTTGTCTTGGCCCTCCTCTCCCCTTATTTCTTTTCCCCTTTCTTTCTCTGCTCCTCACCAATGAACATTTTCTCCATATCCCAGTCCCTGCTCAGTCTCAGTTCTTTGATTGTCTTTTTCTTTCTTGCCTCTTCCCTATTCTTTTCGCTCTCATTTCCTCTTTGACTTGAATTGGATTGTTGCAGGTGTCTGTGCCAAATCAAGAAGCCCTCACTTTCAACCTCATTGCAGTACACACACCTCTTTTCTATCATAGAAGCTAGATATTCTTCTGAAATTCATAATTCAAATTTTTAAGAAAAAGGCAAGACAAAAAAGTTCTCCTCTTGAATAACTATGCTCAGAGATTCAGCACTTGGATCTAGAGTTTTGGGCCCATGCCCCGTGAAGACTGGGTCCAGTTGTGAGAGTCAGATGAATTTTCCCAGATTTTGGCAATGGTTGGCAGCTGGCAAAGCCTCATGGACGGCAGACTTCCGGTTCTGGATTTCATACACTGGCTTTGTTCTGAAGCAGAACAAAATATCCAAATTTTAAATGCTACAAAAAAAGATTACTTTCACTCATGACATTTACAGTATATAACAACAATTTAAAAAAGTATTTCTAAGTAGAATTGGAAATGCATTCTTCCTTTCTAAATAATGAAATGGGATGTCCTCCCTAGACTTTCACCTGCACAAAATTTTCATTAATTCTGAGGTATATTTCAAAGTGCTCTCAGAAAAGTCAAGAAGAAATCATAACAGTTTGAAGATCTTTGAGAAATGGTGTTAAGATTTCAAATGCCTTGCATATATATGATCCCTGGGTACACACTGGTGTTCTGCAGTGCATCATGACAAACAGGATAAAATGTCACCTTAGCCTTGGCATTCCGTGTACATAACTGAGCTAGCTTTAAATTAGCCAATGTGACCTCTACTAGCACCACAGTTATGGTAAAATCGTGACCCTCATGAACCTAAGGAAATAGGAAGATAGTTTGCCCAAAACAAGGCCTCTTGTGTCTTGTCTTTACAGTTTAAAGGTATTATAGGTTTGGCTCCAATGGCTGGAGTCACTGGGTTGATTTCTACAAGGCATGATCTCCTGGGGAAGAATAGTTGAGTCCCGTGTTCTCACTGTCCTTAGCCAGCCTGAACACCATAGGCCAGATTTCAGCTGGCATTTGCAGTCAGCAGGAGCTGTGTACAAGCAAGCTAAGCTGCTAACTCATACCTTTTGTCCTATTCTGAGCAAATATCCCTGCACAACCAGAGCTGAGCTGTCTCTTATGTGACATGAAGAGTAGTCCCAGTAGCAGGAACTCTCCTGTGTAAAGCCTGGGGCTGTGACCTGAGACAATGTGCTACAATCAGCAGCAGTTCTTGTTAGTGGACAGCTGAAAGGTCCAAGCTGCCACAGACATCAAAGGTAAACATTTGGTTTCAGCCCATTTGAATCTAGAAGGCCCACCAAAAAAGCCCAACTATGGCATGCCCTGTTCCATAGCCAGGGGTACGTGTTCCCACATATCCCTGTCTAATCAGTAAATGACCATATGAATTTACATATCAACCACTAACCACAATGGACAGGATGGCTAGGGCATCTGCATATGCTTCTGAGGCTAAGAATTCTGCAGAAGTCTGTCATCACTCCCTTGTCTGTAGCAGGTCACATGGGCAGAAGCTTGGAGCAGACTAATGTGAATACTGCTCCAATAGCCAAATACATGTATCTGACCAGCAGGACAGCTCATTATATCCACTCAAAGAAAGCAGGGCTTCTTAGACTCTCAAAACCACTTCCCAGTGACCTCTCACTGTTACAGGATTCTTCCTGCCTTCTCCCACAGTCCACCTGTAAATGGTTCTGTTAGTTTTCATAATTTCAAAATGTACTTCGACAGTCCATGAGATTAAATTTTTATAGACCAGGGAAAAGAAGAAGTAGAGATACTTCAACAGACAACTGTCATAGAATCCACTGAAGAATGGCTGGAAAGAAGATAAAGATAGGATTGGAAGAGAAGACAAAAGCTGACAGAGCCATGACAGAGACAACCAGGAGAGTAGATGGGAAGGAAGTACAAAAAGATTTGGTTTACAGAAGCTATGGAAATTTGGTCCTTACTAACTGGACAGGCCTTGGACTGTGTCCAATTCATTCCTACAAACCTACTAATGTACCCACAAGATAAAACTCCACTGCTGAATCAAGAGCAGTTCACAGACTTTCACACATAGATATAAAGTGTGGGACACGTTCATTTTATCTGGACATTTTGAAGAGACTGCAAGGTAGGGTTGTCTTCCCTTGATCTAGTCCATGTCACTGGCAGAAGAAACAAACAGCTCAGAATACACCACAGACAAAAAAAGCTTGGTGATTGTTCTAAATATATCAGTCTCACAACATTTTACAAAGGAAAGTATTTCTCATTTTATGTATTTATGAAACAGACCTGCAAAAGCACCAAGTGTCTTGACTAAAGATGAGCGAGGAAAAATGGGGAGTGAAGTGGCCCTCTGGATTTCCAGCCCACTGCCTAGGCAGCCAGAGGGAACTAACTTGAATACAGATACTGGAAATGATGTTGATGGATAAGATGACACGATTTGAAAAGGTTTTCTCCTAATTTGCATAATAACAAATACATGTATAAGTAGAATTAACTAATAGGGGTTTTTTTCATCTGTTTGTTTTAATTATTTCAAACTGTAGTGTTTGTAAATGTGATTGACACTAAACCTTTATTTAGACTGTGCTTTGAGTAAGTGCATCCACATTAAAATTAGTAACCATAACCTATAAATCACAGGATAGGTTTGGTTATAAGCGTTACAAGTGCTATATTAAGCTTCCAAACAGAAGGAATTTCTTGCTCTAGAAGACCTTGAGAAGTTGTGCTTTTCTAATGCTGAATGAGATGCACAACTTGGAACAGCTTTTTGCAATAGCTCTAATTTCTGAGAACTGGGTTTTCTTATTACAGCCAGTTTAAATACATGCTGACAGACAGAACATAAGCTACATTCCCAATATTGCATATGTGAACTCTGCCACGGTAAGGGAGATTTTCAGTAGTACAACTGAAAATTTGGCATCTCACTCCTTTCAACTGTCACTGCGAGTTGGATGCTATTTTTGTGGTTCTTTTTTGTACATCCAAAAAAAGCCTACATGCAGTTATGTATTTTTATGAAAAGGATATAGTTTGATTTCTAAATATCTGCTAACTCATAAAGTATCCAAAATCTAAAAGCTATCAATTATTCCAGAGGGTGTTCAGTTGATTCTTTCATTTATATTTTATATATTATTTATATATATTATTTATATTTATATATTATATTTTTATTCTGTAATTTTACTTCAGATCAAGACCAAAAATCATGATTATGTTCTCTTAAGATTCTAGTTTTCTATATTCATCCTGCCTTCACTATCTCAATGGCTTTTTTGTTAGACAGAAAAGATATGACTAGGCATATATCATTGTAGAATACAGGAAGAACCACTGAGATTGATGCATAAGCAAAGGACAAGCGCATTAACAAATCTAGCTGCCCAAAAGCCAGGGCTAATGTTAACCAAGAAGCACATTACTGTGATTCCATCAGAATGTTCTTTTATTTATTTAACTTTCCCATTTTCATTTTTTATTTGGGTAAGATAATTGCCTATGATAAGCTCTCTTTCTGTAGGTTGGAAGCATGCAGAAAGCCAGCCCTTAGACTGGAATATTTACACTAAGACTAAGCATTAATGATGTGTAATGGCCAGACCATATTTGCATATTGAAATGATCTCAATTAAAATCCTTTATCAGATGACTTCAAAGAGAGAACCTCTCAAACCGCAATATATTTTTTCATGAAACACAGCCTATTAGGGATGTAATGTGTTTATCTGCATTTCTAAAGACAATAATTTTAGTGTTCATTTCATAAGTAATAAAAGATATGTTTCTTTCCTTAGGCTTCATACCACAAAATTCTTTTATCTTTCTTTATAATGCACTTGCTGAGCCCTAAACATCTTTGAAGGACAAAAACATAGAATAGTGCACAGAACTTGAACTAAATAATCCTTTGGCCTTCGATATCTTTTCTCGTCCTGAGAATCCAGGTACGTTAAAAAGATTTACAATGTCTAAAAGAGACAAGAGACTTACAGGGTTCTCTTCACCACTGCTGGAAGACAATCTTCTTTGAGTAGGCACACAAAAACTTTTTATGGCATTGAGAAATAGAATGCAAGTGAAGAGTCTTTGCAAGAAGCACTAAAGTAACCTACATAAAGAGGTTTAACAGCTAAAAAAAAGGGACACGATAATTCACCAATTAATTTTTTCTATTTCTTAATAAATTTCCATTCACTGAAAAATTCTCCAAACATATGTAAATTTTTAGAAAATTTTAAGTCTTATACTTTAAAAGGTTATACAAACCTTTAAAAAGGACGATTCTGATAATTCTTCTAAGGAATTTCAGTTATTTTCACAACATTTAAAAAGACCTGTTTGTTGAAATAAAGACAGGAGCTGGAAAACACAGCATTTCATTTATTAACAGAAAGAGCTAGAGGTAATGAATTAATAAATGGGAGAAAATATATCATTTAACATATTAAAGTCAAAGTTAACACATTGGAAAACTGGGTTCTTTTAACACAAATTATTTTCTATCTTGTAGCTGGGATCTGTCATTGAAAATCTGTGTGGCAAGTATGTTCTTGATATTTGATTCTTTATGGTTTTCTAAAGCCACATGAGCCATTATCAGCTAGGTCCCGGACAAGAGCTGCACCTGCATAAAAATAACCACAGGTTCCAAAGTTACAAAGATTTAAGCACAAATATTTTTCATCCAGAATTTCTCAAGGGAACTAGTGCCACCTGCAACTCAGACAACCAGCAAGAGGGAAGCAATGATACAGTACAGTGATTTAAGCAACCTACCATCCACTGTAAATTAAAAATTGCCAAAGAAGAGGCTCTATTTCCTCAAATCTAATACAACATTCTCATGCCACAAGGAGGGACAGTCCTGGAGTCACCTATTAGGGATAAACTCCCTCAAATTATCTCAAATATATCACAAGATGCAGTGTACACAGGGAAGCACCTGCCACATATCAGCTGCTCTGGGGTAATTACCAATGTATATTCTCACGGTAACAGTGAGAGCACTTCCTCATCTTTCTATTTAGAGTAAACTACCTTGCATTTATGACAGGGTAAGAGTATGGAGAGCCTAGTTACCACACAGCCACTGATTTACAATAGCTTACTCCCTTGTGTATGTATTCTTGCTCCTCAGCAAATACAAAGCAAGTAGAATTAGCTCACCTTGAACTTAAAACATTTTCATTATTTGAAATAATTTCTTATCTGTTATGCTGAGAGTCTTTCACTTAACAAGAAAATGGAAGCTATTAAAATAAATCATTTGTTGTTGCAAGAAATTGGAGGCAAGTGTTTGGTTTCAACTAAGTTAGGAGAGAGGATTGGTAAGAATTTAACAGAAAAGAAAAATGTTACTTTTAAAATACAGACAAAATCTTAGATGCTGCCCTATAGTGTGGCACTACACTGTCCAGGTAGTATTTTGACTTCGAAATTTGAAATCATGGAGTCCAACAGAAAATCAAAGACTACAGTATAATTGAATCAAACCAAAAATACTTCATGAAACTTAATGTAACATCTCTCTTGAACCACATGTGGGGATTTATGGGATCATCCTATATTTATCCATAGAAAAGGGTAAATGCGACCAACACTGAGAGTTTATAAGCTGAAGTGTCTTTATCCAAAGAACTTGCTTTAACTTTAAATAGCATTAATATACTATATGGTATATTTAATAATGTTATTGACCAGTATTAGTGGGTAGCATTAGTACCTAGAATTTAGTATTACTAATGCCTAGTATTAGTTCTAGGTATTGATGGTACTAAATGTTTGTAGCAATAGTAGCAATACTTATCTGGTGAACACACCAGAAAACAACCAGAGTAGCCTGCAAAGCATTTGTGATCAAAATACTGCTGTGAACCAGAAATAGAGACAACAGTGTCAGTGATTTTGGGGCTGAACACATCAGAAGACAATCAAGAGTAGCCTACAAAACATTTGTCATCAGAATCCTACTGTTGAAACAGAAAGTGAGACACCAGCACCAGTGAATTTAGGGTGGAGTGAGTGCACATTTCCAGTGTGCTCTTTAGAATCACTTATTCTCACAGAGATAACCAGTTTTCTGTTATTAGCATTAGGCTAACCAAAAAACCCTCCATCAGCTGAGGTAGAACACCAAGTTACCACTCATATTTCGCAGCTGCATTGTTCCCTTTGGGAAATAAGAGCAGAATGAAGGGCTACTGAAGAAAGAAATTCAAAGGCATTTTTAGTAGAATAACAACATCCCATTTAGCTTAATGTTTCTTGTTTTACTTGGAAGCTTTAAAAACGTTACCATCATTCATGCTTTGCTGTAATTGGACAGAGTGATTAGAACACCTTTTTATATTAAATGCACATTTTCCTTTAAATAATATCCATGCTAAATGAGAATAATACCATTCAGCCAGTCAGCTCTGTTTGGAGCAATGATCTATTTTATCTCTCATCTTTAAAGCTTTTTCTAATCTGTGGTTTTCTAGAGAAACTATACACAAAGACTGGCTTGGAAAGGAGAAGAATCAGAAGAGATGTTCTTTCAAAATGTAGAGGATCAAGTAAGGAGAATAATTGATTATCACCAAATAAGATTTCTGAAAGTTTATCATTCAAAACAAGAGGTCGCAAAGACCGACATTGACCACGGAAAGACTGCAAAAAGCACTACGAGAAATTCAGACAGAATAACCTTCTGCAAAGGACTGTCATTGCACAGAATGAAATGGTCTTTGCTGAAGTCAGTAATAGATGTAAATGCTGAATTGGTTCAAGAGGGAGCTGAATACCTCTGGAGCAGGGAGTGAATGTAGCCATGCAGTCATAAGAGAGATAATTGTGCATAAGATGGTGAGCTACCATACCTGGTGATTTGTATTTTCTGCTGCCAGAGGCAAGGGTTTGATGGACCATGCGCTTTTCTCTGGGCTGTTATTACTTGTGTGTCTCTAAAAAGTGCCCTATGCTATCACAGCAGCCACAGTAATAAAATGTAAGTTAATAATATTATTTATCCTGCAACCATCATTCATGTTTACTGTTCAATCACTTCTTTTTTCCTTCCCACTATACCTCCCTTCTATTTGCATTTGAAGGTTAAAATCTCAACAAAATCTATTGAGTGTACAGGTCTTTTTCAGCTTATACTGTCCCAGTACTGCTCTGTTGTCACATGAACAATGCATACACACATACACAGACACACGTCTTTGAAATCACTGATCAATAGAGGGCTATGAGTGTCTCTATGTTTGCCTCTAAAGGGGAATGTTTGTCAGATTTCTACTCAACCAATGGTTACCAAACTAGTGAAACTCAATCAGCAAAGCAATGACCTCTCTCAGATGTTTGAGCCACATTTGGCGCAGCTGCATCTAAACTGCGATGTTCCTAATATCTCAAAATGGAGTCACAATGATTTGGAAAAGGAGTTTAACTGAGACACGAGCTGAAATCATCCCAGCATGAGAAAATGGACCATTACAACTCTCACATGTGCCTAAAATTTCCTCCACCCTCTACAGACAGGAAGGAATGGTTGAACACAAACCAGAGAAAATACATCAGTGAGTCTTGCAGGTATGCTAACTTTATGACGGTGCTGAATTACACTGCTTTCAACCCCCTTTGTCAAAAAAGTAGGAAAGGCAAAGAAAGTCATCAACTTTTTTCAATTATATAAACTACCTAAACCAGAGGATTGTATCCAAATACAACACAGTATCAGGTCTTGTATTTAAATAGAAAATAAACCTTCTTCTTACTTGATCTGTTTGCTTCTACATTACTAGTCCCAAACAAAATAATCCTTACTGGGCAGGCACAATCTCCTACACACATCTGATGCAACCAGTTATACAAAGGATGGAAGAGGAGCACAGAGGTGAAACCACCCACCCATGCCCACCCAAACTCAGCATCAAGGCACAGCAACCTTCACCCCAGCTAGAATAAGGCCCTTTTTATTTCACACCATTCAGGAAACAAATCTCACAGCTTCATTTCACTCAACATGGCAACATCAGTAGTTACCTAAAGAGAAGGCAACTTCTTCCCACTGATTTTGGTCTGAAAACTTCTGAGTGACTGTGCTGGTTTTGGCTGGGAAGAATTAATTTTCTTCATAGTAGCTAATATGGAGTTATGTTTTGTATTTATGCTGAAAAAAAGTGTTGATAACACAGATGTTTTCATTATTGCTGAGCAGCACTTACACAGAACCAAGGACTTCTCTGCCTCTCACCCCGCCCACCAGGAAGTGGATAGGAGTGTACAAGGAGCTGGGAGAGGATATCACCAGGGCAGTTGACCCAAACTGACACAAAGGATATCCCACACCATATGGCATCATACTTAGCATATAAAGCTGGGGGGGGGGGGGGGAAGAAGGAGACAGGGGGGACATCTGGAGTGAATGGTGTTTGTTTTCTCAAGTAACGATTACTCATGATGGACCCCAGCTTTCCTGGAGATATCTGAATACCTGCTTGCCCATGGCAAGTGGTGAATGAATTCCTTGGTTTGCTTTGCTTGTGCATGTAGTTTTTACATTACCTGTTAAACTGTTTTTATCTCAACACAAAAGTTTTCACATTTTTACTCTTCTGATTCTCTCTCCCACTCCATTGTGGAGGAGTAGCTGTGTGGAGCTTAGTTTCTGGCTGAAGTTAAACCACAACTGCCTATATTTCATGACAGGTCTAGAGTCATGTGTACCTGAGGCACTTGCTGAGGGCTACAGTCACTCTGGGCTCCCTCTTGCCAATGTCTCCTCAGAGGCGGAGATAGAAACTTCTAAGGAGTAATTTAAACTACACAAAATCCGAATTGTTCTCTGAGATGACTGTTGTCCTTCACTGACTAAGAAGGAAAATCAGGTATCTATCCCCTTAATGGATGCAGTTAAGTACCTTCTCTAAGGATGCACCTTGACCTATCTGAGAAGATACACTTCCCTGAAAGTGTTCAAGGCCAGGCAGAATGGGGCTTTGAACTACCTGGTATAGTGAAAGGGTTGGAACTAGATGGTTTCTAAGGTCCCTTCCAACCCAAGACATTCAATGACTTTGTGATATTTGACTAGACATACATAAAGCGGATTAAGGTGTTAGGCTTGTGACAGCATAGGATAAGCTAGGAAAATGGCCATAAATGCATTGTCACACACTGATAGTACCAATTCGCTGCATTTCTACTGCAGTTTTCCAACAATCATAAAGCACTTTAGAGAACCAGAAGCCTTGTCTAGGTAGCAAAATTGCATCATTTAGGAATCACTTTGTCCCACCTAGTGCACTTTTAAGACGTCTTCTAACCATGAACACACATGCAACATCACTTTATTCATCATTTTCCTTAACACTTCAGCCTCAATTTACATTGAAGGTCCATACTCCTGCACTAAACTCACTTTAAAATCCCATTTTAAACACACTTTTTTCCTGAATAATTTACAGTCTCCCTAGGGAAGGAAAGATAAGCCTTGCTTGAGTTCTGCAGAAGGGGAACTGAGGCCTAGGAAGTGTTTACTGTACTGTTCACACCCATTACTAAAAGTTGTTTCTCCACTAAAGTACAGAACTATCAAGATCCTATAAGTTAAGAGAAAGACCTAATACACAGTTTTGTTTTCTGAAATGGTATTGTGGGAAGAACAGTTGGAAAGAAAAAACAGGAAATCAAATATTGAGGAAATAAATGAACTGTAGAAACACCTATTGTTATATCAGTATTTTGAATTGAAAAGTTCCTTGTGTCCTTTAAGGAAGGTTTTCTGTAGCAGTGGGAACTATACTCTCCTTTAAGAACCCTGTGCAAAAAGAAACTTCCTATAAGAAAGTCCAGTGATTTTGCCCATGAGAAGATAAGGGCTCTTCACTTCCACGTTTTTAAAAGAAAAACAGCTGTTGCCAATCCTTTAACCCTCCTGTAATTAGTTAAAATGCAGAAATTCATCTTCGGTAATGTCTTGTTTTTCTTTAGGCAAATTTCTTTCCCTCTCCCACTCTTCCTCTTAGACCAAGATTCACTTCATTAGTTCATCAGATAGGACTGAACCCAAACCACAGTTCCAAACACATTTGGCAACTAAGAAAATTCCACCCAGTGCCAGCTTTAAAGGCTGATTCTGAAACACATTAAGCAGTCTTACAACAGCCACAGAATACAAGGTCCTTTTGAAAAAAAAAAATCCCCTTTCCCTTCATCTGTGCTTATTAGAGCTCTAGAGACTTAAATGAAAGTATTACTGCACCTGCAGCTTTTCAGAGAAACACACCCTTCCTCCTTCACACTGCTATCAAAACCAGGCCAACAACAAAAAAGAAGTAAAATTTTGTCTTGAAAACAACGAGGCTACAGGTGTGAGGAAGGTCATAATCCAAAGACAGTACAGTTCACAAGTGAAAATGGGGACAGAACTCAGCCTGAGTTCTTTATGGTGGTGGTAGATGAGGGCTGGCTTTAAATTCCTAGCCAGAATTTTGAAAAACTGAGGTTTGAAAAAACCCAAAACCCAATGTCTTTTTATTAATAAACTAAGTAAATTTGCTCTGGAAAGCATAAAGATACAAACATAGAGGGCTTCTGTGTGTCATTTGAACAATCCAATTTTCAGTAGGATGACTCATGAAGAAGAATATTAAACAACCTTTTTTTTCCTCCCCTGTGTTAGGATATCACTAATGCTTTGTTTTATTAGCATGAAGGGACATTCCCAATGTGTATGCCAGACTAGGATACCATATGCTTCAATATCGTCTTTATCTGAAAATGCTTTTTTTTTTTTTTCTGAATGTGAGTCCTATAGATAGAAGAGGGTAGAGGGACAATGCAGTGCTCTTTTAACACTGCATGCTTTTTCTTTTTTTTTTTTCTAAGTATGCCATTACTTCTAAGTGTTATGGTCTTCTTTGTAAAGACATTTACACTAGAAAGCTAAGAGTACTCTACAGCACCCTGCAAATTTCCATAAATAACAATTGGTTATGAGAGTTTCTTTTCACCTATTCCATAGAGGGGGACTTCCAGAGAAGAGCCAGAAAAGGTGGAGATCACTTTAAAATGCTTCTCTCTGTGATTTGCAATACCCCGCCTATTTCATCTAGGCCAAAATCTCACTTGAAGTGAGCTGAAGTAGAAGCTTTTTGTGTGTGTATGGAGCTGTATCCAGCTGGGAAAGCAGTTAAATACTTGCCCATCCCCTTAACTCTGGGCATGTAAATTCAAGAAGAAGAGAGCTGTTTTGACGTTCTTGGCTGGAAATCACTCTCCACACCTATACTTTATTGCATATACTTGTACGTGGTAGTTTGGCTGCTTTCTCTCACTACCATCTGTTCTGATGGCACAATGCCTGCTCACAAGTTGAATGATATATAGGTGCCAGGCAACAATGCGTTTTGATGGGCAGACTGCACAACACTGCAATTGTCATCTCTTGTGCGTGAAGGCCACACTCAGCGCCAGCAATGAAGCGTTGGCACTTTGTGCCTCCATACTCTTATTCACACCTGTTGACACTTACATGCCAAAAAAGAAATACTTGATCAAGGGAGTTTGCAGGCTTGCTTAACTCCTCACGAGGAATTAGCATTACCTGGAAATAAATTAACCTCCTGGCTCAATCTGTGCCTTAAGCAGAGACTGGGTTACAGCTTGGAATATTTGTAAGGTTTACGCCATAATATTTTCCTAGATCTGTATGTCTGAAGGAAAGAAGAAACGACTGAGATTAAAACTGACTGACCAGGCAAGTCGCTTCTCTTCCATGGACCATGGAAGTCTATGCAAACCTTGTATTTTTCTCATATCCCAGCTAAGGGACTACATTTTCAACATTCATTTCACGAGGTCTTCCACAAGATCACCCAACTTGCTGGAGATCCATGCCAGCATCACTTCTCCTTTCCACTTCTTCATATTCAGGTGGATCACTACCCCAAACCTCACCTATAGACTTTATTTTTTCAGAATTCAGTCTCTCTTTATTGATAAGATTCAATCACATGCACCTATCATTCAGCTCTGTGAGTAAAGTTTATTCTTGTAGCTTCTAAAGTAGCAACAATTTATACTGATGGAAAAGAATGTCAAGAAATTAAGCTAATGTAAAACATCACAGATGAGTTTAATGTGTTTTAAAAAACTGTTTGTTTGGTAAAAGGAGAGTTTCCAATCTCTGCATTGGGTACATGCAGAAATCAGCGATTTAGAGAGGAAAAGAACTTCCACACACTAGTTAGAGCTAAAATACATCATTCCTTGGGGACTGTGGAAAGACCTGAGAACACACAGGGACTAGACCAGAGCATCCTGCTCTAGAGAAAAAAAAAAAAAACCACGTAAATTTAAACCCTAATCTTAATCCTTGCCACTAGCAGAACAGATAACTAAAATCAGATTTTTTGCATATTCTCGTAGCTAAGAAAACAGCTTTGCTGAGAAGGTGGGGTAGGGGCTGATAATGGGGTTTTGCTGATAATATCAGGCAAAAGAAGCTGAGCAAAGAACAGGGGAGGCTCCATCAGTAGCACACAGACCCGCTATCTGTGGGTTATGTGTATCTTTAGCAAAGACCAGAAGGAAGCAGGAAATAAGTAAAATATTTCCCTGATGCAAAACCTCTGGACAACTGTCCAGAAGATATGGAAATTACTTCAAAATGTTTTCCTCTCTTTCTACCTAGTATGCTTAATTCAAGTTATTCAAAATCTTATTGCAAAAGGTACTCAAAGTAGAGGTTTTTGCTTAAAAGAAAATGTATGCAGCTGGGAATGTAGGTACTGGTTGTGCATCACCCCAGCTCAGCATGTCAGTTAAAGGTGGAGAGGGTGGAAAATATGGAAAGAGCCTTTCCAAAAATGTGTTGCCACATCTGTGTAACAACTGGATTTAGAACCCAGAGCTGGAGCATTTTCAGTGGGAAATTTTGTTAGACATTGATGTGGGTGTGGGTGTGGACTTTGTCCCAGATGTACCTGTCCAAGACTATTCATACATTTCTGTTAGACTGCTGAGTATCATAAGATTATAACTTCTGACTATTACAAGCCTGACTTGTAAATTCAGACAGAGAGACTGAAAGGCTGTAGAGGACCTATCCAGCCTCCATCATGGTACATGCACTTGGTCAGAGGAAGGAGATCTGTTAAAGGCATCAGTCTCTATTCTGCACGAATACAGCCAGTAGCTTCTCGTTTCCCTGAGCAAGGCTTAGCTTACTTGGGAGCTAACCACCCAAGTCTTGTATACCTTAGTACACTTAGTAGGAAATAAGAGAGGTACAATCATGTGAGTTACTGCATATTTGCTGCCAGCCGTTACCAGGTAGCTGCTATTTCATTTCTATGAAATATCATAACTATGTAAATAACTCAAGTAATAATTGTAAATGGATGACTGTACGAAGGGAGGTGGGGGCAGGAGCCATAACTGCGCAGCTGCTATGGCTGTGAAAATTCAACCTTAAGCAGCCTAAACATTCATTTTACAGTGTACACCACTGATTACTTAATTACATCTAAAATATAAGTCAGATTCACTAAAAACCCCAGAGAGTAAATTACAAACAGCTATGAAGAAATGTGCATGCATACACCCTACTTTGACTTTAAAAAATTATTGTTTTCCAATGGATATGAAGGATTTTTCTATTTCTGTTCTGCAAAACATCATTATGTTACAAACAGGTAAATATTTCTAAGTAACATTAGATGTGCGTGGGAACATCCATCTTCAGCCTTTCACTGTGGACTCTCACTAAAGGTTCTTATCTTTATGTATATTTGAACAAGAAGATCTACATATGCTTGATCTCGGTATGAACCTCTGTATGACCTGATTTTGTTGCCATGGCCACCAATTAGACCAGCCTTGTTGACTGCAGAACAACAGTCAAAGCATCTCTATTAAGTTCTGAAAAAGAATGTCATATTTTATCAGCACACTACAACAGCTTATCCTTATGGTAGTATTGCACTGTTTGTTTCTTCCATTAGTTCCATATTTAAGCATTTAGTTTAAGACAGGAAAAGAGGAAGGGGGGGGTGTGAAGCAATGGCTATGTCACTAGCCGGAATGTTCACTTTTTTTTACTTTTTTTAGTGTCTGCTTTTATTTTTCAGGTTTTCTCCTCTAAGAAGATAGAAGATAAAGACTGTGGTTACATCTTTGCTTCATGAGAACGTTGAGATTAGCATAAAATCTTTCCTTCAGCTACTCCTTTTCAGGATTCTATTAACATTTTCCCAAATGCAGTTTTTTAAAACATTCTTCCTTCCAATTTTTGACAAATTAGAAGAGAGTTGCCTCAAAAGCTTACCTGGCAAACACTGCTTGTTAAACTACCTTTGCCCAGCAGTAAGTGTTTGTAAAGATACCCAATATTGTCACATGCACAGAAAAGACAGTTCAATGCCATCAATGTTATATTTTGGTAATGCCTACCTGAAAAGAAAAAAAAGCAAACAACTTGTAATGTACTCAGTTTACATCAAAATAAATAGAGGTTGGAGTTCCACGACTAAATCTTTTGTTTCCCAGGCTTCCTCTTCAGAAAATAATTTTCTTAGTATTGTTTCCATAAAAGCTTTCGAATGCCCTAAAATAATACAGAGAAATTGGCTTTTATTTTGAACAGGATTTCTCAATATGTACTGCATCTCCTGGCATATCTATTATATTAACTCAAGCCCTAATGATACAATGGTTAAAAACAGAGTACAGATGTGTATAAATGAAAAATGTAATAGATTTCCCTCTTAATGTAATAGAATTGGCACGAGGTATTGGAAACAGGAGTGAAAGTAGTCACTCAAGCATTGTGTTTGCATGTTATTTAAATACAAGTGGTTGAGGTATAAGTACCCCTAAGTACACCTGAAAGAGATGGTGCCTTGTAATCATTGTTTCAGCAATTGACAGTTGTTTACACAACAGCAGCACATTCTCTACTGATTTGAATAATAAACATGTTTAAACACCAGCTGGATAATAGAAGGATAATTGAAACATAGTTTAAAGCTCTGATTTACAGGCATTGTGGCAACACTTTTATTTGTGGTACAATGCTATACTTCTGTGCAGCCTCCTGAAAATATTAAATAGGCATTGTTTCAAACAACTTTGGGATATATTTAACTCAATTAATCTATCATGTATTTGTGTGCCTACAGACAGACAGACAGGAGAAAGAACACAGCATCAAAACGTCCAAAAGGCTTGTGCTGGTGGCCTCACGCTACTCGTGCTTAGTTTCATTATACCTTGGCTGGGTCCTTACCTTGTGCTTATATTTCCCAAGTATGAACTGCAGTCTTTTCAAAGTTTATAAAGCTCGCAGACCACAGGAACCCAGAGGGCCACACAGTAAAACTGCTGAGTAAATCAGAGACAAAACAGGTAGAGAGAGAAGCAGTATTCCTTCAGGCATGTGGCAGACCATGCACAGCAAAGGAAGCACAAAAATGCGGTGAGGTTTGAGGTGCTACTCACATCTCCTCCCTTCTGCTCTACATCAGAATTTGAACTCCTCAGAGATGACTGTTTGGGCCTGTTTTCTGAAACAAAAATTCAAAGAGAAGCTAGGGCAACCCCACTGAAAGTATATCTCTGTATTGGGTTTTTTTCTTAAAAATATCTCTGCAAATATTTTCTCAATACAAAATCTACCAGCTGAGAAATCTAAAGATGTGGCAGTAGATTGCCATCAGACTTCTTTAATTCCTGAACATCAGATAATCCAAGGAAATCGAGATTTCAATTTTCATGCTGTTTCTGATTTCTTACCCCAGTTTTGAACTACAGTTAATTCACGGACAAATATGGAGGTGTAGACAGCTTCCACACATGCATTTAGGTGCAGTTCTCTGACTCTCTTTCACACATTTTTCAAATTCTGTGGGGCCTGCTTGATCACAGCCTGTACAAAACCTACAGCTTACTCAAGAACATTACGCGTACCATGACTGGTTTCTTCTACATACCAAGCCCTGGCAGTTCCTGCTAATTGACGCCTAAGTCAAAGGCTTTCAAGGATGACACCAACTCAGACCTTAAATGAGAAAAGCCTCAAAAGAAATACCTTAAAGCCGCTCCTGTTTTCAGGTCCTTCATTCTTTACAGGTGTCAGGTACTGGCAGGAACACAGAGAGATTCAAGTCACTGCCTGCAGGACTTGATTATGTTTCAGTCATATAAATATGATAGGCAAGACAACTTAGACATCTTTCCTAAAAGTTGACATGTCACTTCTACTGAAAAATTGTTTGCTTTGTACTTATAACAACATTACCAAAATTTTAAAAATCAGTATGAGATTTTCCATGTCTGAAATTACTTTTTATTATGATTATTTCTGCCTTGGTATTTTTATTTTTCTTATGTTTTAAGACACTGGCTTTTCAGACTCAACATTTTCAAAAATGGCCCATTATTTTCCTTACCACTTCTCCATTGATTTTACCTTGTTATTGACTGAAAAACCAGGGCAGGGAGCTTGTGTGTTCATGTCAACCTGTGTTGCTAAACAGATGCTGATACCTTATATTCCAGATGGAGCTTATTCAGGGCATGTGACTTCATTCCTAAATAACCCAACTTGTACCTCTTATGAACTCACAGAAAGCTCAAAACCCTGCAATCTTCTAGGGCAAGCCCAATAAGACCATATCCTTATATATATCAGTTTCACCGTACTAGAATTTTGAAGAGATGGGAAGCAAAGCATGAAAGGTATTTCACAAAAAATCCTGAAACTTAAAATGGTGGAAAGTCTTTAATGATATTGATATGTCTATGGCTGAGTGTTTGTTGCTACAGAAAGCAAAAATACACAAGACCAACAAATATACCACAAATACTACTAAATTCAAAATTTCAAGAAACATTCTGCCCTATGTATAAAAACCTACTCACTTGCTCACTTTGAGGTCTCTCATGTGTATAGTATGTCTGAGGATGTGATCAGACCTTCCCTGAAAACAGTCTGTTAGCTGTGCTAAGGTATGCACAAACACACACATATGCTCCAGCAAACTTGCCATGGATAAGTTTGAAAAAGAGTAAAATCCAGATGTTATAGAAGAGAAAAGGACACATCTATACATACCTTTCAGTTAATAAAAATACAGTCTATGGCAGCTGGAAACAGTACTACATTAAGAGACTCTAATCTCTTTATGATATGGAGCAGAGTTCTGTACAGTGTTGCTAAATACTATGTATGCCATACATTTTTATTTCTGGAAAAAAGAATAATCACAATGAGCAAGTCCTATCACCAGATGACGGATGGATGCTCTGAGATACTCTTGGAAGAGACATAAAAGAAGAAATGCACCACATACAGTGATATAGGAAGAGGCACAATAGCAGAGTGTGGATCAGACTTAGGGAGGCCTTTATCTAAGGAACTAACAAACAGAAGCTGCACTTGATAACAACATACACTTGGATAAGATGCATGGAAAAAATCACCATGAGCTTCCACAAGATACGATGGGCAGACAATGGTGTGTTGTAGCTGTGGGATAGAGTTAAGCAGTTTCAGTAAGCTGCATGTGTTGTGGTTTCTGGGCCAGATTCTGGCCCCTTTGTGCTAGGTCTCAGGAGTGCCCTACAAAAGCTGAGGGATTTTCCTCAAAAAAAAGGAGCATTGCCAGGTGGCCAAGTGCCAGGATGACTCACTCTGCACTACCCACTCCTTACAGGAAGACAGAAGTTCCTGAATAGGAAAGGATGAGGCAGGAGTGGACATAAATCCAGCTGTCCTGTTTGGGATTCTGCTCTTTGAGTGCCCAGGGGAAGCAGACCAGTCCTTTCCACTCCTCTCACTGTCAGAACTTCTGTGTATTCCTAGACCTAGGGGCACAGGGGAAAATAAGGCCCAGGGCCATGGAGGAAGCTGTACTGATTAATTCTAATATCCACAGAGAAAGAGGCCTGTTTCAGTAGTTTTCTGAAACCTTTTTCTAAAGAAAAAGGCTATTAAAATTCACCTTCACATGATGAATAGTAGAAGTTCTGAGAAAATCTGTTTGCAGTAGTGAAAAGTCTGATCCTAGAAAACGTACTCTGACTTTGGGCCAAGGACCGATGCTATCTGCAAGTGATAGAAGGCAGTCACAAGTCTTGTGTTTGCTTGTTGGGCCACTCTAAGCGTGCAAAACTAGTTGCTTCACCTTCTTTAGCTGTTAAGAATCAGAGGAAAAAAATTCTTCTTCATCTAAGCAACTATTGAGCTGGGGGACTCTTGCAGGGGGGCAAAAACATAAAAGGTGCCAGGAGGGACTAGATAAACTCCAGGCTGCTAACATCAGGATTATTGGAGGGGAGGTGGGCTATAAACTACATTGCTTGGATGCAATTCCCAGCTCTGGAAATGCTTGCAGTGTGTAGATATACATACATGTGTCTATAGAAAATCTGGCAAGGTGAAGGCCTCCCCAGCCTACATACCTTCAGCAGCATACACTTCACTGGTATTACTTGTGTAAGTCAAAGCACTAGGCTAAAGGGATCTTCAACCCAACTCAGGAAAGTCCTTGTTAGATTTTAGTACCAGCCTAGCTGTGTTTCTTAATGCTCAGCCCTCAGATGTTTACTGATTGAGAGGGAATCATCACACTGAATGAGTAGGAAAGAAGAACCTCACTACTTCTTCAACAGATTCACAATGTTATTTTAAATATACTTTGCCAGACAAACAGTTTGAGTCAAAACATCTTGTTTTTAAGTGTCTTAAGAGATATTAGGAAGAGTGGGAAAACGACATTTCTTTATCAGCTATGATACATATAATGTGAGATTCAAACACAAAAAGTGCTACTCAATAGCTTGTAAGTCACAAAAGGTGAATGAAAACACTTACCTCTTTTGTAAAAAAAAATTTTAAAAAAATAGAAGATAGAAAATTCTCAACAGAAAGATCCACTTTGACTTAAAATATAGGGTAAGCAGCATTACAAATATCTAAGCACAAAGCCCATCTATTAAGATCCTGAATAAATAGTAAGTCTAGCTAGAGAGAAGTGTTCCCATTAATGTATGGTTAGTTATGTCAAGGACACTAAATGAAGCTCTCTTTCATACACACCAAATTGATCTATCTAAATTGGGGCACGCTGTGCCACCAAAAATGTATCTGTATAATGTGTTACAGAAGATCAAATGTTAACAAACCCAGAAGAACAATTAATAAACAATAAGTTCCCACTCCACCAGTAGCCGTTTAACTCACACGTACTGTTTATGTGATATTTGGCTCAAATGAATGCTCTAGTAAACAACTTGTACGTGTAAAGCTACAGACCTCCAGAGAAGCCAAAGAAAAGAGATTTGCAGTTTTTAAGAAATGCTTGGGTTGAAAAACTATTCCCACACAACTGGTACAGAGCAACTGCAGCTACTCCGTGAGACCGTGCTCCAATCATCTGAAAATGAAAACCAGACAAATTCAACTGAGGAATAAGGCGCATAATTTAACATGAGTGTAAATAACTGGATGAAATGGTGGATTCATCTTTTAAATCCTTCAAATGAAAACAAGCTGCCTTTCTGGCTGTATGTTCTAGCCAAACAACATTTTGTATGGCTCCATAAAGAAGGGACTGGATGAAATTAAATGGCTTCCTCTGATACTACAATGAACTATTTTAGGTCAGCGTTCAACAAAGTGTTCAGGAATTTACTCACAGAACTATGGCTATATTTGCACAACAGAGGATGTCCCAGAGGATATCTATCTTTTCTTGAGCTGGCCACCTGGGCATCTCTACTTAAAACTGTTTGGGATTTAGGAAAGACAAAACCCAGCATGTAAGTCCCTGGAGAAGTTAGGTATATTCCAAATACTCATTACTCATTCACTCTAGTGACGGTGCCTTTTTCTTGCCAAATAGTCTAGCACTTACAGCACGTGTCTAAATGTGAAGTCAAAACATTGGGTCTCACTTTAGCTTGAGGCTTTTTAACTCAAATCCCCTGAGAATGCACAGACCATGAAGCTATAGAAGACTTTGAAACTGCAATGTAGTCAGGAATGGAAGAATCACGAGGCCAGAAATATCTGATCTTCATCTTTTGGTTAAGCTACTCAGCTAGAAGAGGAAAGGCTTAAGGCTCTCAGCCTTTCCTTCTGAATAGTTTCTGGATACAAGTCAATAATTACCTACCATAAATCACAGTCTCACTGATTTTTCTCACTCCCACAGGAGTGACCTTATGGACCACAACATCTGACTCTACATATCTTCAGTTCTCAACTGACTGACAGCCTTGTTTCAGCAAGAGAGATGAAAAATGCTGGGCTTTCTTTCTCTGAAAATCTCGAAACTTGCTGCTTTGTACATGTTCTTGGGATGTAAAAATATGTGACCCCAAATGCTACCTTGCATGAATAAACTAGAACCCATCCTTCCTCTTCATGTGCAAGAGCACAGTCACTGAATTTTTGTGAGATTTTTGTGAGAAAGTGATACTTCCTCTCCTCCTAAGAGAACGGTGTTCTCTATCTGTAAAAAGACTCTGAATTCCTCATTTACAACAGTGGTTGTGAATTGTTATCATAGTTCATAGTTCCAAACAAACCACGTCATCTGCAATTCCTACCAGCTGGTGGAAGTGTCTCAGAAGTTAGCTTGCAGGTGGTTCCCTGTCTAGAACCCTAACTTTCCCTCCTATACTGCTTTTGGACCCTACATACTGATCTTGGCTCTGCTATCACTCCTTGGACTGACCACTTTACTCTTCGAGGCTGCACAGAGATGTCTCCACATCTTTCTTGAAATAAAGCTCTAGTTCTTCAACAAAGACTCCAGTCGGTTTCTTCATAGGCAGAAATGCATTCCAAATTATCTAACTGTATGACCAATGCAAAAAAAACTCAGGACTATTCTGTTATCCAATTTGGCCTCTTCATCATCAGTTTGACTGATAGGAATTCTCCACAGCTTCAAATAAAACATAAGAATTTCCTGCAGCTGGATAAAATATGCACTTGCAAGAGAACTGTCATACCATGGTACCAGCTGCCTAAAAACAAAATGTAGGCTAGGTCAGGAGTAATATATTCTTAGTAAATAGACCCAGAAAGTCCATAAGACTGTACAGACTCTTAAGCATACATTTAAGTGCTCTGCTCGGTTACAGCTTTAATTACATATTTTCTAACTACAAAAGGGTTCATTTAAGATACAGTTCAGAACAGAAATGTTAAGTGTGTGATTTCTTTGCCCAAAGCAAAATGCACACATACTCTGTGGAAGGCTGTTTAAATGAATAGCTCAGAAAAAGATTTATAACAATGCCTACTGTAATGAGCCTACCCAAAGGTTAAATACAACTGAAAACAGACTTAAAATTAGAGCATTCACACTTACACCCATAGAAGTGTTAATTGCCATGGTTCCAATGAAATTCCATAATCCTGTTCTAGTTTCCATCAGACAATGATCTTGTCCATAACATATTTCCCTGTGAAGTACATGTATCTGTGTACTTCAGATAAATGCATTGTGTATTTACACGGAGATGTCTAAAAGGAATATTACAAAAAGGAAAATTAGCTTTGCATTCTAGCAGTCTCTGGGATCATGTTTCTTGTGATCTGTTAGGAAAATAAATGTGGCATGCTACTATTCACAGCAATCATTTATCTATTAAGCCAGAACTTACTTTCTAGAGGTTGGTTCTCAGGATTCCTAATGTGGTTTCCTCTTATTTATACCACCAGGGAAAGTCTGGGTTGCAAAATTCATCTGAAAAATTAGCATCACCTCTGGTGTTTTCACAAGCATCACAAGCAGCACTCTCAGCTGTGCCCAGTGAAGTCTGTGCCACACCAAGTGTCAACCACTGCAGCTTAATAAGTCCTGCCTAGGCTGGACCTTTGGCACAGGTCACAACATAAAGCACCATCAATGCTAGACCACAGTTTTGTGTCATCAAACTCTAGGACTAAGGTTTTTTTCTGGGTAAGCTGAAGAGTGAACTTGTTTGCTTAACAGACTTGCAAACTTCCAAGTGATCATTATTAGTGTTTGTGTACCTTCACACAGGCTTTCCTAATTGAGCTGCACAAGGGGAGTATCAATTTCAGGGGTGAAGTGAAGGTAAACTGAAAGCATGAGTGAACTGATAGAATAAATATATCTATAAAGTAATAAGAAAATGTCTATATTCATTTTACATTAATGTAAAATAAAAATAAATATATTTTATATTACTAAAAGTTATTAATAGGAAATGTATCTTTTGAAGCATTGACACTCTACGTGTGCAGTTTCTACATTTCTCTTTTTTTGCTGTTTTTGCTGCTAAATAGCTGCGTCTTTTTCCCCTGAGAAAATACCTCTTGGATATCACTGATTGTATTTTACTTATGAGATAAATGTTGCTGTCGAGAATGAGCAAGGGAAAGAACAAAACCTTAAACTGAATATTCACACTTTGGTAAACATCAAGAACTCTTCCATACAATGAAACTTTCAAGTGAATACTTTCTTTGAAGTAAAATATTTCCTACGCCGAAAATGTCTTGTTAAAGGCAAAAAAATCTACTTTGCCTAAGAGGCATTTATGTGATCAATACAGTACCTAAAAATGTTATAAGCAATGATCAGCTCATCTCCATGCCACCTACCCCAACTCACAGGATTGTGTCTTCTTCCTTATCTTGCAGAGAACAAATTGAGAAACGTGAAGAATAATATTAAGATTTTCAAAAATTCCTGGTGACTTGTACCATCTTGGAGTTTTCATACTCAGTGCAAGACGCCTAACTATTACTAATCCAAATTTCCATAGAAATTCTGAATCTAATGCCCTTACTAAACACATTGGTATGGATGCTGCCCAGAAAGGCTCACTGGGGCTGCAGTACTAACTAAATTGCACTGTGGAGTTGGCAAAGTTCCCAGTTATACCAGGGAGGGCAAAAAGCAGAGTACACAAGTAGCTGCACGTTCACCCCATCTGTGAAGGAGATGTTGCACTTTCTGGCAAAAGAAGGTAAAATGTCTGAAGGAGTTTTCCCTTACAAAAATTCATTTTTTAAATACAGTATCTCAAAATTGTTTTGGAATCACCATGCTATGATGTTTCATTTTTCAGATGCTCTTTTCAGATATTCTTATAATCAGTGAATTCTGACAGTGTTATGAATATGGCCAATCTGAGCATCATGTAACATTTTTAGAAGTCTTACAAAGACTTAATAAATTTTGCAAATATTTAGAAAGAGAATTAATGTAATATATGTAAAGATCTGCACATATTTGATAATCTTGAACCAATTTAATAAATCCTGTCCAGTTTTAATAAACATTGGATTACGGTTAAACTTACTACAAACAATAAATTAATAATGAAAATGTGGACTGTATATACAGTACTTTTTAAATTTTAATTGTTTTTCAAAGATGAGGAAAATACCTGCAAATCACGTTACAGTTTTAAAAACTTTGTTATCCTGGAAAATATGCATACAGCCCATACTGTTAGCAACACAACTACTTCTACTATACTACAGAAACATGATTTTACCTTACATTACCCTTACAGAAACAAAATCTTGTTAGAATTGCAACTGTATTACAAGAACCTAAAACTAACATGATCATAATTTGGGTGATGATAGGACAATCCAGGGGAAAAAAACCCAAAACACTTTACTGAATGCGTGAATTTATGAATTAACAGAAGAAAGTGCAACTAGAAGCATGTTCTTAAATCTGTTTACATGTGTAGCCACTTCTCAAGGGCAACACACCTGACATTATTAATTTGTAGTGAAGCGCAGCACATGCGTAACCTTGTGCAGGGCCATCCCAAGCTTCTCTATAGCGTTCACCCTGGGGTACCTGAGCTCTCTGATCAAATGAGGAACTGCTGTTGTTGGGAAAATTGAGCTGTTACATTTCTTACAGAAATGTACCATTTTCAACAAAACTTATTGTGGAAGGTTTTCCACACCCCCAGTGGAACGATTAGTTGACATAAGAGACACAAAAAAATCATAGTACCTCTCATTTTAAAAATTAACCAAATGAAACATGGTAAAGTGGTGAATTGGGGGTTTCGAATAGAGATTTTTTTAATCAGGTTCATCTGGATAGAAAAGTTCTTGAGGTTTTGTTTGGGTTTTTTTGTGGGGATTTTTTTTGGTTGGTTTGGGTTTTTTTAATCACAGGATGTTTAAAAAATATCTAAGTCCCTTGGGACACCTGAACCAATGATGCTTGGTTATAGGCCTGTACTTCTGGAAGGTCCATAAGAAATAAAAATAAGGGAGGATCTGGGTGAAATACAAAATTTTGCTTTGGGCAATAGATATAAGATGATAAGTGGAAAGAGAAGTGAAATATAAGAAAAGGATCCAGAGAGGATACAGCAAAATAGCTAATCTATAAAACAGATCCAAAGGATTGTGATGTTAGAGGGCTGGAGAGACCAAAAGGAGTGTTTTGAGGGATACCTGCCAGTCTGGAAAGACAAGATATAACACCAAAGAGGACACAGAAAGCATCCTACAGACACCTTAGAAGGCCTCTCTTTCACCCCTTTTTTCCTAACTATTGTATTTACTACAGCATAGGAAATACTACCCCTACTCCAATGAGACACATGCCTGCTGCACAGAGGACAGAAACGACAAGCTTCAAGTCCAGGCTAGTCCTGCGATTTGATTTCTGTGTGTTTGGAAACCAAAGGCTTTTTCTGTAAATATATCCTGTTCTAAAACACTATCAGGAGAAATGGCTTATCCTATGAGCAGCGACTTGATTCCTTAAGATATTCAGGAACAAATCAGCAAACTCAGTCTCTGCTCCAGCTGCTTTTCACAGTGGAAGCTGTCCTAGAGGTAGAGCAAGCGAACTGGCAGCTCGTTGGAACTGAGAATTAACTGTCTATTATTAAATAATTATAGAAACTGAGGAAATTATAGTGATTCTGTAAACAAACAACTTACATTCTTTCCTGGACTCTTCTAGCAAAAAAACAATTAAATTATATCATGCATATAAAAGTTGGGTGGAACTAAATATTCACCTTAATTAGGCAGAAAGATGGAGCAATATTGTTTCTGCCTATCTGATTTTCCATTGAGGAATGTTCTTCTTTTTTATGGCAGAACTAAATATCTGAAACAATTCATTATGAATCTTGGTTTATGAAAGCTAAGAACTATTCTGAGGAATATACTGCAGACTAAGTGAAGAAATGTCTATTAGAGAAATGAAGAGGAAGTCTATTACTAATTTGAAATTTCTGTAAATGAGTCCTTCATTGCTTGAGATTTAAAAGCCCACCAACCATAACATCTCAATGTATATAGAGAAAAAAAGTTTGCAAAAATATTCCATCGCCTTCCTTCAGCAGTGATTTTTCTGGTTCTTCACAGACTTCCTGCATCTCAGTAAACTTATATTCTAACAGACCTCTTTCAGGCATGTGAGCCTGCAACAAAATTATGTTGATTTTAACAATTCCTCATCAGAATTTTAGAACATATTCTGCTATTATATCTCACAGTGCAATAGCTCTTGTTCACCTTCAGGTATGAAGGTGCAAGAACTGCATTTTAACAAAACTGCTCATCTGAGTACCAGCACCACAGCAGAGAGGGTCCTTGCATCAGTATAGCTAAGTTTGCCCTCCAAACAGCTATAGCTCAGTGACTAATAAAATCTTTCCTGTTTAAATCTGCCAGTGAAAGGAAGTCCGGAACAAACCATTATAATCCATCAGCTACAACTCTCTGCAGGACAGGCATCCGTTCCCCACACTTTCCTTTAACCATGTTGGCCCCTCCTATACAAATGAACTGGAACAGTACAATAGCGTTTTGCTTGGCAGGAACAGGGTTAACTCTGTGACACACCTTGATCACCAGCAGGTATCAAACTTTGTCAGCAAAGGAGATATCCTCCAAACAGGAAGAGACACAGCACTGCTGAGAATCCCCCATCAAATACAATAGAACATGAAGGTATAGCTCAGTTTGTAGCTCTGGCATCCAATAACGAGTCAGAACCCTGAGGACATTGTCTTACTTAGAGATGTGAAATGCAAATGAACAGTAACATTGACAACTCAAGACCAAGCAGAAAACAAAGGACTTGAAAGCTACCTGGAAAGGTCTTGCATGAACACATAGCCTTTTTTTTTTTTTTTTCTTCTGGGGGCCAGAAACATTCGTTTATGTGAAGAAGTTAAATGGGTAATTTTACTGATAACTGGAGTCCCTGAAAATGCTTTAGCAGAGAAAAAAACCTTGAGATGGTAGAGTACGAAAATCATTTAACAGTGAAAGTCACCAGGAGCTCAGAAAAACTGGTTCAACATAAAAAGTTGTGCTGTGTGAAATGGAATGGATGAATGCCTTTCCCTAAAACACAGCCACAGGACTTTCCAAGATATTTTCCATCTTCAAGATTTATACCTTAAAGTGTGAAAATCTAAGTTAAATCTTCCTATCTGCCTTTAGTGCTCTATCCTAAATTCTCTAAGAAAGCCAGAGTAGCACTGTTTCTACCTGTTTAATCCTCCTTTGGTTCATTTATTCTTTAAATTCTTTAAATTTTATTCTTTAAAATAATAGAACTAAATATCTGGAAAAAAATCAGTATCAATCTTGGTTTATGAAGGCCAAAATTATTTTCAGTAAACTGAGAAATATTAGCAAAAAGTCATGTATGTTAAGACAGAGTACTTTACCTGATGGCTAACTCCGAAAGATCCTCACCTCAGGGATGCCACACACATTTCACAGAAGTGATATGTGAGCATTCCAGCTCCCCACATCAGCCCCCCCCACGTCATTGGCAAAGCCAAGCCAGGGGAAGGGACAGACATACCAAGCCTTCAGCCTCAAGATATGATCCAGCTTGATGGAACCAGAGACAATTCCCCTCTCCAACCTGTGTGTGCAGGTCAGATGCAGAACAATTTTTCTTCAGGGAACACACCAGCCCTCCCTGTCCCCGCAGTGGGAAGAAACCCAGGAACAGAGGGGGCCACGGCACCCTTGGCGCCCACCCCACAGCACCCTTGACGCCCACCCCACAGCAGTCCATTTCAGAACCACCTACCCACTGCCTAGGCAGAGACCAAGAGAAGGAAGCAAGAGGATGAACAATGGTCCCATGCTCAACACAACACCTGCGCTACTAAAACTAATGAGGAGGGTTTCCAACAAATCTAAAACAGGTTCTGAGTTGGCGGTCTGTTACACAATGAAAAGTAAGGTCATATTTACAAACCTTTCAGGGAAAGCAGAGCTGAATTTCAGTAATTAAATGTCAAGGCTGAATTTAACTTTCTCAAGCTTGGGTAGTGGGCAACTTGTGGCTTCAGGAAGAAACAGAACAAAACTCATCATGAGACAATGCTACCTGACCTAAGATTGAGGACATGCAAAAAATTAATTCATTTTACATGATTCCACCCCAGATATGACTCTCTTCCCAGCACCTTGGGGAAAAAGATATTTTATTAGAAGCTGAGGCTAGGATCATAGAAATTTGGCCCATGTTATCTGAAATTTGAAGAATATGAAAACTTAAGGGAGAACTCAGGAGACCTAAGACTAATAAAAAATACAGTAAATGTTTTTGTGAACCCAAAACAGGAGTGTATGAGGAACAATAGCTTCAAAGCCAGGGGAAGGGTAATTGTTTGCTGTTAAATCGGTAGAAAATCTAGTGGAAACAGTGTCTGGGGGAAAGATGTCAAAGAGCAGTCAACTAATAAATACATGGAAAAGAAATACTGAGAGTCCTTCCTGGACTACAAGCACTCTTCTCTTTTTTCCCCAGCAGCTGGTACATTTCCTGCTTTCTTGTCCTTGCGTGCATGTGCAGCCACATCTCTCAGGGGTTTTTTCCTTAGATAAACCGCTCGGAGGTAAATTTGGAGGTTCAAACAAAATGTCTCTTTGTTGGATGTTAGAGGGACAAAAGAAAACAGCAAGTGGTTTTATAGCACAAGCAGACAATTCAGCAGGGTGAAGCACCTGGTATTGGCACGTCTAATAGCTACCTCGCGTATGTCCTAGTGCAAACATACGCATACTTCTTTATTCCACCAAGAGATTTCTTGAAGTTTCTCTCTGACTCCCTCCTTCTTCCTATCCAAAGAGATGAAATTTTTTTTCTGACACACAGGTCCTAATCTGAAAGCCAGAGACCCTCAGATGCCTGTTCATATCTCTACCACTGGCTATAGGTTTTCCATTAATAGTCTCCTTCCCCCAAGAGGAGGACTGAGTTGTGAGCTGCTGAAACTCTCACAGTTCAAGCAGTGTTTTCTAGTTTGCACTTGAAGCCTACCACTTCCTGATGTTTGCACAGTATCCAAAGAAGGTTGGCTGATCAGACCAAGTCAGATACATGAAGAACTTTGGGCTGAATGCCTCATCCCAAAACCAATTTCCCAAAGTGTCTGACTGATGCCACATGACGAATTGCTCTCTCTTAGGTGCACTGACAAGGGAGGGAGCCTAGACACTTCACTGAAGTGCTCTGAACTTCTTTGTGAGGGCCAAACACTTACCTGCCTTTTACTGTAAAGGCAAAACCAGGCTCTGAACAGAGCGATCTGAAAACAACTCATTCAGCCCAGGAAGTCTCCAAAAACTATGTGTGTTCCTAATTCTTTCTTAGGATCTGATACTCAGAAAAATATTGCACTATGCCAACAATACATCAGAGCAATTCCATGTGCTCTGACCACAGAACGTGCCTAAAAGTCCCTTGAGAACTGCATGGGGAAAAGCATACACCGTTTAGCAGATACATCACAACACACAAATGTATTTTATTCTTTTCCCAATAAGGTCTTTTGAATTTGTTGAAAAGTATATGCAGAGAAAATGAAAGCAGCCCCTGGCATCAGGAGTCCTTGGAGAGTGAGCTATGCACTGGCTAAAGGCTCTGCTGATCGCAGTTGGAAGGACAGTCTGACTTTATACGGAGGATCAAGGAGAAGAAGAGATGGAATATGGGAAAGGTTGGAGGAAGATAAAAAGGAGGAATTTATCCATCAAGGTCAGCTAATTGGAGAGAAGTTTCTGCACTGGGGTGGCTGGAAGCAGTATTAATCCAAGCCAAAATTTTGCCCTTTGGAACCTTGTGTGTTCCTCCTGTAAGGCTTTTACATTGCCATAGAAAAGAAGGGTCTATTTTGGTACTGAATCATTCTGGGGCAGGTTTTTCTCTCCATATGTTTGCATAAATCTACAGAGGGCAATGGAGTTACACCACCGCATGTTGGTGTGAGATCAGAGGCAAGCTCAGTATCTCTCACCTTGTCTGACAGACTCTTTGATCCATTTCACTCCTTTTTGCTCTGTCAGCGTTCCAAGGTCAAAGACCATGCCCAAATCTAAAGTAGATTGTAACTCTGGTGCTGTATTTTAAAGACAGAGGCTCCCTTTTTTTAAATAATGAATTATTTACAATATACTTTCCTTTGTGTTAGCCTTACTGCTACATACAAATGATCTTGACTTGGGCTAGGGGGCACATGTTTCCGGGAGGAGGGATCCCATTTCCTTCACACCAGTTTCCATGGTATCATCATCACCATCATCATCCACTTATTTCTGCCCTTGATCACATCCTCTGAAAAGCTGGCAGATGTGAAACCTGAGCTACTGATGGGCCTCCACAGGTCCCATAGCAGTAGGTATCCAAAATGGTTCAGATCATCTCTGATTTCTCTGTGGATCATATGTCTCCTTCAGAAAAAGGGTGGGGAGCAGATGTGCAAAACAGAGACAGAGATACTATGATAATCATATTTCTCTTTCACGGAATGAAGGGGTGAGTGTGTGTATCAGGGTAGGGAGGGAGAGAGAGATTACGTGCAGAAGAACAGCAGAAATTTAAAACATAGGTCAGATTGGATACGTTAACTGTGTGCAAAAGTTTCCTAGTGAGAATATTTCCTTTTGGATGATTTAACAAATGTAAGCTGGATCAAGTCTCCATTATGCAAGAAATATGTTAGATTTCTTCTCTAGCTATGCACAAATGACTGGGAAAAGCTGGATATAGTCCCATCCTATAAACTGGAATCAGAAATAAATTGAAAGATTTATAAATTGGAGGTACAATTCTTCAGCTACATTGGTTTAAAGATGGTGAAATGAATGACTAAAGCATTCACTCACAGTGTTTTATGAAGCAGATCTAATGTGCAGGTTTTGTGACCTGCAGTGACTTTAACTTCTCAGTAAATCAAAAAGCTTAACAAATATTAAGATGGCAAAGATTACCTGTGTGTGCCAGATTTTATCTTTTATCCGTTATCATTTAGGAAATGAAAAGCTTGAGTCGGAAATCAGACAGCCAGTCACGTGACTCAGGCGGTCTGGCAGCCCCACAAGACAAGAACCTGCAGGAGACACAGAAACTACACATTCACTGATTAGTTTTTAGTCCTTAAGAAATGGTTCTTTTTATTGTTATTATTGTTAGCAACCAATGAGCTTTAGAATCAGAGCAATTCCTTTCTAAATTCCACTGTGATGAAAATTCATTATCACAAGCTAGAGGAAGCAGCTGGGTGTATAGCTTAGCTCATGGCCAGGCTTAGGGGCAGCTCCATACACATGTGAGCTTTGGAGGTGTTGAGATTTGGGGTACAGCACACCACCACCCATTTGCCAACACATAGGCAAAAAAATTCTCCTTTTTCAGTCTTGGCCCAGAGCAGCAGGAAACTGGCTGACAGATAGGATCTTGGCTAAGCCACAGGTTATAGATGCACCACATGTGGGGAGGCACACCGTGGTTCAAGTAGAGCATGGCCCTGATTTGGTAATATTGGGCTGCAGTTCCTTCCTGAGGGTGCAGGAGGTAGCTGCCCCAGCAAAGGTGTCAGGTCTGCATGTCTACAGCCTTCCAAACACGCCATAGACCTTCAGGGTGAAACAAATATTTACCTTCTACCCCAGCATTTTCCAAACTAAGGGCTGACGGAGTCAGTGTAAGATTAATAACTAGTGTCTAGGTAGAGTTGGATTTTTTCAAATATTTTTTAAATATTTGCTGATATATTAAATTAACATCAGGTCTGCTGGTGGGATACTGAGGTGGAGTGAATAAGGCCTGATTCAAGGCCACAGAATAATATAGAGACCTAATTGCAACAGGAATTTGAGCCTTTCTAAGGTCCAGCCACAAATCCATGGGAAGTGACACTGTCAACTCTATTAGCTCGTGACACACACATATACAATTTTTCTTACTTTTCCGTACAGAAATGTAGATAATCCCAAAGTTTAGACAATCTCCATAATAGAACCAGACCTATAATAATCACATCAGCTACAGATGACACTGCAGGCTCTAGGTTTGCATGTCATCTTTGTTCCAGGAAGGTTTTCCCCTGCTCTCACCCTTGCAACCCTTTGTCCCAACTGCCAAAAGCCATTCCTTCCTCTTCCGTCTCACAGCCATAAGTGAATGCAAGTTGAACATAAATTGAAGCCCAAGGAGAAAGAGAATGGAAAGAGTTTCATAAAATGGATTATCCATTTCTTTCCTCAGAATGTAACATCTCAGTTTAAAAATGGCATCCGTTTTCTTCAATTTTGAAGCAACACTGTAGCTGTTTAATAGCAGGACATGTTGATTTAAAGCACACCAAATAACAATAATTTTCTCCTTTTACTTGATACAATTAAAAAAAAAAAAAAGATAAGAAAAGCATTCAGTGTTCAAAAACAGAAAAAGGTTTACACTGTTACTTCCTATGTAACTGTCCCTCTGTCACAACCTGAAAAGCACCATGGGCCAAAAACTAATGAACTCATGTGCACCATTGCCATTGCTTCTCCTTGATGTGCACTGGTCAGAAAAAAGAAGTAATTCCAAGCCACACTGCAGCTGGGGTAGTCAGCTTCATTCCAACAGTGTAAGCAGTTAATCGCCAAGCAGTATTTGGCTCAACATGTAATACAAAAATAATACTACATCCAAAATAAATTACCAAGCAGTTCACAGGTAAATAAACGGAGCAGCTTATATATTAACAAATAGAGGCCAGCAGTTAACAACAACAAAACAATTCAAGTAAAAAGAGAATCAAACTTCAAAGAAAGAAACTGTGGAACCACCTATGTTAAATAGTTTTGCTGTAGGTTTAAATACATATTATTCTTCCATCACAAGAGCATGTAGTGACAGGAAAAGAGCAAAAAGGAGACATGGTTTCAAACTGAAAAGAGAGTAGTTTTAGAAATTCCTTGCTGTGAGGGTGGTAAGACACTGGAAGGGGTTGTCCAGAGAAGTTGTGGATGCCCCATCCCTGAAAGTGTTCAAAGACAGGTTGAATGGAGCCCTAAGCAACCTGATCTAGTGAAAGGTGTCCCTGTACATGGCAGAGGGGTTAGAATTACATGATCGTTAAAGCTTCCTTCTTCCACCTGAGCCATTCTATGATTCCATCATATCCATGACAAAACTTAGCATTAATGACTAATATTTGTCCTGAAAGTCAGACCACCTCCTGTAGAAAAAATGGAAATGCAAGTCTCCAAGATTCTGCAGAAAGACATCTGTATTATAATAATCCTTTCATAATGTTTTATATAGTAGATATACTTTATATAATTGATTAATTATAATGTATTTATGGAACCCTCGCATCTCCCTTCTATTTTTAAACTTCTGTATTTAACATTAAAGGAAGTTGTGAACTAATGTCCTTGTATTGGAGCGTGAACAGAACAAACACAGTCAACAACTAGCAAAGGGCTAAAAGGTAACTGTACAATCTGCTCTGAGCAAGGGGTGCTGTGTATTTCTTTTCTGCCAAAAGCAGATTGCAACTCAGCAAGTCAGTTTTCTGCCCTGCACTCTCTGACTTTGGGAAGTTATCTCATGGTGTGCAGTCACCCCTGCCACATACACAGCTTGACACCTCTGGCCAATGGAAGGTGTACAGGGATGAGGGCAGCTTGCTTTCTATGTCCTACCCACTTCCGTCTTAGTCGTACTTTGATAGCTCTGTGGTAAACCCTTGCTCTTCACACCAAAAACATGGCATCTGCATCAACCTGAGTCTGAGTAAAGGAATTAACTGACACTTGTCTTACTTCGCTTACCAGCTCTGGACTCCTGATAACTAAAGGCTAAAAAAGACCAAAAACTCTAAACAACCCCACAAAACAAAACAAACAACAAAATAAAAACATCCAAAAACCCAAACCAACCCTACAATGCAGTCTCATCACTACTGCCTGCCCACCTTACTCCAAGGCCTGAAATTACATGCAAAGGCAGACTTACACTTAAGACACCAGTATTAGTTTGTGAACAGAGAAGGATGGGATGAAATCCTCTGTTTTGTCAGGGGATGGGACAATATTCCTTAAAGAAGAACAGCTGTTATTAAAATATTCCTTAAAGAAGCACAGCACACATATCTGAATCCTGATTTTCACATTCATTGTTCGAACTCTTCAAAGAAAGGACACCACCATATTGTTCTCTGTTCCCACCCATTACCAGAAATAGTTTCCAAGAGTGTTTGCTCACGTAGAGGAGACTTTGTAGAAGCTCATGGCTGAAGCATTACTGAGCAGAATCAGAAGCTGTGGCACAAAAATAGAGAACCTGCAGAAAGAGAAGAAAAGTAGAAACTGTGTTAACAGACACAAGTAGGAAGCTTCCATATGGAAAGTCTGGATAAAGAGCATGGCATATCCATGAATACTTTTACACAAACTGCATGCAGTGGCACTGCATTTGCACTCTTGTTTAATGCAGGGGGAGTCACTTTAATTATAAAAGTTCTGCTATTTAACAGGCTTTAATAAATAAATGCATTGCCATTTCTTCAGTTCTTATTACAATTTAATTTACCTATTCATTTTTCTGTTCTTTGAGTTCTCAATAAAATTAATAGCTGGCATTTTTAGTCCTGTTTCCTTTTGTATTCATGCCCATAGAGCAACATCACAGCATTTTGCAGAAATGCAGTTTGGGCTGATAGACATTTTCTATGTCAAGTACCTTTTATATGCAATTCTAATATTTGTTTTACTCTCCATTGTTTCTAATATCCCCTGAGAATCTTGAAAGTAACATTATTTCCTTAACAAGTTTGGCCTTTCCTCCTACTACTTAGCAAATCATTTTCTTGTGCCTTATTACTTGCTGCTATAGAATATAAGCAACTGCTGAAAAATGTTGCTGCTCACATACATCTGGGCTAGCAAAAAGAATCCATAAATAAATAAGCATATGTCTTCTTTTCTTCTTAATTTTTTGACATTCTGTAAAGGAGACCACTGGAGAACATTTACCTAAATCCCGAGTTATTTACCTCTCAGTTAAATTTCTATTACCCTTGACCAATCTCTTAAATCTTTGCTTCTCCAGCTATAAACATGGGCCTGTCCTGTCCCACCTTGTTGTTATCTAAAATAAGAGGAACAACAGCATTTGATAGAAGGTCTTATGGAAACCTCTTTAAATTTTGAGAAAGACAGGTCCTAGCAGATAAACTTACACATGGGAATCCAATGTACGAGATGGAAACCGGGCATACCACACAGACATAATTTAAGTTGATCAAGTGGATCAAGTTAAATGAACTCATAGGTCCCATTTTCTAAGCTGCAGTGGTTTTACTTCATTTTCTTCATCATTTTTTGTTGTTGCCGTATTGTTTTTTTCCAGAACATAAAGATTTCCATTTGGAAATACCTTTGTAGTTACCAAATGTCTTTTAGTTATTCAGTGCCAGGGATTACATTCCTCAGAGTGGAACAAGACACATTAAAGTCCATAATCAAAGTCCCTTAGTACGTGACATGGAGGTTTTAAAATCTTTCCATGGGGCTGCATGGAGTTAAACTCTAGTCATTGGACCCATGGGATACCACAGAGCTGTGTATCATAGGGATCTGGCTTCCAGCATGCCAGCCTTTCCCTTCCCTCTAAACCTATTTGAAAAGCATTTGGAGGACTTGAATCTGCTGGGTTCCCTCTTAGCTACTGCATTTTTTTTTTTGCCTTCTTGCCTGACAAAGGGAAACAGTTTCCAGGCTTTATTCTCAGCAATGTAAGTGGCGAAATAGGCAAAGTAGTTAATGTAGGAATTTACTTGTGACAGCACATCTGCATACATGCATTTCTGGACAGTATCTTTTTAGCATGCAGTAATTTTTAGGGCTTACATATATTTAAGAACAACGGAGACTGCAAGCTCCCAGTTCTTCATTCTTTCAAGTTCGTGGTAGGGGGAAGGGAGAAAGAAGGCGTGGCTAAAATGTTTATGAGAGGTAACACATGTAATTGAAGCTCACCGATGTGCACACAAACTGTCCAGGACTCTACTTGCACAGGCAGAGGGACAACAAAGAACAGAACACCCTGTTCGCGTTTCACAGACCTTTATTGATTTGCCTTCCAAAGAAAGGGCCTGGGATAAGTTACTCAGTTGACAGGCCCGAAGGAATCACAATGCCAGCTTAATTATGAAACTCTTCTAGGCACTTACATATTAATTCATGGTCTAATGTTGTGTCAAGCTGAGGTGAATAAAGGTTAACATATTCTATTAGTCCCCATTGTCACAAGAATTTCATAGAATTGTTTAGATCGGAAAAAAACTCTAAGATCATTGAGTCCAACCATTAGCCTAACACCAAGTCCACCACTAAACCATGTTCCTAAGTGCCAGATTGATATGGTTTTTAAATACCTTCAGGGATGATGACTCCACTACTTCCCCGAGCAGCCTGTTCCGATACCTGACCACCATTTCCATGCAGAAATTTTCCTAATATATAATCTAAACCTCCCCTGGTGCAACTTGAGGCCATTTTCTCTCATGCTATCACTTGTTACTAGGGAGAAGAGAGTGACCCCCACCTTGTTACAACCTTCTTTCAGATAGTTGTAAAGAGAATAAAGACTCACCCCACCTCAAGCTCCCTTTTCTCCTGGCTAATCAATCCCAGCTCCCTCAGCCTTCCCTCCTAAAACTTGTGATCTAGAACTTTTTTCATTGTCCATCTCTGGACATGCTCCTCAATGTCACTTGTAATGATGGGCCCAGAACTGAGCACAGTATTCAAGGTATGACCTCATCAGTGCCAAGTACAGAGGGACAATCACTGCCCTAGTCCTGCTGGCCTTATCAAACAATATGGTTCATTAAATATGGAATCTAATAATTATGTTCACCTTAATGGAAATTATTTATATAAACATAATCTGAATAGTTGTGATCGACTAATTTAGACATAAATTTAATTAGCAATTGATTTCAATTGAGTCTCAATCTGAACAATAAATTGTGTTGTAAACCACATACTGGAAGCACTATCCAAAATGAAATATGGAGCTCTGAGGCAGGATGCTTCTTGCTGTCCTCAGTTCCTATACCTGCCTCCTGCTGTGTAAGAACAGCACACCTATCCAACAAAGAATTCCATCTGGAGAAAAAAAAAAGGGGGAGAAAACCTGTCTTCCACCAAATTCCAATAGTTAAAGATCTCTTTGAGAAATAATTGCTGAAAAGTTAAGTGGGCTCTTCCAAGACAAAGAGCAGGATGGAACAGCTCAGCCACTGTGAATGGGAAGAGCCATAAGAAGTCCATGTTGAGGAGTTTCAGTAAAACACATCTCAGGATAAAAGATGAAGGGACCTTCTAACTTTTGTCCACAAAACACCAGTGCCAAACTCATCCTCCTGAGGTTCCCCTTCACCATATCCCTGCTGTGGCCAGTGGCACATCCTGCTCCCCACAGTCGTGCCCATGCTTCCCTACAGAGCTGTATAGATCCAGGAGCGCCCTGCACAACACCACCCTTTGCTGTTTCAGCAGGGCCACTTAAATTCTTCATGACTCTGTTTTCCCCCTCTATACAACAGGGATAAAACTGCAGTCTTGGCAGAGATCTGAGAACCTTAATTCACTAATGTCTATAAACCCCTCTGAGGTTCTTATTCAGAAGGCACTGCAAAAATGCAAAGTATTATCACTGATTCAAACTGACCTTCCCCTTGAAATATCACCATTTGAGCTATAATTCCAAATCCTGACTCTAACCAAGTGCTACGCTGTGGGATTAACCACATTAATGCTTAAAGCTGTTGCTCTTTTTTTTTTTTCCCCCAGTGTTCACAAGCTAATGCTTGTAGGGGTCTAATCTTGGACAATTCCTTAATGATACAGATTTTCAGATGAAAATTACTGCTACATTTTCCTGACTTCTAACAGATTTTCATCTCACTGCACGTACAATGTTGGAATGTTATTTAATTACAAATATAACGTTTTCTGGATAGTTCTTACTAATTTGAGTGTATCTATCTGTTGTCTGCACACAAACTGTAAATCATTGTATTAAGAGTGATTACACACCCACTGACACAGAAAATTCGTGATCGGGTTGTGAGACATAAGAGGTTTACCAGATTGAATGTGGTATGGCCACATATTCTACAGAATTTATTATTATTTCTAATCAACCCTCCTCCTCTAAACCAAGATCCCTTAACTGTAGGACTCTCGCTGTACTTAAGAAGGACATTTCAAATTCTTGTATTTTTGAAATACACTTACATAGCTACACACATCAATTCTGCAGTCACATTTTCAAACACAAGGTTATGGGCAGGTAGTTGGGTTTTCATCATTAGGCCAAATCTGGCTTCACGTGTAAAGAGCTATGATCTTATCTGACTATATATGCTGGTTGTTTCACACCAGCAAAATACCCCAAAATCACAGGATGCAGAGCAAAGGTGGTGTCAAACCTACTTTTTCAAATATTGATCTGCCCTAGGGCTCTGCCTAGGTAGTGCTCCTGCCACAGTTGTTTGGGCTGTGTCCAATAAGGGGCCTTGAGCTCGTGCAGTTTAACCGTGCACTTCACCCCTGCAACACCAGGCTGCTGTGATTTTATTAGGTGCCCAGAAATTAGCAATGGGGAGTCATTATTATTATTATTTTTAAAGTAATAAATAGTCTTGAATCTTGTTAACCTGTGAATCTCCATTAATAAGCAGACCAGAGATGTGCTGTTAAAGACATAATGCTGATTCTAACAATGGCAAATGTGGCCAAGGCAGAAGGAGGTTCCCAGCCTCATCATTGCAGGACCCAGGATACCATGACATCAGTGCACATGTTAAAAGTAGGCATACTAGTGCCATAATGTTAAATCTAGAATGGAAAAGATCACTCCTGTGGAGGGGACAGGCCTAGCCAAGCACGCTCCCTCCCTGGGATGGACTACTATGCAGCAGGTTGGTCTATGTCCATCCCTACGTCCTGGTGAACTTGTGGTGCAAGATGCTGTTCTGGCCACCAGCCTGTTTGACTGCTGTCAATGATCAACAATTCCTAAGGGTCCTTGGGGATACTTGCAGTGCACCATGTGCAGCTCAGTACACAGCCATCCTATCTGAGATGCAATTCAACATTTAGAGGGAAAAATGGTGTAATTGGCCCCTGCACCACATGCAGTAAGGTAATCCCTACAATGCCTTGCATTCTGCTTTGGGGCATATTGTCAGGGTGCTCATGAAGCAGAATTTTCTCTCATGAAAAGTAATTGTTAAGAGGTTCAGTTTTTCACTTACATATTAAGCTCACTGTTTTTAGAGTGCCCAGAAGTTTGGCACTTCAAGGAATACCCAAAGGACAAAGACATCTACATACTTTGTCCCAGAATCACAGACTACGAAAGTCGGACAAAGGGACAGACAGAGGATGAGTGAGATTAACAGGCCAAGTAGGTCAGGACCAGTGTGATTCTCAGGCCAGTACAACACAGCACATTGAGAAAGCTTCCAAGAAGCGTAAACAGGAATGAATGTTTGAGACAATGAATGCCCTAATTGGATGCCCATTCTCACCGCTTCCCTCAATTAACAAGAATCATGGATAATTCTGCCAAGATATTGATGGACAATGTAAGCATTGGCTTGAAAACTTGTGCAATTTAATGAGCCAAACCCTACTCAGTTGTAAATTACAAGCGATCCAAAAATAAATCCAGAAGAAAACAGTCCAGTGACAGTTAAGTCAAAAAGTTACAAAATTATTAATCATTGAATCTTAATAACTTCTCATCAGAAATAGCTGATGCATAGCTTTTGATTTCATGTGTTAGCTTCATCAAGTTTTCTCAAACCTTGGAAGACAGAACAAGCAGCTGCATTATCTCTTTAAATTAAGAAAAAGGAGAGAAAATATTTGCTCAAACTGAAGAGGAATAATTCCGTTGACAGTCTCATGGAATCACTTACAACACAAATGCTGAGCTGATTGTAACCACATCTCAGCCCTGAAGTGAGAGGTAACCATAGAGCTTCTGTACAGACCAATCTACAGTGGCTAGTACATACACTTCATGAAAAAATATTGCAAGAACACTATGAAATTAATAGAGAAATGACACATGTTGCAGATATTTTAGTTTCTTCATCAATCATTTTGATGTCCTGCCATGTCATTACAGTGTCAGGACTTAGTGACCAATTGCATTTATCAATGGTTTGAGGACAAATTTACTCACTGCCCAGGTTGTTAATCTGAAGCTGGTTCTTTCACAGCTGCACTGGAAGAGCTGAAGAAAGTTCTGGGATAGTTCTGTGCTTTTAGAAGCACCCGAGAACACCATTCCTGTGAGGAGAAGGAAAAACTCCTCTACACTTCATCTGCCTTTTGAGGGATAGTATTACAAAATCAGCCCAGGCCTTGGCATTGCCTACAAATCCCATCTTCCTCTTGCAGCAGGAAGTCTACAAGGGCAGTGTGAGCACAGTACTGGGCTTTGGTACAAGTAATTTCCTTAGTGATAGGACAAAGTTCGGGAACATAGTAGATATAGTCCCAGTGGAAGAACACAATGTGGTTTAGTTAGCTGTGTCATCTGTAGGATGCACTGGCTGTCAGCAAAAAAAGAACTGTATTGAGGAATGCTCTTCCACTGGCATTACTCAGTATTACACATTCGAAGATCAAATTAAAAGGGAAAAAAACTTAGAGTATAAATGTTTATGTTGAGAAGAACTCAAACATGTGGATAAAAAGGAGAAAATAGAGAGCTTCCAGAGTCAAAAGTGATAGCACACTTTTGCTCAAAAATCTGCTGCTCTGATTTCATTGCAGACTGGGCAGTATTTGGCTCTTACCAATGCAGAGTCATTTTATGCTAGTTGAGAGCAGTCAAACCCCTTGCTTCATAAAAGAGATGGGAGGATTGGCTCTGCAGCATCATTTAAACTTGCCCTCAAATGTTTGCAGATAGACCTTGAATAAAAGGACATATAAACATCACCTTGTACAGTAGTCCTAGTCCTCTGGCTGCTCTGCCTAGAAACACAGGCTCACACAGGTTTAACAGTATTATATTAAATACATTTTTGCAAAGGTTCTTTTCAGTCTATCGCAACCCTTCCCTTCTGAAACTTAGTGCGCAGTTCATCACCGTGAGGTCAAAATGGCAAGGATAGAACCAACAGTCCAGCAGTCAATAATAAGGCTCCAACACCTGGTACTCTCACTTGCACTGTTTCTTTATCTGATGTGCACATAACAGCATTAAAAAATTACTGGCTCCTGGGAAACTTGAAAATCAACAATGATAGGATCGGAGACTGCTGACAGCAGCAATGAGAAATGTATTTTACTGAGTACACCAGGGTGATCAGAACTCATAAAGTTAGACAAACTGACCAGAAATGTGGAAAGAGGAAACAATTAGCTGTTTAGTGAGTGCTTGCTTAAACAAGAGCTTCCAGAGAACACTACAGAACAAGCACACTAAATGGGAGTGGGCAAGAGTCTTCAAGTGGGGAGTCAGTTCAGTGCACCCACAGGCTTGGCTGGCAGCACAGCAGTCAGAACAAATCAGACATGACAAAGCTGGAGGACTCCTCGGGATCCACAGCTGAGGCAGCTGGTACAAGGTCTAGGTGCATCTTTGCCCTGTCTGATGGGAAGAAGGTGATATCACACCGAGAGCACCAGTGCTGCAGCAGGCAGAGACTGCATAGCCTGTAAGCAAAGAGGAGGACAAAACAAGAGGAGTTGCCTTACTAAAGATGCCATGAGGTATCCAAAAAAAGAGAAATTACGGGCTTGTAACTTTGCTGACATTTGCCTTTGTGCAAGCATAGTTTTTGGAAATGAAGGGCTGTATTATTAATGTTTGAACTTTACTAATATGAAAGACTTGAGATGTAGATTATTGCTTTGTATAGCTACATACTTAGGACAGAACTGAACACCGTGAAGCATTTTAAATCATAAAAAAACCCACATTGCTATTGGGTTGTATGATTTAAAAAACTTGAAAGCACTTGGAAACCAAATTGCTGCTGGCAGTCATTTCACCCATATTCTCCTCTGCTTGCCAGCTCACTCAGGTGTTCATGAACTGGGAGGGGTGAAGTGTTGCAGATTTGGCTAACAGTTCATGCAAAATATTTCTTCCAGTACACAGTGCACTCAGCTAGTCTACTAACTTTCCATACCCCATTGCTCATAGTGCATAAGGGTCTCCTAAAGTAGATGGTGTCATTACTGTCCCAGACTGGATGATGTCCAGCCACACAAGACCAAATTCAGTCAAGTCCTTAAGCCCATGTCTAAGCTAAATAAATGAATAGCCCCTTGAGCCAAGGACTCATTTACCAGACAGATTACTAATAGGCTACAAGATGTGCATAAAGACTCTAAAGAGACTTAAGATGGCTATGCAATGATAATAAGAAGAAAATGTACATCACGTACATTACAAATGTACATCAAAATGCTTAAATTTACTCATATAGAAAGATTCCAAGCAACTCTGTGTAAATTTTTTTGTGTGGACATACAACGAATCACCATAATTGTTTTTCCAAATTAAAAAAAAAAAGGAAAAAATAATCTCATAAGTGTTTCTAGAAAACAAAACTTATTAGAGATAAGAAAGTATATATTCACATTTTTAATTCAAATGAATATTCTCTATTCTTACCTTGCCTAGCTCTGTTGCCGAGTGTCCTTATCATAGGATCACAGAAATGTTTTTGTTGCTCACCATTGCTTTAAATTGCTAGGTTGGAAGGGTGGGGAGTGTTTCTTCGTTTCTTCTTAAGTCTCTTACAAATTCTACAAGGCTACATATGCTTAGCAGAGCTCTGTTCTCACACATATCTCTCTTCCATAAAAGCTACTTACTTATTTTAAATATAGCTACAAGAGAAAATTATTAGAAAAAGCACTATCGTTAGTTTAGCACCATGAGGACAATGTTTATATGAGTTTACACTACAGAAGAGCTCACATTTGAATAACACATGCATATTGTCCTAAGACAAGAAAAAAAAATCTAACCAACCATGTAAGCCAAGTCACAAAATTTAATTAGGAAGATAAGAGTTGGGTTTTAATTTTTTTTTTAGGTTACAGAAAAAAGATAATTTTAGGCAGAGAATTAGCATCTTCTAATAATCTTAGACAAAAATGATTTTGTTGTGCTTTGGTTTGTAAATTAGCTCATGATTAAAGTATCTCTCTAGTTGAGCTTCATTGTCTTTTTGTGCCTATTTTCTGAATGCAGCCCTGACCTGAATACTCTTGTAGCTCAAGTACAAGATTTGAAAGCATGAGAGGAACAATTATTATAAAGTGAAGTACTTACAGTTTTACTGCAAAATCAATGAACTTTCAAGTGATTTTTATCATATTTTGCAGCTGTTCTGTTTGCTTTGAATGATGTTTATCACATAAACTGTAGTACTTTTAAAGGTTGTTTTATCTAGAAACTTCCTCCATCTTTATTTTCTTGCCCCACTCTGTGCTGTAAATGCAAGGATATTTTTATCTTGTGAATTTGCCCTATCTCAGAAGTTCTCTCTATCAACAATTAGGTCAGTGACTTTGCTCAGTCCCTGCCCTATTCGCTCTCATGGTTCCTTAAATGAAGAAAAGTTCCAAGTTCCTAACTTAATTCACAGTTTTGTAGCAGTTCAGTTATATGTCACCATTCAAGCCTACTTCTCTGATCTTTCACTATCTAAAGGAACAATCCCATGTGATCTACGTGTACAAGAGCTTGGACTATCTGTCAGGAGCCATACAGCGAGAAGCAGTGAGTGGCATTCCTTCCATGGGACCTGATTCATAATGTCCTGTGGACATTAGAGGTAAATATTCCGCTGACTTCAGTAATATAAAGTTAGAAGCCCACCTCATCTTATTCTCTGCTACATCGAGTCCATTCTCTACCTCAAGGTGAGCCATGTCCTTCCCCAAATGGGACTGTAAAAGTCATGAGATTTACAAGAAGTCCTGGTTGGTTACCTTGTCCCACCTTGGCCTTTTTGAGCTAAAGTTGTATGCTCTGGGCAATGTTTACCTTATATCTGCTCCTCCTCCCCAAATGCTATGAATTCTGCTGGATATTAACAACCCAATCCTACAAACCTTCCTCCCCGGGCAGAGCTCCATTAGCAGTTCCTAGGAATCCAACAAACCAATATAATCATTAATAAAATAATATCTTAAAGATCATATTGATCCAATCCCCCTGCCATTGGCAGGGAGAACTTCCACTAGACCAGGTTGCTCACAGCCTCTGCCCAGCCTGGCCTCGAACACATCCAGGGATGGGGTATCCATAACTTCTCTGGGCAACCTGTTTCAACAGCTCATAGTGAAGCACTATTATTGTGGTACTACACTGTATTAGCCAGTACACATACACTTACTAAATGGGTGGCCTCTTACCTCAGATAATTTATAAACAGCTTCAAATCAGATTCAATGGAGGCAAAACAAACACGAGGGGAGGTGAAAGACAAAATAAATTCGAAATATATATAAACTGCCATATTCTTTTAGGCATCGCAACAGAAGAGAGTTTATTCACGGTGCTATACCCAGCAGCTTTGTATAATAAAATTATCTTTCGTGCATTTACCAGTACATAAAATTAATGCAGCTGTGTAATTTCTATTATATTTTCTTATGTAATTCATATCATTCCTATGTTTGAATCTGTTTAAATCAATAGAAATTTAATTTTATTTAAATGCTTACTGATCACCAGTAAAACCTTTGCTTTTTTCTTTTTTTTTGACCTGAATTATTTGTTTTATAGAGCTAATACAAAGACGTATTCTCACTGCTTCACAGTTCAAGTTACTGTCAGTCACACCTAGTTTTAAATCACATTTGCTGACCTTTGAGACAACATCCTCATATGCTTCTAACCAAAGCACAGATTACAGGAGTTTTACAAAGCACCTCTCTGCTGCTCAACTTAGAACAGGAGTACATCAGCCTTACTATTGCTACTGTGTGGAACTTGACAAGACAGGTACCTCTGCCATAGGAAATAAGGTAAGAACTCCTCAACTAAAGCCAAAGTGAAGGTGATGACCACAGCCCATCTAATATATGGCAAATTAATGATACATCTGAGTCCAAAGCAAAGAACAGAGAAAGACCTTACATACAAAAAGTCTTACCCACTCCTGCAAGTTACATAAGCACTTTAAAGATGAAGTTCAGAGAAAATACTACTTTGAGGATGTGTATTAGCAGTTATACCACTACAAGGGTGTTCAATTAATGAATTCAGAGCCTGGAGCACTTGAACCATCTATTCCTTATCTTCTGACCAAGCAAGATCATAATAATTCCCTTAAATCCCTCCTCTGGGGCTGCCTAATTGGCCTTTATTTAAATTTACCTGTTACAGCCTTACAATTGTAGATTCCAGCCTTTGTCTTGTTTCCTCTAGCATTTCATCTTTTCACTTCTTTTTTCCTCTATTTCAAAACTGCTGTTAATTTGATTTATCAATTAACAAACCTAGACAAGAATATAAGACATCCAATTGGGATTATATGTAGAGTACAAGTAATTTCAAGTGGGAAATGGATATTTGAATCCTTGGAATGCAGATCTCACCCTTACAAATGCAAAAAAAGTCATACTTACAGCTATTCCAAATTATACTGTTACATAGGTACTCCTGCAAATATACCCATCCTAATGCAAATAGAAAAAAAAAGTGGGTGATGTTGCAAGTTTCATTAAAAAAATAAAGCAGCAGAATAAAAAATTTAGTTTGGAATACAAGTAGGAAGAGCTTAATTTCAGAATTGTATTGGCATTTTCTGTAACACATCAATATTTGCAGTGCATTACACATACAAATACGGAACTATACTTGATGGGTTTTGTACTTTCCTATAAAAAGTTTGAGATAATCTTCTCTTTGTTTGGATGCCTTAAAACTGTTTGACACGACCACAGGTCAGCTCTTTATTAATCCTTTTTCAAAAAGTTGTTTTTTCTGGTTAGTATAAACACTGTGTATGTCACAGAACAAAATAAAAAAATGTAAAGATAAAACAAAAAAGGAAATTTTTGCTTCTGACAAGAATTCTGAAAGAAAAAATATGTATTGTGCAAATCAGATTTTATAAACTTCATAAACAGTAGACGAACACCAATGTTATCACTTATTTTCACCTCTTCCATACTGACTGCATCTCTATTATCTCCCATTTTGAATCCAAAAGCCATGATTAAACTGAAGCACATCTTACAGCACAACACACAATATTGTCCAGTGACAGAGAAACCACTTCAGCCCTTAAGTTGTTCCAACAGTTAATTATCCTCCCTGATAGAAATGTGCCTTGTACCTAGTCTGAATTAGTCAAGCCTCACCTTCCAACCCTGGACTCTTTTACAACTTTTTGCTCACGCTAGTGCTTGTATTTTTTTCCCCCGTAGATATATTTATCACTGTTTAACCTTCTGTTTGATGAATAAAATGTACTGAGATACTCATTCCAAACCAGATTTCCATTCAGGTAATTCTTTCTGTCACTCTTCCCTGAACTCCAACCTTTTTAACTTCCTTGTGAAGTCTGGCCCATTGGAACAGACACAGTAGTAGCTGTTTCTCCTTAAGGTTTTTTTTCTCTCTCCAAGTCAAGGGATTTTTTCTGGCCACATTCATCAATTTGTCCACCCGGAATCCAGAATTTCTCTGCCAGAGCTTCAGCAGATTCCTAGTATCATATAATATGATTTTGGCTCTAGAAGAGCCAGACAAAAAGAAACAGAAAGGAAAGTTGTTAAGAAAGGCAAGTCTGGGCGCTTGGTTTGTTTCCACTGCTGTCCTGAATTCAGCCCTCCACAAGTGCACCTTATAAGAGCTTTCTGCAGCTTTGAGGCTTATTTCATCTGTATCAGTAATTCTACAGGAGAAGAAGCCACAGAAGACCTGTAAGTACCAAAATCTGAGCATATGCAGCATCTCCTTAGATAGGCCTCCATCTCAATTGTTCTCTTAGATTAGGACTATAAAAAATACATGATGAAAATCCTCAGGAAAACGTTCAATAGAGATAATGTACAGCTCTTGTAAGGAGAGCACTAGGTTTGGGAAAACCTGTTATCTGGTACAAATTCTAGAGCAGAGTGCTTATTTGAGCTAGTTGCAGCACAAAAGCTTTAAAGAACATTAAGGAGGAAAATGACACTGAAAATGGTTCCCTCTGCAACATTACCTGCTCTCAGATGGGCTAATACCTTCTGTAGTTTTGCAAAGCATTAGTGGGAAAAAAAAAATCCTACAGCAAGTAAAGAGCCTTCAGGGTCTGGGCCAGAAATTCATACTAAAACAGCATTAGTAGAGACTATAAGCCTCTAGGCTATAAGACTATAAGAAGGTTTCAGAATACAGAAAAGTAGTCAAGATGCTTACAATTTTTAATGGATTGTTTGTCTTTTCTTAGAAATAACTTGCAGGGATGAATCCAAGCCCTGAAAAAGCTGGTGTCATAGGTCTTGTTGACTGCTCTGCGTTCTGTCCCCACAAGACTCCCTTGTTAGTTTGTGTGTAAATGCAAAACTGAACCAAAGCCTTCATGCAGTGCCAGGGGATGCTGCAACACAATCTTCTGGAGGAGTTTTAAAAATCTACATGCCTTCCAAACCATTTGTGTGTATTAAAGAATCACTGCGTCCTTTTTACATAAATGTCCTTGTATGCTGTATACTATCAAGTATCTTGAGTTACATTACCTAAAATCATTATACTGCCCTAAAAAGCTTTTACGCTCGACATATTTGATGCTGCTGTAATGTATTTGATTAAAGTTCTATTTAGAATATAAATTCTTAGGTCCTATACAATATCTATTAAAAGAACGTAACTTACAGGCCTGAACTATTCTGGGTCACACAGACTGTGTATAAAAGAGTAGGGTCTCCCTCCTTCTATATAAAAGACAATGGCAGGCTATGATGCTGCATGTTTGAAATGTTAGGGAAGGCAAATTCTAGGTAAGTAATAAATTGCTGTATATATTGCCTTAGGAACAGGTTAGAAATTTCCCTTGTTCATCGGCATTTACAAGCTCCCCAAAGGACAATACTTCCAAAAGCTCAAAGTTTAACACAGTAATAAAAAAAATCTTAAAATCCCAAACCACTGTGTTCCAATGCTTAAAAAAGGTGGCAGCTTGACAGACCTGGAGACTGACAGCAGCAGTGTCAGCTTTCCTCATACTTCTCTGCCAAAGCACCTCAACCTTGACCTGAGGAGAAAACCACGAAGGGTTTGAGTGGGATTTCATGCCCATTCACTCTGGCATCTCTGCTGAGATTGCCAACAAGGGGGCCAATTAGTGCCTGCTTAGAAGGATCGTGTTTTTCACTGTGTGGAAATGACACCTGTCCACTGAAACTGAGCAGAGACCCACCAATTCCCTGGAGCCAGCAACTGTGCAGCTGCTGCAAGGGTTACTGCTCCTGGTTACCCCCCTTGCACCAGGCATGCAGCAACTCCAAGTTGTTGTCCTACTGGGACCAAATGCATTTTCCTTTCCCAGCAAGTAGTCCTTTCTGATTTAAAATATCAGTCTCATGTTAAATACTTAATTTAAAAAAAAAAGTAATTCTTACTGTTCAAGATCCTGGGGCCTGACTGAAGATCAAAAGGCCAGTATTGCTGTGCAACCGAATTAAATCCTATCAAGAACTTCTACCAAGGCAGAAGGAGGTGAAGAGAGAAGGATTTATCCCTTTTCATTAAACAGAGGGAAAATGCAAATTTCCTGCTGGGCTCTTTGCCTCCTCACAAGACCTAATTGGCAAATTTCTTGTGTGCTTCCTTGGTCTTCAGTACCACAGCAGCTGCCCTATCTATTAGTAAAAGAGAAAGTGTCACAGGAAGGCTCTCCTCTCACCAGGAGATGGACAGGCCTGAGCAAGCTGGTACAAAACATGCGATTGCATCATAAAATGATCAATTGATCCAGTGGCCAAGAAGAGAGTAGCTGCCACTGTAATATGGGTAGACATAGGTCTCTTTAACTTAGACACTATAAAAGTCATCACACTTTAATTAATGACCTAGCAGTGCAGTTTGAATAGTGGACCATTTGCAGTGTAAACTTTGAAATATTACTTCATAGAATAGGAAACTTCACTGCAGATTAAAATAACTTTTTAAGTATTATCTTTCATAAGTTCCAGTCCATTCGGCTTCATTTTGTCAGACAAAAAATGTAAAAGTCACCCTCTTTGAAATCAGACATCACTCTCCAGTTCATCTGTCACCAAGTCAAGCTTGCTAACCTCTCTAAGGATGTCATCTGACTAGAGTTTTCTGTCATTCTTTGTCATTCCAGGTGCACTTCTTGACAATTTTTTTAGATCCCTGTCCAGAGTTTCCTCCAGGAATCTAGAAGGACCATGAAGATTGCATCAAGGACTTGATTAAACAACAGATAACATGCATATCCAACACACTAACCTCATTTGCAAGCTCTCACAATAAATGATTGACAGCTGATGCCCTAAGCAAAACTGCTGTTTATGAAGTCCTTTTCAGTCCAGCTACATTAGTCTCTCCACATAGCAGAAGTCAGTACGCTGCTATCAAAACCAAGTCTGTGACTGATAATATTGAACTCTTCATTACCCCAAGTGTTGCTGCAAGTAATACCATGAGTTTGGACACCACTGTTCAATAAAGGCTTATTATTATAAATGTTCAGCTTATGTCCTGATCCGAACAAACAGCTTTGCAGCCAAGGTGAAAGGGGTGAATTGCAAATAGGTCTAGGTTATGATAGAGACAGTGCCTTATTTTTATGAATTGACCTTGTATCCTGGCACTGGAACACAAATCCAGTGGAATAAAGTGGATCCTGTGTATTCAAACAAAACTGGTTGGTTATTAGAAAATTTAGTTTTTAGAAAACCTAAATCATGGAAGGAAGAAGTTCTGTTGATGCAGAGAAGCTTCTTCTGTTGTTTTAGTCTAATGTTTCTAATACTTTTAATAATGTTCAAATTATAGCAAAGGTTTTTTGTTTGGGTATTTTTAATATAGTTTCTTGAATTAGATAAGGCACCACAGATAAATAGTGTCTGGCATTACAGCTCATGTGACCTATAAGAACAGAGACTTGTCCTGGCCTTCCCTCCTAAGTTCACTTTCTCTCCACTCCGGAGGTGGCTGCATACAGTACTGGCTGTTCAGAGCTGGTTGTGAACCAGAATCTCTCAGCAAGAGAGCTGCTAATCTTTCCCTGGGAACAGTACCCAGATTACTCTGGGTCACAACACACCCTCCTGGTTCCTTCTGTATTTCAGCTTAATTAACCAGCAGTTTCTAATAATAAAAATAATAAAAGGAAGACATTACTTCCCAAAACTATGAGTACTCTGATTTGCATGTTCTGGGCAGTTGTCCTGCCAGCTTTGTTGCAAGAGGAAAAAGGAATAATGAAAAAGACTCTCATTTGACTGAGTTCCTTATTACACTTGTGTGCTGTGTGACTTAAATTAATCAAGAACATCACTGAATCTGCTGATGGGTTGTTCCCTAAAATTTGGAGCCAATAAGAGTGCTTGATCATCTAAGCTAGACTACAACAATGGTCCATATTTACAAAACATGCTCAAATCCTGCAAAACCTCGCAGAATGCAGCAGAGACAAGGGACTCCAGGAACACACACACCATAACAGAATCCCTTTCAGATTATGTCCTGTACATTTAATACCTCTGAAGGGAGCCCATTTTCACCTGTCCCAGGCATATTCAAAATCCCTCTTAGCTCAGCATTTGAAAATCTCACAACTGCGTGAAACACATACTATCCCAAGAAAGTACAAGTGCTATTAAGATGCATCAAGAGTTCAGCAGGGACCCCAAGAAACACCAAAACACTATGGTCAAACAGGAAACTGAACCATTACACCAATGGTATAACTTTGCAGAGATGAAAAGAATAGGTCATACATAGCTGAAATACTGATGGTCAACAGAGAACAAAGCTAACAGGGGAGTCAGAGCCAGAAGAGAGGAGAAGGAACTACTGTTTTGCCTTGCTAAGAAACAATTGTAAAGGCCAGCCCATTCCTCATTTATTAATTAAAGGAGAGCAAAATGTATTTCCAGGAGGCAGGAAAGAAGGAGAAAGAAATCACTTATATTTCAGGGAACAGTAAACTCTTGCATAGGAGTGTAATGAATATGTAGACAGACTGTAAGTAATCAATCCTACTCCAGCAAGGAAGTTCCTCTGATAGCACGCATATGTCCAAGAAAAACATTTAAACATGAAACTGAAAATCTTAACTTCTTAGAGATTTTTCTAAAAAGCTTATGCATCTTCCTGCTTAAGATGCAAAAATGTGTGCCTAGGGTCTTTCAATAATCTTTCTAAAGATTAAATCCATAGAATATTTTCCTTTCTATCTCATCAGTGATTCTTCTCTTACAGAACTACAAAAAAATGTCCTTCTCCCCGACTGACTTCCCCTACAAAGTTATTGATCTCACAGGAGACATTCAGAACAAGATGGGTGAAATTTGTTGAAATTTGATGTGGTACCTTTAATGGAAGCAGGCACTAATATGCTCAGTGTAGCAGATGAAGGATGGATATACGTTTTGGTGAGTTATGAGTGGGTTTAACCTGGTACAAATCATCAGCTCAAGCTCAGTCAGAACCCAAAGTCAGAAGTCATGTAAAACTAGTTGTTTTTCTTTTCATTTAGCCTGAAAAACATACAACTCACAGGTGAGTACAAAGACTGATCTAGCAAGACAACTCTTCTGTGATATATCCTCTAAGCCAAAAGGGAATCCAAGAGGAATTGAAGTGTTCCCATCAGGTTCTCAGTATAAACCAAGAGCTATTTTCCCTAACCTAATTCAGTACAGCTTTTAAGTCTTCAGTAACCACTAGGTCAGTGTACGTTTTGACCACCTTACATTATCCTGTTCAGAACCCTCCAGTCTGACAGATAACATTAAAATACATAGTGTGTCCACTCCTGTACTCATTCATGTACAAAGCTCACTTCCCCATCAGCACAGGGGTATAAAGTAGGGTATTTGCTCAGCCACAGTACATGCAGTTCAAGACACACAAGACAGATCCCATTGGCTTTCCCACTGAATCAGTGCTAGTTAATGTGCATGCATGTCGGAAAAGGAGAGTCATATTCAGCAGCAACATCCAGAGAGTGTCTCAGAAGAAATTTTCATTGGTCCAGCTGGATAGTTTTGTCACCTATGACATCATTCTCATCTCAGTCTTCAATATTTCCAAACAACAGGCCCATGCATGCCCAGCATAAACAACCACTGCCACAGGGGGAGACTTAACACATCCATGCAGCAACAAACAGGGCAAGCCTTGAATCACATTTACTGGCGCTGTCAGCTCAGAAGGTTCAGTGATTCCTGCCTAGAACACTCACCTGACGTCTTTATCCTAGAATTACCCAGTCTATGGCTGAGAATAATAATCCCAGAGCAGAGAAGAATCAGCTCTCGAGCAGCTGCAGTTTATAGGCCCATACATGAAAGAAAACTAGAGCCAATGTCAGATAACAGTAGTATGCTGGGTGATAAATGGTAACAGTTCAAGAACTGCTGGGCCATCCCAGCCACCAGTTGCAGGAGAAAGAAGCATGGGGGAGGACAGGTGGTTGGGCAGCAACACTGCAGCCGTACCAGAGGTCACTAGAGAGAAGGTGAAGATAAAACAGAGACAACGAGCATTTGACATACCAGTCTCACAGTCCTTATTCAAGCAAGCCATACTCTGAAGAGCAGAATGCTGCCTGAGCAAGGACATGCCCAAATAAGAGAGCTGAAGTTATTTAAGGCCCTGTATTCATTTTGATGAACAGGTAAACACTCAGGCAGTTCACAGAACTACATGACTACACAACACTGTCCAAAGCCTTGCCTCAGTTTTCCGGTCAATAAAACAGGGACACTATTTCACAGAGAAGCTTTTGGGAATCCCTTGATGGTATTTGGTGACGATTTTGGGAGGCTAAAATGCTGAGTGCAAAATATTATTTAACATGACACAATTATCAAGCAGCAAAAAAACATAGGACCTCACAAAATTACCGGAGATGTTTCTGTGCAAAGGCAGTGCAGGCAATTGTCTGTGGCAACAAACTGCCAGAGTCAGAGAAATAGACAAACAAGAACTTAGCTACATCAATTGTCCAGAAAGCTAGAACAACTTTTCCTGTCTCCAGGATATATATCTCAGTGCCCAAGGTATTTTCCACTGCTGAGGAGAGGAAAAGAGTTCTCCCCTCGGGAAGAGCCACCACTTCTCCCAAACCCGCTTTGGAGGGTCCCATCACTGGAATCAACTCTGGATGGCCATTTCTCCTGCCTCTTTCCATCTGAGAGCCGGGGTGGTCTCTCCTGGCTGTCACACTGGCTGGCATTCAAATTCAGTAGTGCCTGCTGAGTAGGTTTGGTTCTGGCTTGAACCAAACTTGCATGTAATAATTTCCTATGTGAACAAAGTTACTCAACACAAAGTTACTCAATATGATCCAATTATGACAGTAAATGCTGTGATTCATGTGACAAAGAACTACTACCTGGACTAAGCCTTCAGAGATCATCTGTGACAGCCTAAACAGTGTTTATGCAGTATCAGAAATAGGCATGTGAAGAGTTTGCAGTTTAGGGCCTCCATCCAGCAATCCATGCTGGCAGACCTGTAAAGGGGTTTGGACGTAGTACAATGAACAATAACAGTAAACAATGGGAGAGAAGAGAGTGAGGGTCATAACTGCAAGACCATCTGGTTGTTTCCATTTGCTGTGTACACATCTTGCTAGTCCTGCCGCTAGAAAGACAGAGAGGGTTGTTGGAGTACCGAGTTACTAATGAATACTTGCATTTGTCTTATATACCATTATTGATACCAATAGTTGTGGCAGCATTTTGGATACTGTTTCTGAGGAAGGCTAAACATGAACATTTCTGACTGGAAATATATCAATATGCAAAATAGTTTGGTACAGGTGACAGTTTTGCTACAAGAAATTTTAAGCATTTTTTAATGGGTGAGTGTTTTTCCTTTTCCTCTGAGATTGTCTTAAAGAGTTCTTAATTCCTTTGCTGGGATCATCAGCACTTGTATGATCAAGCCCATAACCAGCATTTTAGGTACCAAAACAGAAGAATATATTACAATAAAATGAGGAATACTGTATGCTCTTTGGTAGGTCACATGAAGGAAACTCGATTATTTGCAATTAGCCAATATGGATCAATATTTGATTTATCCTTAATGAATCTCTACTAAGCTTCCAAATCAATGAAAAGAGCACAGATTAGGCAGATGCATCTTGCTCTGTGCTCTACCTGCAACCAGATGTGGGCTTTACTAAACCACATGTGGGAGTGAAAACAGAGCCAAGGGCCCTTCTCAGAGAATCACCTGCGACTTGACCATATGGTTTCAACCTTGGAGTCAGGTAGCAAGGGCATTCCAGCCTTTTGCAATCTGCAAGTTGACCGAGTGGGAGACATGTTTACAGATACTCTGAACTATCCAGGAGGGGCAGAACCAGGGTTGGAAGTAGAAAATGGCGCCTCTCTCTAGTGAAGAGGAAATCTTAGATTTGAGCATCTCCTCACTTAAATTAGTGTAGGTTGACAATAACTCCATAAAGATCAAGAGTGTAAAACTGCAGGAAATAAAAGATTCAAGGCTGAAGTTTGTTTGAGCATCCTCCATCTGAATTCTGAAAAAGCTCCCCAGCTTAGCTACCCAGAAAACTTTTTCTAATCCATAAAAAAAAGTGAGGGGAAACCGAGTTACTCAGGAGATAAATCCCACTATCCATACCACTATTTTAGCAGACAAGAGGATGTAAACCAGACTGCCGGGGAGCTCAAGAGGCTTTATTTCCTGACGTTCATTTTTCATCACCAATCCTGAACAGACCCCAAAACTCAGACTAATTAAAGACAAATAATTAAGCACATTCATACTGTGAAGGTTGGCAGACTCCCACTGTATTGTGAGACCACCTTGGCATTTAAATGGTTAGGGACTATATCCCACAACATCATGCTCATCTCATTGTGGTAGAGAGCTCTTGAGAATGTTATTAGCTGGGTGTTCGCCTTGCCGTTTTTCCACATGAGGCAGATGGGTAATTACGAAGCTAATAGTCTGATTGAGAGAAATCAGATGCAGTGGTTTGCCCAATTAGATGATACATTAGCTTCCTTCTTTGTAAGCAGCTAATGTGTGAAGCAAAGTGGTATTTTTGAGGGTCAGAATCCTTAAACAAGTGCCGAGTTGCAGATTATTGTGTCTCTCTTTTTTTTTTCTAATGGAGGAAAAGTGCTAAGTCTTCATTACTAAAAGCATAGAAAATGCAAATCAGGCTCTGAAACAAAAGAGTGAAGGGACAGGCGAGAATATTTGGTGTCCAATGTGTCAACCTACAACATCAATTACATTGAAATGCAATGCATGGGAGCCTAATCAAGGATAGTATAATTGTAATAATTGCATGCTTTTGTTGGAGAGCTGCTGCCATTGTTATTGTCAACCATTTGTTTTTCTCCATTGTTTAAGGGGGGAGTATTTAAAATATATATATGTGTGTGTGTGCATATATAACTGTGCATTAATGTCTGAAGAACAGTATAGATAGAAGGCTGTGTTACGACACATGGAATGTGTTGAGTCTTTCTTATTCCTGTTCTTCGGATGGTGGAAACCCAAGAGTCTGAACTCAGGGAAGGCAGGTATTGCTGAAAACTGAGAAATGGACACTGACCTACAATCTGTGCCAAACGAGGAGAGTTACTTTTCCTTTTGCTGACACATCTCCTGGTCCAGGGAGGTGAGTTACTTCAAGTGACTGACAAGTTATGAAGTGACCCAGTAGTAAATAATCCAAGCAATCCCTGAGACACCTCTGGTCTGCCTTTTTTCTTCAGAATAAAAAATGGAGAGCTCAAAATAAACAGTTTGTCTTGTTATATTTCCTCCAGAGCTGCAATCTGTTTCCGACATTTAAAATTATTTTTAAAAATCTACAATCTTGACAACAGCACTCAAGATAAATGAACAAAAAGGAGAGGACTGCATGGGAAAAAAATGACAGCATAAGTTCACTCAAGATCTTGTTAAGGGAGAAAAACAGAGAAAGAGCCTCCTGTAAATAAATCAGTGATATTTTCTGTATCCTGAAGTTAGGCTCAAAATTCTTCTTATAGCAAAGTGCTCAACATTCAGATCAAATGAGAGTTTTATTTTCTCAAATCACTTGAGCTTGCCAATAGGTTGAAACAGAGGCACAATAGAAACAGCCTAAAACATTTAACATAGCTGTTAAATCTCATTCTCCACAGCTAAAAAAGAACAATGCTGTACCATCTTTACTGAGAATACACTCTCCTGCCATAGGAGGCTTTTCATGTATCTCTAACAATCCTGTACATACTCCAAAACTCACACTAATTAAAAGCAAATAATCAAATACATTCAATTTGAAAAGTTGGCAAACTCGCTTGTATTATTGTGTTAGCACCTTGGCACCAAAATGATCACATCGTGCTAATCTCATTGTGCAGGAGAGCTCTTAAGCATGTTATTCAGTAGGTCTGCTCCCTGCCCCCCACCTCCCAGACGCATCCCATCCTCCTCCACCACCTCTCTCTTTCTTTAACTAGATAAAGAAATGAAAACATAAGCAAAGATAAGCAAAAGCAGGACAATATTTTCATCATATTTCGCTCAGAGACAACCAGAACTCATGTTACCTTTTACAGTGATTTTGTTTCTTTCTAGTTTCATTTCATCACCACAGATACAGTGGGTAAACCTTAGAGATGCTTTGAAATAAAGTAATCAGACTGCATGTGTACCTCACTGGCTCTCATATAATTATTACATTATTGTATAGAGCACTTGGCTACCACAATATGTTGCAATAAACAAAAGACTACAAGAATTAGCAGTTTATGGCTGACTAGGTGAAGAAACCCAGAAAGAAGCATTTTTGGATTTCTTCTCTTTAAAAGTTTCATTTTATAGGTAAAATTGATTTTCATTTGCTGTGAAATAAAACCAAAGCTGTCTTTGCTAACAATGTAATACAAATTAAAAAAAAATAAATTCTCATATGCTGTGCAGAAGAAGGCTTTGTTTTTTTGACAGGCTTAATTTTTACAGAGAAAAACTTCTCTCTACTGACATTTCTAAAAACATGCTTCCCCTCTTGGTAAGAGCCCACCACTTTCCAAAGGACACAATATGTTGTATATTTAGAATTGTTGATAATATGAAATAATACCATGACTGAAAAAAGGTTGCACAGGACAACTTATACATACAGCATTTTTGAAGCATTTCGTCTCCCTGGGGACTATGTTTAAGGTCATGAAATCTTTTGTATACAGGCCTCTGCACCACCTGAAGTTAGCAACTAACACCTATAGATGCCCATTTGTGCACTATGAAGAAATATAAGTTTAATTTTCTGCAACAGTCTGGGAGGAATTTTCCTCAACAGTCTAACAAATCAAGACTGAACAAATGTTCGTGACTAAAGATGTATTCATTCCAGTGTTTCTAGCCACCGGCTTTTTTTACAGCTGCAGGGTCCACCACAGTAGCTACGACCAAGGGCTAGGTATTACCACAAGCTGGGTAGGTACAACAATTCAGCACTAGATTTTCCACCCTATTGAAAAGATAGGCTAGAATCTACACATTTCTCCCAACATTGTTCTCTTCTGCACAAAGGGGAACATTATTCTTTCCCATAAAGTTTTTCACTGGGGTCTTGTGTCTGTGCTTGGACATGTCTATGCTGGTTATTAAAAATATGATCCTTTCCAGTCACTTCCAACTTGAGATATTCTGTGATTCTATGATACGGCCTGCCATCTTCCATCCAACACTTCCTGTGTAGGTGGTATATTTTTGCCTCAGTCCCAGAATGCTGTATGAGAAAGAATTGCCTCTAAAACACAAGGCATTAAAGGTCTATGTCAGGAGAAATACCTATTTTTTTAAATTTTTTACATTTATTGGATAAAAACACATTAAAATGAGACAAATGCTACAGAAGTGCAAAGCTGAAGACCACAGCAATTCATGTGAAAAAAAAACAAAACAAACAATCAAAACAGAAAAAGAGGTTGCTGGAAGGAACAGGACTTGGAAGGGTACCACTCAGCTTTTAGCACAAAGGCACTCATAGTGCAAGATGGTACACTAGTATAGTCTATAACTGGGGAGGGTGCTACATAAGGGAGTCTAATTAATTTGTGAGCTTCAAGACAGTTCCTATTCATGACCAAATAATGAAGGAAGACCATATTCATAGTACTATATTTTGTTCATAAGGTTTGCAGTTAAATACTGTTAAGAGGAGGACTGTGATTCACAACATATTGGAGGTTATTTAACTAAGCGAGTTTTATTTTGAATTGTTCCTAAATTTCTGCCTATCGTGAAGAAAAGTTGATAAGCCAACACAAGAAGTACCAAGAGTTCTGCCCAAGCTTGGAAAGCCCAGAGGCTCCACAAGGAGAGTGCCCATTGATAGTAGCAGGAGAAATGCTTGTAGACATCAGGATAGCATATGGCCTCTGAAATCAATATTGGTTTGCAGCTTGACATATGGATGGATAGATACCACAGAGAGATTTGAAATAAATATGACAAGCTAAGTCATACAAAGAAAAACACGTATACACAATCACACTCGAGCAGATGCTTTGGCTGAAGTAGGTGATTTAGAGGAACATGTAGATCAGAGAAATGGAAAAGTTAATCTAAAACTTATAGTAGCATAATGCACTTTTGCAAGCAAAACTGAGGGAGGATTCAGAGAAACTCCTCAGGGACAATGCTAAGAGAAGATACTGGCAGCAAAGTTGTTGATGAAGCTGCTGTAGATTTAACAGCAAATCTAACAGAGTATTTCCTTCCCCCAGCTTCCTAATCAATTGAAACAGAGAGGTTTCAACAAAACAGCCCCATGGCACGAAAGAGAAGGAGAAGGTGGATTTCTCCTAGGCATTAAAACAGGCTGGTGCAAACACTTCAGTCTTGTTTGTGGCTTAATGCATTACCCCAGAGATCTGAATGTGAAATCTGGACTTAAGGAAGAAAATCCTCATTTAGCAAAGAAAGCACTGCAATAGCTATGTGTGAAAGTTCTTCCTGCACTTTTTTCTGCTTGCCATATGGCCAGCTTCACCCACGTTAATAGCAACTACTGAGCAAAGCCTCAGCATTTTGAAAGAGAGAGAGAGAACTGCAGAAGTCTCATCAGCAAGCACGGACTAAGAAACACTCAGCTGTCTACTTACACTGTTGCTTTATCTTTGTCTATTGGTAACGAAATAAAAACATCGGAAAGTATCAATCCCAGAAAATTTGGAAGAACTTACACACTTCAGTAGTTTTGTAGCCACATATTTAGTTTCAACCCATTTAAACTGTTCCAGTGTCTAGTGTTGCAGATCTAAGGACTGATAGGAGGTGTCCTAAGGTCTTTCTACAGACTCATAAGGTTCAGGAGCTAGCAGAAATGCCCTGTTTCTGTTACATACATACACAGATATACCCCTATAGGAAAGATAATTGCCCCCAGCCTTCTCTCTCACAAAACCCACTCCTCACCTGCGTTTAGCCCTGATATGCAAGAGTAGAGGAGTGTGTTTCTGGTTTTCAGGGGAAATAAATAGGCACCATTTGCTCAGACTCAGAATGCCATGAATTTACCACAATGAGAAAGCTTTTTGCCTCCCTTTTGTTCAGGAATTGAGGGGATTGTTTACTGTCAGCTGAGCCAGAAAACAGGTTACTGCACCCCTCCAAAATCCAAATATCTGTATTTGCAACAGGTGATCCCATTTAAATGGGCTGCCTCACACTTTTCCCCAAAGACCTCAGTGGCATAGCACTCAGAGACCAGCTCTGAGCACAGCCCTGTGTAACACGGGGAAGAGTGGGATCACCACTTGCAGCTGCAGAGGCAAGGAGATTCCCTGCTACAGACTGAAGTTCCCAAACCTGCTGGCATCATCTGCTCAGCAGCACCTGAGAATAGCCAGCCTCCTATGACCTGTTTGTCTTGCATACTATCTTTTACCTGGAAGACTCCTGGGCCAGCACCACATTGCAACAAATCTTGAAACACAGAGAGCTCTCAAGTAAAAGACCACATGTATAGTTTATTGCTTTATATTGCTTTCTCTTTACTGTTTGCTAATTGTTGATGCTGCTAACACCTATGTTCTCTCTTCCCTTCAGCCTCCCACTCCCTCATTTAGATCTCTTAGTGACAGCCGGAGTCCTGCCCATGCCACGGTACAGTCTGTTGGCAAAGAGATACCTGAAACGTCACAACCAGGTAGCATTGCAAATTCATTGACACATCAGTAGGAAAAGGGAGCCTGTATCACTTGATAAACAGCTTTATACTGTTTATAGATTAATTTCGTGATGAATTTATAGATGACTTCATATAGATGAATGCTTAAATGGACTTGGACAAAAGAAAATCAAAATCTGATTTATCTAGAGGGTAAATAATCTAGAAACAAAACAGGCATGTCTGAAATTGCCCTGCAGAAACACACCTTGATCCTGAGCTACAGGAACCAACTTTAATGCCTCCATATTGCTGAGATTTTCCTAAAAATTTCCCATTGCTGTTGCTGCTGATCGAAACTCTAGTGTAGACAAGGCATTCATCACTGCCAACATTTTTTATGATTATGTCTTCTAGTCTTTCTGTTTTCCAGGTTGGATTACATTGTTTTGCTTATTCATCACTTTTACTTCTGGGAGCTGTGCTTGGACCTATTTAGTAAGAGTAGGAAATTTTAATGTAGAAAAATTCTGCTCTACTGAAATACCTGCTTAGCCCCTGGCCTCTCTGGTGAGAACATCGTCAAAGACAGCAGCTAAAGTAACATGCAGATTAAAAATTGAACAGAGACTGACCATTCATTTACCTACCCCCATGACTAGCCTTCATACAGCGTAACAAGTTTCAGGCTCACAAGAAGATTAAACCAGCTATGGTTCCATAATCCATCCCTAACTATCCAGGTCCTGAGAAAATATTTTACATCGATGTGCATATTCCCCTTTAGAATTAAGCTAAAATTATAAACTTTTGTGTGAAAATCAACAAAAACTAGCACTGGAGCCATTCAAATCCAGATTGAAGTTATATTTTGTATAGTATTTGGAGAATTTTTCAGTTTTAAGCTTGGCAAATAAAAAAATAAATTACCCAGGTAAAGAATAGCTATGTTCAGTGAGCACTGAAGCCTGGTAAATATTCAGTTTTTAATGGCATCCACTTCTATTTTGTTCACTGAATTATTGTGCTGACCTTAAATTAGAGATCTGGATGGAGCTGAATTGAATATTGTGAAGATGAGTGTAATTACCTTGCTTCTCTTTATCCTAATTCATTTTATTTTTTTAATTCTTCATCTGTGTGACAAACTGAATGTCAGAGTGCTTGTGGATTTATACTCGCAGTAACAGGGAGCAGAATTGATAGAGCAGATAGTGGCACAAGGAAAGATATATCTGCATTGCGGTCAGGGGTGTGACTGCAGAACCTTCCTGCCTTCCTCTTCATGAAAGAGCTGTAGTTGTATATACTGTCCAAGTGTCAACGTAGGCCAAATAAAACTGCCAGAGTTCTGGCATCTGCAAATGAGGCCCCTGCCTTCCTGGGACTTTCATCCAAACCACCCACACCTAAGGCTAGTGTACCAAGGCAAGTGGATCTGCCCACCTCAATACACAGCACAGGCATTGTCTTGGGATGCTTTTGGTCCAAGATCCTGTATGGTAACCCTTGCAAGCAAACAAGTGTACTCTGTCATCCACTGTTCCTTAGAGCCAACACAGCTGTCACCAACACCACGTGGAAGATAAACCATCTGTGCTCAGCATCACAGGCATCATCCCACAGACCACCTTTCCTCTACCACCAGTGTGGTAGGAATGTCTCATGGCTGACTAACGGTTCTGCAGATCTGGACAAATAGATCTATATCAGATCTAAGTGTTCATATCCCCATGTCCCTGAATCTCGGTTTCATCACTTACAGTCAATATCCCTTTACACCATCTAATTTACTCCAAAAACTTTCTAATGTATTTTTTTCAGGCATATATTTAAACCTTTAAATATCTTCTGAACTCCCCTTACAACTAATGCTATCCAGCCTCTACATACTTGGTTGCTGACATCTTCGCTCACAATTGATTCTCTTGACCTGCTTCATTTTGTGGAAATAGGACCCAATATTCTTTCATAAGTCATCAAGTAACAACAGCCTTCTCTTGTCAGTCAGGGAAACTCAGAGTCACCAGTACGTATGCAGACACTTGGCAGAAGTAGCTGTAGAAATAGAGAGACTCCAGCTGGTTAATGAAAATCCATACAGCAGGCAAAAAGAAAGAAGGCCAACAGGAGCTCTTGATAGCCCTAAGAAAATGTGCAATGGCCCTAGCTGAGTTTGATGGTAAATGTCACATCTCATGTCAGAGCCTGCCTGGAAATTACCCCTGAAGACCATATTGCCTCAGAAGTTAAGTATTAGCAGCTGCATGCATGTCATTAACCCCTCACCTGCCACACTACGTTTTACTTGCCCAGGGCCAAACACTTTAAAGGAGGGTTGACTGACTTTCTTACTTGGGGTAAGAAAGCTGCAGGATATACAATGTACAGAAAAGAGCGCCCATGTACATGTGCCCTTTCGTATGACATTTATGATCATAGCACTGAGTATTTCAGCAGTTTCATCTGATTTAAAGGATAATACTCCTGTTCACCTGAACAGTTGAATAACAGACTATATTCCATGTTCTCCCGAATATTTTATAATTGTGTTTAAGCACGTTGCTGTACCATAATACTAAAGGTATGGGAAGACTTGTCTACATTGACTTAATTGTTTCTTGGCTGTGTACAATTTTTTATTAAGTGAAGTTCAGAAGCATACCTTGACCCATAGTGACTAAGTATAGAGACAGTGCCAGTAAGAAGACTCAATTACAATACAAAGGACAAATCTACAAAACAGTTGTACTGTCTTCAAAGAGCCATTTGGAAAACAAAAGACTTCATCATCCTAACCCTTGGCTTGAACCCAGATTTAGTCCACAGACAACAAATTCAGTAGTGAAAGCAGCCTAGAAAAGGGCATTTGGCTCATAATGCCTAATGTAAAAATGTAGAACTATCCATATGAACTCCAACCTGAGAAAATGGTCTCACAATTTCATGGCAGCATAATAGACTGTATCCAGGATTTTCTATTTTAGCCTTCCCATGACATCTGAGACTTCACAACCATATTGCTAAAAGTACAATATCCTCTCTTTTGCCTGCTATTCTACAGAAACTTTTTTAAAGTTGTCTTACTAAGAGCCGTGGCCATAAACTTTGATCCACAAATGAATTCATCATAAATGTGAAAGAGTATATGAGGAATTTACACTATCTAACTTAAAAGTCTAACTTCAGGTGCCCACACTAAGACCTTATGTAATCAATAGAGAGAGGTGAAACAGGCTCTTCTAGAAGGCCATTCAAAGGAGTGAACTCCAGTGTTCCATAATTACCTCCAATTTTTTTAAAGGTTTTGATTCTATTTTTCCTTTTGCCATTTTTTAACTGTATTTTAAAATTTAAAAAAAAAAAATCAAAAAGAAACAAAGAGAAATAAAGAAAATGGCAAACTATGATAAATGTACCTTTGAATTGAAATTTCAGTTCCAGTGAAGCCAAAGGAAAATAACTATTAATACTGACTAGCAATTAATTAAAGGTATTTTCCTATGATAAATGTTGCTCTTCACTAAACATACAAATGCATATATATATACAAACATATCTCTATATATATGTGTCTGGAACTTTATTGCAGCTTCAAATAACACAGAAGACCTTCAAGGAATAAACTGAAATGCAGCTAAGTCGTAACTATGAAACAGAACAACTGATCTTACACTCCAAAATCTGGAAGTGTCAATAAAAAACAGTGAAATAAGGCAGAACTTTCAGCCGTGTTAAACAAAAGAATAATGGAAAGTCACAAAAGTTGTAGTCATGGAATGTTAAAAAATGGAGAAAGGAAAAGCTTATTATAACTATGCAACAAAACAAAAGTCATATCTGACAACAGTCATGACATTGGTACCTGATTTCTGAAGTCCTACAAAAGCCACTCCTCCACAAATCTTACTAAGTTGTCTAGACCTGAAAGAATGGCCCCAACACGTGCTCTGCAATATGTCACATCTAACAGCTATCAGCCCATACAGGTAAGATTGATACTTCAGAGTTTTTGTTTTCAGAATAGCTCTTTTGGGCTCCCTGATTCACACCTGTATTTTCCTCTCCTATTATCTCATACAAAGTCCATGTGATCTCCCTCAAGTCAAATGACCTAGCATGGAATTATTTTGGTATAGTGTGGTGCATAATTAGATAACGATGACTTCAATGTGTTAATTGGTTGGATCTCCTTGTAATACCCTGTTTGAATAAAACCACAGCCTGATCCGAACAGGGGGATCTAAGTCACTAGAGAGAGAATAAATTCTACAGGCAGAGAAGAAAGAGGAAATAAGTAGATCTTCACTGACTTTAGAATACCCAAAACAAGTGAGCTTCAGGACATTGCTGCAGAGAGGAGGTGGAGGAACTGTCTCCATAAGCTCTAAGCATACTGTTGGGCCCCACTGTTACAGTGAAACATGAATCACCAAAACACACTCTGTCATTGCCCAAGATAGAAATAAACCTGTTAGAATGTCTAGAGAACATAATGTGTAAAACAATACAGACAGTACAGATGGAGTGTGTAGAGGAGAGAGAGCAAAGAAGTAAAGAAAGAACTGGCAAAGTAGTATTTTACTTAAGCCAAACTTTTTTGAAAAGCCATTCTATGCACAGCCCACAGAAACTCTATTAAAAGAAAAAAAAAAACAGAGAGCTGTATGTACAGTGCTGATTTTACCTCTCCACAGAGATACAAGGGCGTGTATCTGCTGAAGACAGACAGATGTTGTCTCAGTGAGACAGGTGGGAGTGTTGGTAATGTACACCCACATGAGCTACACACATTCTCTGCATGGAAACCAGGGCAGTGAGGGAGATGTGATGTCCCAAGGTCTGGCCCTAAGGTGGAATCTGGATGTAGTCAAAGCTTCACATCATGAGGAAAGCAGCCCCTGGCCCAGTAAGAGAAAGCTTGGCTACCATACTATACAGTATTCTACATTATTCCTCAATAATTAACTCTCTCCTTTACTTCAGTGTGGTCAACTTTGGAGGGATACATCAGTGACAGCACACTTTGTTACACCTGTTACTAGTATGACATACCAGCAGAGTCTGACTGAAAGATTGTGACTCACGTTTTCAATATTCTTGCACTTCTTGGGTTAGAAAAGAAAGAGGCACAAAGATTCTGTTTCAAATAGCTGGGACCTGGAAAGTCTTCTTGGGTTGCCCTAATTAGAGCTCTGCTGCTTGGATCTTGCAGAGGGTTCATGGAAGAGAAGAATCAAAGCAGACCTAACTGATGAAGCAGTAAGTGTTTAAAACTGGTGTGAAAGTGTCAGAAGTAAATCAAACTCAAAGAATATGCATGGAAATTATCCATGTCATTTTGCACCATTATTTTCCTCCAAATCTACTACAAGCTTTCAAAACATAAGATTACTCCATTTACCATAATAAAACTGCTACATACTCAAAGTTATTATTATTAATGGATCTGAACATGCTCAGCTATGTCAGATCTCTTAAGCACTCAGTGCAGAAATATCCATTTCCAGCAAGCCTCACAAACAAGAAAATAATGTCAGGTCTAATTCCTTCAACTCAAAGAAGCAATTGCATAGTTTACCATGTTTTCTACTTCCCATTTAGAAATCAATGGAGAGGCTTTTAATAGATTCTTTTGGCTTTTTCTAGAGCAAAACAGGAAATGACTAATAAACTGGGATTTATTAACAAAACATACAGGATAATGTTTGAAAAGCCATATTTCATGTTGTTCATCCTCCTTTAATGGCTGACTCGAGTATAAGTGGCAGAACAACTTCTTTCCAGATGAACAACATTCACCAAAACAAAAAGAAAATTATGTACTGCTTGCCCACAAAATGAGCTGCAAGTTTGCAGTCTTATGGTGCTCAGATACTCAAACTCAGGCACCTACCTCAAGCATCTGAATCAAAATGTATACTCCATAATGCCAGATCCTATTTGAACGCAAGAGCTAGGTTTTACAGCAAAAATTCATTGGCTGACTTATTTACAGGGCTGCAGATGCAATCCATGCTAAAAAGTCTTCCTTCTTATTCCAAGACACAGCAGTTCAATCCAAGACAGTGTGCTGTTCATTTAAACCCTCCTTGCCTAGTCAGTACGTCTGGCCCATCAATATGTCTAACCAAAGGTTTCTGTGAGCAGCCTTCTGTGGCCTTGGGGTTACACTGCAAAATCTGGATTCTTAATCAGCAGATCAGATTTATAAGCAAATGTAAGCACCAAATTGTAATGCAGTTTGCTCTGTAAGCCCCTACGAAAAAGAAGTCACGAATTCAGGGTATCTATTGTACTCCCTCAATTCTCTTCTGTGTTGCTAGTAAAGTCAGAAAAAGAGATGGTTCTTGAAAGGATTTCTGGCTTATTTCTACACTGTCAAGTCATTAGTTTGTCTTACTAGTTTCATAATTCTCCTCTGAGTATCAGTAAGGTTTTATTACCAAGTAGTAACCTTTAAAAGATAGATATTAATAACTATTGTGCCAAGAGCTTTTAATTGCAATGGCTAAAAGACAGTTGAATGCTAAGCAAATTGGGCAACCTAGGATGAATTTCTAATACTCCAGTACATGTAGCCATTTAGGCCTCCACGAAGTCTGCTGAAGTCTGGGTTGGAGCCATCCAAGCTGGCTTTTCTGTGGCCCCTGGAATATCCCAAGTGTACACACAGTTCCACCACAGGATCACACTGACAATTGTACTATCAAATTTGGGCATTTTCACTGGAACAGATTCCTCTCACAGCTATAGATTAAGGGGCATTTTTTTGACTTTTTAAAATACAGCATGATAAACTGAAATGCCTGTCAAGAACGTGCTGTGGTCCAGTAGATTCACACAGTGGCCTGAATTATTTTCACCATTAACCTGTGTTATCACAATGGAGTTATTGGGGTGAGAATGAGTTCACATTTCTGTTTGCCTTTGTTTCCAATGGCCATTGATATCAAGAGCCATCCTGCATCTGCTGCAAAAATAATAGTAACATCATTGTATTAGGCATCATTAAGGTGTACCTAAATAGATATTTTCCCTAATAGATGGAATCAAAGCCTAAGCTCTAGACAGTCCATTTCATTGACTTGGTAAAATAGCAAGTTGGATGTGTCTGAAACCTTAACTATTTTCTATTATATCACATTTCTATTACAACATGTTATTATTTTATATATATAATTATTTATATAACTGTTATAATATTATTTTGGATACATATATAATATTATATATTATAAACCATTTTCTATTATATCAGCTCACCTAATAAAGGTAAAACCTGTCCCTTCAAATCTCTCAGTCCTCTCTAATATCCTCAGATTATCATAGATATAATTCTATACTACATGGCTTTTTAACTAATATACTCCTTCCATTTCAAATAAAACCTAAATAAGCAATAGCTAATAAACTACTATTGTTGTGCTAATAGACCACATTCTGAGCTTGTTAACAATTTGGTACAAATTGAATTGCAGAAAAGTTATGAAAGAGTAAAAGAGAGCAACCTAGTGTTCACAACCAAGCTTGAGCCAGCAGAGCTAGTAAATGATGAAAATCTTATGAACACCAAGGGTGGGTGAAAGGGTCAACTTTAACTTTCTGGTGTTAACTGGGAGATGTCTTTAATATTAGTGATGGTGACTCACACCATTAAAATGATGGGAAGAGATGCAGTGTGTTAGATACCTTCCAGAGTCAATCACTTTAGAAGGTAGAAAGCTAAGATAGACAAGGAAAGTGTGCTTTGTAAAAGCCATGTATTTCTGTCACTGGGTTTGCACTACCACAGATTTTTGATTTTGGGAGTCATTGTTCTTCTAAATGTTCATCTGGCTTTAAATGTAGCCAGACATATTCTGCTTCTCTAATTTCCCAATCTGCATCCAGTCATTAGAAATGCAGCAAAACCTGGCTCTAAATAGAGATATTGAAGAAATCATTGAATATCTACCTCTCCTTAAAAAAACTTTACTGTATCTTAAGATATTGATTTCTGCAATGAACGGACAGGGTTGTACAAGGCTGAATTCCCAAGTTCTCTCAATCACATCCATCTTCTTGTACATTAGATTATTTCTGCCAAGCTGGTTATATTTTTTTCCAAGCAAATCCTAACTATCAGGGAGGTCTAACACACTGTTCCTTTACCATCAGTTTTGTTTTCAAACACACAATGGTTTGGCATGACTCCAATCACCACCAGGTGATTTTTGGCCCTTGCCCTTTTTATTATCTGGTATCTCTTAGGGAACCACAGATGAAACCAATAGAAAAGGAGAGAAAAAGAGAAAGCAGGAAAAAAGAAAGACCTTCTCCTTTGCTTTCCTGGTAATGTGACATCTTGCCCTCTTGCACTGTATATTTTTGTCCAGCTGATGCTTTGTCCTAGTGGAATCGTGGTTCTAGTATTAGCTCCAAATGGTAGGCAGGCATTTTCATTAAAAACAATTACTATTTCCAAACAGGAGCTGGTTCCTCAGTTCCAGCCATTCTTGCTGTAAAACGTTCAGCTGAGAGGAGCAGATTGTTCCTGCTGAAAATGAATGGAATCTGGCAGGAAAACCTCATGTTTTTCCAATCCTAGTTTTTTACAAAGAAAACACTGGGATCTTGTTGAAAAATTACAATTGTTTTGGTGGGCACATTCTTTTTCTCAGTTGAATGCTTTCCAGTTCAGGAGACAAGTTTTGTGCATATATATGCACGTGTGTGTTTGTGAATATATATGTATATATCTGCACATACATACAAGTTTTTGTATCTAATTGCTATGTAAAAAAAGACTAATAAGTCAAGGAAGAGTAAACACTTTTTTTGTTATTAAAAAGCATTTATGCAAATTGATTTTTTTAAACAGCATCAACATTATGAACCTTCTAAAGAAAGTCAATGAGTAAAATACTATATCATAATAACAGCTAGTCTCACTTTTAATACTAGGAGAAGAAAGAGGCCAAGGTGACTGAACTGTTTATCCCTTGGTTGTTCTCACTAACTTTAAAACATTGTCAGACTGAATTATTCTGATGAAAATATCAAAGGAAAGAAAACAGAAAAGACTATTACATTCACGGAAGGAACAAGCTGCGGAGGTCCCCATATTGATCACCTGTGTAGATGCTGCCATTTGGTAATAAGTGATTTTGTTTACCTCAGACAGAAGTAGATAATAGGTCAGGCTGACCTTGTGTCTATATCAGCATGGAAACACCTCCTTCTATTAGAAGTTTTTTTCCCTTCCATACAAAACATTCATTCCAGACAGGTGGGGTGCTGGTGCATCTTATGCCTTGAGAGCACCCTCAGAGCTTAAGAGAACTTCCCAGGCAAAGCTCAGCTCACCATAACAGCAACAAGGCATTGCAAACTTTCAGTCCACCTCCTCTGTCAGGTTCTGACCCTCTGCACCAACAAGCAGGCAGGATCCTGACACTTCAGCTGTGGCATCTCCACCCAAAACCTTCAACACAATTCAAATGTCTTGACCTGACAATCAAACTCAGAACTGGACAGGAAAGGGACAGCAATAAAACTTTCTCTACCAAAAATATGCAACACCCTAGTACAATAGTAGAGAACAGCCCAAAAGCTGATCACTTCAAGGACATGCTGCCAAACCCTCTGATGCAGTTTGATCACACCTGCAAATATAACAAGTCATATAAAGCCCCCCTGGATTTTCTGAGGCTGAGAAGTTGAGTCTCCAGTGAAGCCAACTGTAAACCACTGATTTTCACTAGCCTTTCAAGTCACCTTTTGACCAAACACCAATAAGTCACAAAGGAAAGTATAATGGAAAGGATGTCAGTACTACAGTAACTGCTCATTTTGAGTGATCACCTGTCAGAAAAAGGAAAAATGACAAGCATTTCCCTTTTCTGCTATTGCCCAGCTAGGAGAATTTTTGTCCCTTTCAGTTGTTCTTGCCCCAGATTTCATCATTAGAACAATAAAATCAGTTAAGTTTACAGCCAAAAAGAACCTCAAGAGATCTGCTGGCCCAGCTTCTTGCAGCCAGGTAAGATCAACTACACTTAAACCTTGTCTGATGGATAGCTGTTGAATTTGGACTTAAAAACCTTCACAGAAGAGTCCAAAATGTCCCTTGTGAGTTTGCTGTTTCAATTGTTTGTCCTGGAAACAAGCCTGCATGATCTACCCACTCAGCACAAAAGCTACCACAAAATGAACTGTAGCGTTTCTTCTGCCTTCTCTGCCATCTTCTGGTCTCAGTACACTGCTCCATCAAAGCCCTAAGACCTCCCTGGGTGAACAGGGGTCAGCAACCTCACACTGTGTGTCTGTAGCACACTTACCACAATCCCAACCTTAAGATCCCAGGTGCCTTGGGTTGCACAAGGTCCACAGTTTCATTGCTCTGATAGGATAAGGCACTTCGCTGTCAGAGTTTGAATGGCACAAAGTACATCGAACAAGTTCACTCTTCTTCTCATAATTTAAAATTAGTCACTAAATAAGGTGTCAGCAGGCTTCCCACAAGGATCCAGCTGTTAAGTCTTTACTGTTGTGTTTTCTTTGAAGTCAAGAGGAAAAAATTCTTGTTTGCCAACTTATAATTCAAAATATGCCAGAAGAATCTTCTTTCAAACAAACGAGATGCAAAAGAAATGTTGGCACCAAAGTGGTGCAGTCTTGTGAATTATGGAGTTATGGAATCATTTTGAAAGTAAATTTTATGACACATAAATGTTCATGTAAATAAGATAAGATGTCTTCCACAGAGGGGGCGATATAGATCAGAGGTACGAGATGCTGTTTATGGTCAGCCATCAGGACTGTTTATTTTGTACATAAGTATGCAGCACTCAACAAAAAGAGGACGTTCTAGTGTTGAAGAACTATATAATAAAAATTAGGGGAAACCTTCTCTTTTTATATAATACAGGTAAGCCCAAAGTCCTGCAACTCCTACTGCATAACAAAATTATTTCTGTCGCTTGCAGATTTAGACACCTGCCTTTGTCAGCCATTTGCACATGTAAGAGATCAGAGCAGGTATTGCTCAAATGAGTCAGTCATTTTCTTGGGAAATAAATTAAAGCTTGATCCCTGCTGAAGGAGTCCTTTTGTATTGTTCCAGCAATTTCTTTATATTTTCTCTTTGTTTTGCTTTTGTCTGTTTTATATCATTCTCCAATTATTTAGCCCAACAGCATCCATTTTAGAGATGAACAAAATACTGAAGGGGCATTAAAATGGCAGACATTACATACCAAACCATCAGTTTGGCTCTATACACCAGAGCATTCACCAGCACCTGAACACAGGTGTGCCCACCAGGGCCTTGCAGTTACATGTGGAAAACACCTCATTGTAAGTCCTGGTTCTGTTTTCACTTTGTGTACGTAACCAAACACACATATTTTTCTGTGAGCACCTAGTAGACCTAAGGGTGGCTCTTAAATATAAGTGCAGAAAGGCTGTATCAAAAGTTGGGAAGTTTCCTATTCGAAATGTCGTTCTGAGGCACTACCAAAAGCAAAGACAATAAAAGCTACGCTAAGGTAGCTGACAACCCATCCCACCAGCAACCTCAGCCTGTGGCAGCAACTTTGTGGGAATGCCAGGACCAGCAGAGAAGGAGCACAAGGAAAAGCTTTTCCAACATGAATGTAAGACCCCAAAGTTTTCACTTAACCTTAAGAAAAAATTTGGTTCAGGCAAGCTGTCAAACCCCATATAGCCTTCTATCCTTGCCAAGGTTCTTTCTGAGAGTAATTCAGCTGTAGTACCTCCCTGTGCACAGAGCTCTGTTAAATAGTGACCTTCAGCTCACGAAGGACCCACAAGGTGATGGCATTCTTCTAATGACCTAAACTATGGGCACATGTCTACTAAGAGTTTAATGCTCACAGCCAACTCTGCACCTCCTGTTTTTTGCTTTGTCTTGATCTGTGGGCTATGTAGCACATGTGAGCACTCCCCAATTCACTCCAGGACAAATATCCCAGCTGAAACCACAATTTCCAGTTGTATAAACTAATCTGGCTAATTTTCCCTTTAACAGTTTAAAGAGTGAAGAAGCATAACCTGTGAAAAGGAGGGTAGTAATATCTTTTATGGACATATCTAGATTCAGAGGATGATAAACCCTCTGCAGCCATAAAGGTGAAAAATCTGCAAATCCACTGAGCTCTTCCATCCCCTGAGCAGAAGACTGAGCTGTTTTCCTGCAAGATATCTCCAACCCTAAACTCACAAGGAAAACAGACATCACCAGTCCTGACCCCACTGAAGTCAAAGGCAGTTTTGTCATTGACTTTAACAAAACTAGGATTCACCCTAGGGTAAGGGGCATTGTGTTTTTCAGCAGCCACTCATGTGGAAATTTTGCTTAGATGACTGACTGCCTGGAAGGTAGCAGTGCTAGGCCACAAAATACCAGAAATGTTTCTGTTAACCCACATACTTCAGCACTTGAAACTGCAGATATTGGAGTACACTCTTGTCCTCTAGAAAGAGTATGTTTCTATACCCTTGGCTCCTTTACTCCACCTGAAGCTGGTTATGCACCTGATGTACCTAACCCTTTGCTCATCAGTGCTACTGGGTCTGACTGTTTATCAGGAAACATCAGAGAGTTTTTATGTTCTCACATTGTAAATAATGTGACAGACCTTGAAAATATAATGTGTCTTTTTATAGCTACCGTATGCATTGTGAATTATAACAACTCCTGAAAATAGAGATGAAAATAGGCTATTGCATTCAAGTTTCATGTTGACTCAAATTCTGATTTAAAAATTCACTTATAATGTATGTCCAGAGCACAGGAAAATGGTTAAAAATATAGGAAATTGGAATCAAAAAATGAATCCAAAAGCATGCTTAGAAAATTCCTAAACTAATTTCAGGAATTCATCTGGTACTTAGGCTCCAGGCTGAATAATCGTCTGAGCTCAAAAGAACTAACATACTTGTGCAAGGGTATTTCAAAAATTTCTCTGAGCCGTGAGTCTGAACAAAAGTTCTTCTTATTTGTCATGGCCATGTCAGTGATAGAAATGAGACAAAAGTCCTTGGGAAGATTGCCTGCTTGTGTATTGGTTTTTCAGTATAAGTCCCACACTTGGTAACATGCGTATAAATTTGTACATATGAAGTATGGTTTGGCATTAAAACTGCCATGAAAATCCACACTGTGTAAAGGTAAAAACAGTATTGCAGTACAATAAAGCTTACGTTCAGCTGAGCTGATTTTACCTGCTCTAAATAGAGAGAGCCTCATGAAAAATAAAAAAATAAAAATGAGAGGTGAAAGGTAAGTATCAGAAAATTCAGAGGAGTTGTAAAAAAGAGAAGGAAAGACCAAGAGAGATCCAAATTTCAGGCTTTGCATCTTGAGCTTCTTTCTAATTGTGAAGCATCCACAAAAGCTTCCACCAGCTTCTTTCTATTTCTTCAGTCTAAAAATTAGAGCTGGTGTCTATTCAGAGGAGAAAGGGTTCCTCACAAAATTTCCACCATTTCCTGCTTCTCCCTTCTTTAATGAGATCCTTCAAAGCACTCTTGTGCTCCCACTTTTGGGCCAAGCCACAGTAAGGTGGTTCAGCCATCTGAAATATTAAACTTATTTTAGTAGCTAGAAATGAGAGGCCTGCCCCACATCAGATGTAGTGGATGCTGAATTCTATGGTTCTGAAGTGAGCCAAAAAGAAGCTTGAGGGTAGAAAATGAGTTGACCTCCTTCACTGCAGCTGCTTATAGGCATTTCTTTGAAGGGTAGAATTTACGACCACAATTTTTCCCATGGAATGGGAAACTTTCCACAGCTAAGCACTGACCAGTCACAGTCTTGTCCAGTGGAGCTATCATTGGCATCAATTATACCAGCACCTTGCACTCCTCCAGCATCATCCATCAATGGATCTCAGAGGCCATTAGAGTTGCCAGAGAATGAAGGGATGGAGAATGGCTCAATGTCTTCTTCAACAACAAAATGTTATTTTTATTTTATGGTTATAAAGCTGAGGCTAGAGGAACCTGAGAGACCTTGGCCCAGACAACAAGGCCAGAAAGAACCTCAAATTTCCTGAACACCATTCCTAAGGGACAGGAATGGTCACTTGGCTCCTTAGTGTTCCTGCCCCCTCAAAGAATTTTTCCATCACTATGCAAATCAGGGAAGATACTCATACATCCCTATCCCCACTTACAAACTGCTTCTCTTTGAGGTATATTTTATTTCCACCTTCCCTCTTTAGCTGCCAGAGAGCTTTCTACCTCAGTAGTGGTGCCTTATAGAGCAATGACAAAATCCTGCAGTACAACAGAGCAGAGGTTATATGGCTAAGACAACTGCTATTTTCATCAATTCTTCAGCAAACCAGCTGATCGTAAAAGCTATTCTTGACTAGCCTGCCTTTGTAACACCAGTCACCAGGAGAGCACAGCACATACTATTGGCTGTGGCCCTCACTAAAAATACACTACATTCTCACACAACAACAGAAACTCCCACCAGGGCCAATGGACAGCAGACTAAAAACAGTAACCAAAGGCTTTAAATTGCACAAATTACAAAGGTAGAAGAACTGAAAGCAGCATGCCACTAAAAGCCATCTGCCATCTTGGCCCGCCCATGTGTCCCTTCTCCCCAGCAGTGTTTTATATTAGTAATGATGTCTCTGTATTATGTATGACATAGTCTCTGCTGCTTTGAGCAAGCAGTAATATAGATGCTCCTTCAGTCTGGTGTTTTGCATATACACATTAGCTGCGGGAGCAGAAGATCTGCCTTCCAGTCTCTCTCTGGATACAGTTCAATTGGAAGGTAATATTTACATGCATATATTCTCCAAATCACATGTACATGCTGTATTATCAGGACTCCCATGTACATTAATAATACACAAAACTACACAGAAATAAGCATGGATTCAGCCATGATGTAGATTAGATGAGACAAGAATGGACAACATAGAAATACAGGAAGAAAATCAGCAAATGGTTAGTCTGATTATGGGCCTGTTTCCAGAATACAAAACATGTTTTGTTTTCTTTATGAATTACTTTTATTAGTAGGTTAATTACCTGTCATTGAAGCTGTCATTTATAAGGGTCTTTGAAGCGAATTCTCAGAAGAGTTTTGAAGGAATAGAAATATGAAGCCAGCCATCACAATTGTCTGAAAGAAGCTTCAGAGATGGATATGGAGACAAGGATAGGGCACAGCAGTTCTGTTAGGAGAAATACTCAAGATAACTCTCAGTGATCAAGTGCAAGACGAAGAAACAATCTCCCAGATTAACACACCCTGTGAAGGAAAAAAAAAAGTGAGAGAGAATTTCGTATCCTAGGAAAGGTAATATTCTTATCTGTAAAAACTGCTTTCACTACCTGAGCTAACAGGCTAACTCAGGTATTTTCATGCAGCCCTGCAAATAACATCTGAGCCAACAGTCTGTACTGAGAAAAGACAATGACTGGGAACCAGAGAAAAGACAGAGGAAAAGGTGAGAACAACACAAGTGAATAGACAGACCAGAGTATTAATCAGAGGAAAGAGTTTATCAGGAGCTGGTTCAAGCGAAATAACTACTTTTGCAGCTGACCTCGGAAACCACTGTTGGGAAATGAAGTGGGTTATTGGAAAGTTGGTGGAAAAGTTTATTTTCTCATTATACAAGTTCATTTATTCAGAGCATTTTGCAAAATACTCTGTGTAACCCACTTTCTCAGCTGCTATACATTGGAAGTATGTGAATACAGAACAGTTTATCTGGGGATCAGTGAGTGTTCCCACAAGACACAGTGCTTGCAGCACTGCATTACCACATGACTATAGATGTTAGTTAGCTGACCTCCAACTATCGGTTCATAGAGACCTCCCCCTGCTCCAGTAACTTCCTCAGCTTTCCCAAGGTCACTTGCAGAGACCTTGACAGACATCTACACAATTGTGAGGTTCTGTAAGGGATGTTCCATCACCACAATTCAGCCCTCCTCGGGAGACAGGTTGAAGACACTGGATGTCCAGGAGATATTCAGGGTGAAAGCAGGGAGAACAGCACACAGAAGAGGTGGGAAGATACAAAAGCAGAGGAAGGAGGAGACAAAGAAACTGTACAGAGAGAAAAATGAAAACAGAAAACCAAAACCTGACAAGTAGATCAGATATAACTGTGGGGAAGCAGCAGCTGAGAGAAGAACAAAGTCTGCAAATAACAGGAGAAAGAGATGGCCCCATGGAATAGTTGAGCCTAGGAGGAACCAGAGAGTGGAATGAGCTGTCCAGGTTCAGAAAGACAACAGCAAAGCATATGTAGTAAATATATTAATTTTTTCTCCTTGTTAGAGTATTTATCACTGTTGGAGCAGACAGATGATAGCATACAAGAATTGTTGTTCCACAGCTGAGTTGCGGATCCCAAGCCAGTGTAATCTGTATTTGAGCACAGGATGTTATATAGTAGCAGACATTCTGATTTTCAGAGGTCCTGAGCTAGTAATCATAAATCTCACACCATCAAAGGCAGCTGCTTTCCTCTGAAAAGCTGTCCTGCAACAATGAATGTTATTTTACTGAACTTTTACTCATTATTTGGATGCATCGGGCCTCATCTCAGAATACTGCTGGACAAGAAGAGCTATTTGGCTAGCACACAGTATGGGAATAAGGAGAGGTGAATCTCTTCTTGGAGGTAACATTTTTCAGGTATTCTCCCAGGCAAGCTGCTCAACTGCGTGGTGCTTCATACTTGTGAGATGAGAACACCTAATTCTATAATTCCCAGGAATACTGGCCTAGGTGTACAAAGTGCAATGAGATCCCCAGAAGAAAGGACTAATTTTAAGTCTGGAGGGTTGACATTTACTTATTTTTTTCCAATCTGCTGTTTCTTAGAACTGTAAATCCAAAGGGATGGGATGGTGCAGGCAACTGGCGATATCACTGTCACAATAGTAACATCATGGCACAGACAGCCCCAGCTCATAAGGCAGTAGGAAGCACACGAGTTGGTACATAAAAAAGGACTGGCAGCACAATGCAGTGTGTGGATGCCAGATTCATTGCTCACTGAAAGCTGCATTTCCAAACCCAGCATTCGCCTCATGTCTGAGTTCAAGCTGACTGTAATAGGGGGAAAAAGAATTCTAAGCCTGAGACTTTTTGTTGCTCTTGATCCTTGCAGCACAAGGAGGAAAGCAGGATTTTTTGCACTGAAATACCATTGAAGAGTTGGTCTGAACTGAACTTTCTCTTGGCATTCTGGCTTCTCCTGCCTTTGTAAAAACTATCAGGCAAGGGTTTGTTTCTTTGAGAGAGATTTAACAAAGCTGCAGACATCCATTTTAGCCAAAGTGATTTCATCTGTTTTTCCTCCAAGGCTGCCCAGCTGAAGAGTTATCATTAGAATTTTTCTCATCACAGTTCCCAGTCACTGGTTGGTACCAACCTACTATTCACTTCTTCCAGTCCCTCTCCAGACTTGCAAATATCAAACAATTCAGATGTTGATCAGAAAAAAATAGTATAAATAAAAGCTATGAAGGGAAAATAAAAAGTCAAGTTACTCCTCAGAGATCTGTAAACTGAAGGTGTACACCTATTTTTCTTTGCACTGAAGGTATTTAAGATAGAGCCTACAGGCTACTTCCTGACTCTTGGGGATGCTGAGATTCAGACTCATGGTTTGGCCTCATTTTTAGCCAGGATAGCACAACTACAGGACAGAAGAATTGCTTAAGGATCTAATTACAGGACTGAAAGCCAGGAAACTATGAATATCAACATCATCACCAGAATTTTCCCTTGTAAATCACTTAATTTCAATGCCTCCTCATTCCTATGTCTGTATGAAAACAAACAGACTCGCCTACTCTCAAATTAGTCTCAGAATTACTGACAGAGAATCCCTTAGGCCAAAGTGCAAATTTGATCCTTGAGCGTTTGTCAGGAGTTCAATATGTAAAGTACTGAGATTAAAAAGATGAATTTCAGGCAAAAGTGGACCTCTTCTCAGGCACTGCAGAAGCTTCATGGAAACCTGAATAAGTTCAAACTTGATCTTGTAGGAAGAGAAGTCCTTCTCTTACCAGCTTGAGATTTGTCTTCTTTAGGTATCAATGGACCAAATCTGGAAGCATTTTCTCTCTGCCATTTGAAAAGTCAAAAAAATTTTATGTAAAATTGTTCATTCAACAGTCAAAACATTTTTTTATTGGCACTGAGAAACATAAGAAACGTTTAGTAGAGATGTCCCAAGAAACAGAAATATTTCACTTATGTACATAGGGCATTATTACTGACCAGAAAAACTACATGAGACTCAGTACTGGACAATACACTCTTAGTCTTTAACTCTCATGGGGTATTACAAACTGTTAATGAGTGGGCTGTGATATTACAAGCTGTGCAAGCTTAATTTGAGATAAAAAATTTGCAGAATAAAAAAAAAAAAAAAAAAAAAAAAAAAAGAAAAATATTTTTTTTAAAAAAAAAAACAAAACAAGTTTTTCAACCATCATCCATTTTTATCTAGTGAAAGACTGGCCCAAAAGATGTGATGATACACCTGATGTGGAGAGTACAGAATGCCTCAACTGGTAATCAAAAGCAGGGAGAATCTTTGAAATTCTTAACATAAATTTATTTGGCAAAATTCAACATTTTTAAGGGTACATTGCAAAGTGACTTTATTTGATGTAAAGTACAGTTATAAGCAGATGTCTGAACAATGTAGAAACATAGATCATCAATCTACCAGCATCAGAGGCATCCTGATTTACCTAAACCAGTTGCACTTCCAAAAGAAGTGTCTTCAGGATGATTAGGTCCTGTCCATACGCAACTGGAGCAGCCAACTGCAGTGTCATTAACACCCCTAAATGAAGCGGGAGAATCAGGATGATGATGCTGGAAATTGTGTACAGCTGATTTAAATCCTAGCAGCATTTGCTTAGGAGTGAAAATAACTGTAGAAGTCAATTTGAAACTAACTGAGAGTGTGTTTCAAAAATTTACTTTTCATCATGTAATGTTATATTTGCAAAGATACAAAGTATGAAATACCAGTGGGGTGTAAAAATTCCCTTGCACATTTGGAAAGGGATCCATCTTACATCAGTGTAATGTAAACAAATATAAAACACATAACAGTGCAGATCTCTTCCTTTTTTAAATGAGCTGTATTCCAAACCACAGAGAGGTAGTTAATAATTCCTTGCAGACACCCCAGAGAAGCAACAGAAGTAAACTTCAAAACAAGATATACTCATTACTTATTGGAGAAGTGTTTGCTGAAAACAAAAGACTGGTTCTTCCAGCAGTGTTGGAAAAAGACACGGGCATTAAAATAAAACACAATATTCAACATGATGAAAAACATAAGGGAAAAGCAAGAGATTATGTTCTGGCCTGAGATGAAGTGTTTAGATAACAAACAAAATAGTATATTGCGATACACTTCATTGTTCCCAAAAAGCATAAGCAGAATGTAAGGTTATGAAATCCCCCCAGAAATACAGAAAGGCTAACAGGAGACACTGCCAAGCATGATAAAGTATTTGCAGTAATCACTACTCTTAAAAGTACAGAAAGAAAGAGTCCAAAACATTCACAATTTATTGGGGAAAACACCTCTCGTTATCCAGGCTTTCAGAGGGCCCCCAGTAGCTGCTACCTCAGCCAAACTCATGTAAAGTTATTAAGGAAAGTGAAAAAAGCTTAAACTGAAAATGAAACGTGAGTTAAAGAGTCCTTAGAATAAATCAATAAATGAATAGTTACCAGTCACTTGGATTAGAAAATGCATATTCAGGAGCACTTAATCAAAGATGTTACTAAGTTACCTGCAACCAAGTCCTCAATTCTGCCTCAGTATCTGGAGGAACAAAAGGTGAAAAATGTGAAAGCATCTATGCTTCCTAAGGGCTCCATGGAAGACTAAGGGAATGACAGACCAGTAAACATGACCTCTGCAGCAGATAAATACATAGAAATCAAAATAAAGAATAAAATTAGTATTCACATATAAATACGATGTTCTGGGGAAGGATCCAACAATTTGTGCAAAAAGGAGTCATGCCTCACAAATTTATTAAACTATTCAATGAACATATGGCCTAGGACACTACTGGGTCAATGAAGTGTCCACTTGCAGTGAACCTAAGCATCCCTAGAATAAGTAAATAGTAGCAGGAACAAAACTGTACAACTAGTTTTGCAGATGGAAAAAGGTTTCAAATATGTTGTTCGCTATATTCATAAACAACCTGGGAAAGCAGTATAAGTAAGGTGATAAAGTTTGCTGATGATACAGCACTACTCAGAACAGCTTAAGTTGAAGCTAATTGTGGAGAGCTTCAGAAGAGTGTTGTGAACTAAGGCAAAACTGAGTGGTGATGAATGCCAGCTGATGAACATGGGGGAAAATAACACTAGTTATAAGTGCACAATGATCAGCACTGCACAGGAGAGAAATCTTGGAGTCACTTTGAATAATTAGAAAAGGTCACCTCAGTGTTCAACTGCTGCCAGAAATGCTCAGAGGGGCTTTTAGGAATCACTAGGAAAGAAGATGAGAGAAAAAAAGAATGGGAAAAAAGAAATTACCATCTTGCTCAATAAGTCCACAATGCACCTGCATCTTCAATACTTCTAGTCTCTATCTCAGAGCACAGAGTGCATAGAAATGTTATAAAGAGGGGTGGAATAGCTGACCATAGGCACAGGAGAGATTTTTTGCAGTGAGGAACAAGACTGTGGCTCATCAGACTGGAAAAAAGACAGCAAAAGAGGGATGTGATAGAGTTTACAGAAGCATGAATGGTATTAAGAAGGTGAATGGGGAATGATTATGTTAATAGACAGAGCTGGAGGTAGTCAGTGAAATTATCAGGTAGAAAAATTTTAAAAAATAATTATTCTTCATACAACACAAATTGTGATATTTGCTGTCATGAGATGCTGTGAAATCCAGAAGTATAAAAAGGAATTAGAAAAATTAATGGAGAAATAAATCTATCAGGGACAATTAAATAAAATGCAAAAAGTTTCTAAAGTCCTGATTGCTGAAATCTTAGTGGGTAAATCTTTAGGATGCCTCCCAGTTTTGAGAAGGTGATGCTGTTATTGCTTCATATTATGATTGCTCCTCAAAGGTCACAAGTAAACACAGGGTATCTCTTATGCTGATCATGTACTCACATAACAGAGATGTTCTCTGTCCTCAAAGATATATGCTGTGCTGTGACAAAAGCTCTAAAAGTCAGGATACTCAGCTCCAACTTGCTGCTGAATCAGAGAAAACACAATCTGAATTTATAAACACTTTGCACCCTGATTTTTTTCATTTACACTGTGGGAATTACAGTACCTGAACACAAACTCAAATTAGTTGAAAGGTTTAAGTGAGCAGAGACTAAAAAGGGAAGGGGCTTTTATTTTGGCAACATTTTTTTGAGGCCTGCCTTTAAAATACAAGTAAGGCACTACTCATTGGAAACTTCCCATGACTACTAAGACAGTCTAATGTCATCAGCTCTAGCTTTAAATGGCAATTTTAGTTATAATATTGTAAACAATCCCCTGTATGGACCAGCAAAAGGTTAAACAATATTGCTCTATTACATAGGCTAATAATTTTCAGTGTGGTTCCTCGTCCTAGGTAATCAGAAATTGTGGGATTGGATAAAGGATAGCAAGATCTTGTAAAGGGGATGACTCCCAAGAGTGTCAATAAGATGTATTTAGCTTGGACTTATTTTAAGAAATAAGAGAAAAGATCAATAAGAATACTTCACACAACAATAAAATCTGAAGTAGCAAATTTGTAGTTCAACTGTGTGAATGAAAGAACCAGCTCAGGTGAGGGCTGATGCTGAGTGAACTGTGGTTTAGTACATAGTGTACGAAGTAGGCTCAGCTGTGGTTAATACACCAGTGAGGACATTATGAAGTGACTTATATGCTAATTCTGCTGGGCACAGGAAAACCATGCAAAACTGTAAGCTCTCAGAGAGCAGAATCTGAGCACAGCAGCTTCCAGCAGGGACACTTCCACGATCAGCTGACACTGAACAGGCTTCATTGAGCATAGGGATTTTCTGGCAGTGACCACACTCAAGTGAAGGCAGTGCTGCTGAGGATAGGAGCAGGCACTCTTTTCCGAGAGAGATATTGGAGCCAAGCTTGAGTGTACTCCCAGGCTGTAGGACCAGAGGTACTTGTTAACCCAGGGCTGCAAACATGGCTGGACACAATGTGAATGGGAAGCAGGCTGGTATAAGGACCTCTCTCGCTGGCAGCTTGCCAATAGTAGCAAGTAGGACACCCACAGAAGTTTAAGTTAACATGAATGTCTGTTTCACTCATCATTCCTGGGTACAGCTGCTGCACATCCAGAGCTATGCTCTGTTCCCTGCTTCCAGGAAGAATTTTCTGGTTTTGTGGCCAGGAGTAAGACCATTAGCAAGTTTCAAACAGACTGCAGGTGATGTATGGAAAAATAAGCAACTAAGGAACTGATCTAAAAGGAATAAAAACCAGGTAAGCTTCCTAGTGACAGATGGGGAAGTAAAAGAAGGAGCCTTCTGCTATATGTCATATCTTCTGTCACCTCCTGCTCTCCCCAACTGATGCACATCATTCTCTGTTTCCTTTTCCTGATATCACTTTTTTCTTCCTGACAGGTAAATACTCACCACCTTAGATTCCCCAGGGTGCATTCCAACAAATGACTTGGAGAAAAAGGTTTCCAAGCTTGTTAAAAATGCCCTAAGCTGCTTTGCCCTTCCTCTATTTGGTTTGTCTGCATTGCAAGGCAATACTTGTTCTATTTTCAAAGATGGAAATCATTAAAGGCAGCAAACAAATAAATCGTGATAGAAGGCAATGGAGAAATCAGAATCTTCTTCCAGTCTCAGGACCATTTACATTTTCAAGAGAAACTTGAGTTCATGTGGATGAAAGCAATATATTGAGAGAAATTCCATCTGACGCAGAGCCTGAGCAATGAGTAGAACTTGTAGTGCCATGCTGCTTTTGATCTCCTATCAGAGCGGAGTGTCTCATAAGGGGAAAAAAAAAGATTTTCCATTTCACTGGTTCTGGGGTGAAGCACATAGTGGCCTCACATTTGTCTGCAACAGCATTAGAGAAGGGTTTTGGTACAAAATGTGAAGAGCATCCATTCAGCTCAAATCTCAATTATCCTTCATTGACTTGAAGCAAAATATACCTATCATCTGTCAAAAATGCCACATGGTCTGTAATAACTAGTGACAGCACCGTGAGTCTAAGAAAAGTCTTAGGTATATTGTGAGAAGGGAAAACAAAAACTTTCTTCCGTGGGAAGGAGCTATGTCCTGCAGTCTTGCAGTACCTCCCTCTCCATGATTCAGCCAGCACCTCGATGTCCTCTCTAGCTCCCTCTTCCACTCTGCTTCCTCATTTACCTCAAATACCACATCCCTATGAAGTTTAACAAGGGCAAGTGCTGGATTCTGCACCTGGGATGGGGCAATCCTGAGTGCCTGTTCAGCCTGGAGGAGACTGAGGTGAGACCTCATTGCAGTCACAACTTCCTTGTGAGGGGGAGAGGACAGGCAGGTACTGGTCTCTTCTAGGTGGCGTAGTGACAGGATCCGAGGGAACGACCTGAAGTTGAGTCAGGGGAGGTTTAGGTTGGATACTAGAAAAAATTTCTTCACCCAGAGGGTGGTTGGGCACTGGAACAGGCTCCTCGGGGAAGTGGTCACAATGCCAAGCCTGACGGAGTTCAAGAAGCCTTTGGGCAAAGCTCTCAGGCACATGGTAGAATTCTTGGGGCTATCCAGTGCAAGGCCAAGAGTTGGAATTTGTTGATCCTTGTGGCTTCCTTCCAACTCAGTATATTCTGGGATTCTGTGATTCCAGAGACTCTCCTTCTAACTCTCTCAAATATGGGTACATGGGAGGTATGCGTACATGTTTCTCGTGCACAAACACAGCATTTAAAAATATTCATGCAGGACCAATCTAGGAATATTCACAATATAGATTTAAAGTACAGATATAGGTACTGCATTTTTCAATAGTTTCATCTGGACAACCCCTGCAAGCACATGAAGGTTTTGATTGGCAGTTTCAGATTTGTGTATTAGCATTTTGGAAGCATACAGACAAATCACAGGCACAGCAGAGCTCAGAGCAGGCAAGAGAGTCCCAGACACAGCAGGAGAGAAGATAGAGATGAATGAGAGAATACTTCTTATTGCACACAGGAGTGGAGTTCCCAAATTTTGACCCTTGTATTTTTACAACCTTCAGCGCGAGCATCCCCACAAAACGCACTGAAAAAAAAAATGGCATTTTGGCAAAGAAAACCTAAAGAAGACAGATTTAGAGCGCTACATTTCAAAACCACATTTCATATTGGAATAGGTCTGCTCTCATTAGGGAAAAGGAACCCATTTTACAAAGAAAAGCTCACAAGCCATGCTGGTGTGTGTGGTAAAGAAAAAGAAAGAGGACCATTTTCAAGTTCAAAACATCATACAAAAGCAAGGTCATGTTTGCAGCAGTTCTGTTGGGGTTAGGTTGCATTTAGTTCCAACAGTGCTATACATATCAGACATTAAAATAATACCTCACTTGATCTTACTCAATAGAAAAGACAAACCACACAAAACAGGTGCTAGACAGTGATGCAGCCTCCCCATAGTTATCTGGTTTACAAACAGCAAACTCTTTAGCCCTATTATTGTTCTCTCATTTACCACATTCTAGCTCCAAAAGGCACTCTAGTTCTCTAAATTGTTAGCAGCTTTTACAGCCAAAGATAAGTATCCATCACTTTTAATTTTCATCGTTGCATCTGTTTTGTCATTTAGCTGCAGCAGGTTGTATTACAATGATTAATGAGGAAATGGATACAAACATTTTTATTTCAAATAACAGCTCTCGGACAAGATCTGGAAAACAGAACCAAGCCATATGATTGTAAAAAAAATAAATAAATACACACACACACAAACCTAAACAAGTGGGCATTGTGCCACCCTAGAAATACAAATATCTCTAACAAGAAAGAAAAAGGTATATTTTTCCACATTTTCCTGTGTGATGGTTTGTTTGCCTGTTTCTGTTGGGGGGGGGGGGAGGGGAATGTTTTGTTTTACAATTAATTTGCCCCTTTTTATTTCACATAAATGTCCATCTCAAGTGTGGCACATCAACAAATAGGTTCATTTATCTTTCAGGGAAAAGCCAAACACTGCATTTCTATTCAGAAAAAGCAGCATATATAAAATGTACTGCTAAGAGCAGAGGCCTTTAGCACGAAAAATAATAATTTTTATTGCTCTCTCTAGGACATTTTCTGTAAACATAGTTTATCTGTAATTATATTCAAAAAGAAGTATTATTTAGTATTATAGTTACCTACAAACCTAGAAGCCCCAAAAATATTTTAGTTCCTGCTGTATGCAGAAAAGAGCATGAGTGCTTTTTGCAGAAAGCATAAAAGTCTTTCAGATTAAACCCCCTTTAGAACAATCCTTCAATTCAGAAGAAGTACTTTAGTTTTCTTAATACTGGTATTACATTCATTTAGCTGTAAGATTTTTCTAGGAAAATGAGAAAATTCATAAAAATACAGTCATATGAAACAACTATTCATCTAATAAACAAAATGTGAAAAACACAGATAAAGACTATAATATTAGACTAAGATAAATAATCTAGCTGGAGACCTATTAGATTCTGCACTTTCATGTCAACGAAGCATTTGGCCCACCGACGTATTTTTGCCTACTCTGCCAGACAGGGCTCAGGCTCTGCAGGAGAATACAGCCGTGGATCTCTGCAGGAAGAGAAGACCTTTTTTTCCAAGTAAAATGTTCCCTAACTCTGCAAGGGAGGTTGGCAGTAGATCTCAAACTCTGGCCTGTCTTTTTAATACCCCTACAATAGCTCAGTTGGATTGAGACCAGCTGTTGGTGCATTACCATTTGTAAATGCTTAAAGCAACTACTCCTTGTTTTCTTGGCAACATGTACTGTGAAGGGGAAAAAAAAAAAAAAGCACTTTCATTCAGACATTAAGAATTGCTAGATGCCAGCTTTGGCTTACACAAGCTATTGTTTGCACAGCTCCCCTCAACAAGTTTTTACCAAAAAAAAAAAAAATCCTATAGAGATAAATTGAGCTCCTAAAATTCTGATTTACACCATCCGCTCAGCCTTCATTGGAAACAAGATTCCTTTTTTAATCCAACCATTTAAGGTCACAGATCTTTCTGGGTTTCAACTCCCACAATACCCCCACAAAATCACCCAGATTGTCTTAGGAATGAAAATTATAACTTTCTTACTCACTGTTTAAAAATAAAAGTGATTTTTTTTTTTCCTGCTAATATAAGGATAAGAAAGAGGCCTAAAATTAATTTCAGCATGGAAACCGTGGAGAGCGGGAAGAGGGGAGAAGAAAACAAAAATTACATTGGGGTTATACTTAAGCATTGAGAAATACTGAGAGTCTCAAAATACCAGAAAGATCCTTGACTGGGTCGCCACAGTAAAAAGAGCCCAGTCATAGTAGAAAACATACACCAACATTTATTATTATCATTATTGAGATGGAAACAGCTCCAGTGACCTTTCATTGCCTCATCCTTTCCAACCACCCCTACTAGAGCTTGGTGTACTGGAAGTGTCTAAGCATGAATGCTAGCATCTTGGTGGTTGCAGCTGCTAGTACAATAGGATTAATTTGCCATCTACCAACTCTAATGCCCTTCTGTTTCATCTTCTTTCCCCACCAGGGGCAGTGGTGACAGCATCTGTTCCGCTGTTATTTTAGTGGCGCCTTTCATGCTGTTATAGTTAAAGGTCTGTCAGCATTTCCATTACACACACACACACACACGCACGCACACCCACATTTCTTGAGGAAAAGGACAGCTCAAATCCACCTGAAGGGAAAAAAAAAATTAATGCATTGGGGTTGAAAATTGTATGAGCACCTCAGGAGAAAGTATTTATGGTATTATTTGAGAAACCGAAATGGAAATACAAGAAGTTCTAAGTAACCTATTTTGCATTTATTTGTGGGAAATAATGGTACAAGTTGATTTGGATTGTTTCATAACCTTAGAGAAAGCAACCACGCCAAAAAGAACACAGAGGGAAAAAACCAGGTTCCCTACTGAACACTTCTTTCAGGTAACTAATTTAGATGATAAAATATTACTTTCATAGCATCCCAGACAAGATTTAATGATCAGACCGTTGACTGTGGGCAATCACCTCTAAGTAAACAACAGGAGCCTCAAATCTCTAAGTTGAGAATTGCAATCACAGAATCATCAAATTGTTGGGGTTGGAAGGGACCTTAAAGATCATCTAGTTCCAGCTCCCCTGCTATGTACAGAGACATCTTTCACTAGACCAGGTTGTTCAGAGCTCCATCCAGCCTGGCCTTGAACACTTCCAGGGATGGTGCATCCACAATTTCTCTGGGAAACCTGTTGCAGTAGCTCACCACCCTCACAGCAAAGAAATTCCTCTTAAAATTTAACCTAAACCTTTTTAGTTTGAATGCATTCCCCCTTGTCTTGTCACTACATGCCCTTATAAAAAGCCTCTCCATCTTTCTTGTCGTTTCCCTTCAGGTACTGGAAGGCTGCAAATAGGTCACCCCTAAGCCATCTGTTTTCTGGGCTGAACAAATTCATTTCTCTCACCCTTTCCTCACAGGAGAGGTGCTCCATCCTTCTAATCATCTTGGTGGCCTCCTCTGGACTCTTTCCAACAGGCCCATGTCTTTCTTGTGCTGAGGATCCCAGAACTCCATATTCCAGGTGAGGTCTCACCAGAGCAGAGTAGAGGGGCAGAATGAGAAGAACACGTGCTTCTGCAGGCATGTCAGGAACACTGACAGGTAAAGCACAGCTCCCACCACCAGAAGTGGTTTGAGAACCTACAGGTGGGCTCTCCCAGCCCCTCTGATATGTGTGGTATATAAAGGGTAATGCTTCCTGCAGGCTTTAGGACACAGGCTCATTCCACTGTTGCTTTGAGGAGGCTGTTGCTCACATGCACATCTAAATCATGAGCATTGTTTTTTACCCACAAAATGAATAGGAAAAAAGTAGTGCTGGGGCAATTAGGGAACAGGTCAGCTTATTTCAGCAAAGAAAGGCCTCTGGGAAATGATATGTATCAGGTAAAGCAATGCAGGGCTACTTCATAGACCCCACAGATGTTTTCTCTCCTCAAGCTATGCCAGAATTTCCACATGAGATTACTTCATCTGTGCAGGTTTCCACCTAGTCCAAGAGAACTTTGAACTAGCACATCTCACCTGAATTCTCAAAATAAACACCCTCTTCCTTGACATGCTTCTCTACTGCAGAGAGTTATGACTTCTGCAACAGAAGATAGGAATTACATTTTTCCAGAGATCTCTTCTTACAGAGAGAAATTCACAGAAAATTTAGAGAGTCAGCACAAGTCTTCACTAGCATCAAAGTACTCAACACAGGATTGATATAATCTGTAGTGCCAGATGTGAGCCTTCTATGGATGAATAAAAATTTCCTTCCAGTCCTACCAACACGCTACCATTTACAGCACTTTCTGTAAATCTCTTCAACATTTTGAAGTAATAGTGATGATTTGTCTTCTTGCAAAATACACAAACAAAGGAGATTCAGAACTAATTGTGGATTTTCAAACTTATAGCATACTGGGGTGGGGGGGAAATACAGTTAAGTAGTAAATTTGGAGGTAAAGCTTCAAAGTCATGCAAATTTCTTCAGTCACATTGATGGTAAGCACAGTCCAGTCACTGTGATGCAAAGTGGATTAAGAACATGCTGTTTCTTTTTCAAGTTACATTATCAAATACCTAGGTGTCCTTTGTCACATCACTTAACTGCTCTGCATTTCAGCATCCTCATCTGTGAAATGGAATAGGTAATTAAACACTCATGAATGCTTTGGGACTCTTTGGTGGAAAGAATTATTATGGTGTCTTATTACTGTGAGACAACACGCAATTGTCTCAGGTCTCTGTAACAGCTGAGCCTAAACGGAAAAGGAAAAACAATCTAAAAGCTCAACTGAGATCTTCTGCTCTAGCCTCTGCAAGAAGCAACTACTACTTCAGACCATTTTCCATGCTGGAGAAATTGTTCTGAGGTTGATAACACTGCAAAAATATTATCATGTTGCAGTACTTTCAAAACTAATCTGAGATAGGATAAAAGAAATATCTCCCAAAAATATTACATTCATGAATGGTCAAAATTATTTAAGAGATGACTGAAAAGAGGAAACTCAAAAGAAGACCACAAAATATAAAGCCTTCCCCTGAGAAGAAAAAACACCCTAAAACCAGCAGAAACCCACCCCCCACAGTATAGACAATTTCCCAAAAGCTCACAGCAATGAAAAACATTTTATATTGCCCCAAAACTTGCCAGCAGAGAGATCTAGGTTGCTACTGCCCACCTCACAGCACTGAAAAGGCAAGTGCCCAGTGGGTATCATTCTCCATTATCTCTCAAACCTTTGCCACCAGTGTACAGATAGAAGCGACGGAAAAATGAAAAGTGTGTATATTGTAAGCGTTGGTTAAACAACCCCACAGTAATTCTTATTTGCTGGAGGTTTTAGAGAGCAGATGTAGGATTGGCAGGGGCTGGGAGCTGGCTATATTGTTCTAGCACATTTAGAGCCAACACAGAAAGAACACGGAAAGCTGCATTTTTTTGTGTGTGTTCATGTGAATGTGTGTCTGTACGTGCATGTGTGTGTGTTTGCCTTTTGCCATCAACTCATCTAAGGCTTCTTGGATTCACACTGACACATAACAAAAAAAAAAAAAACTAGGTTGGTTCTCTTCCAAAAGAAATATGACTTATATCAGCTGCTGCATGAGAGTCTCTCAATTGCCACTACTAAGCTGCCTATTTTGCAGTAGCAAGTGGCCATGTGCTGTAACACACTGATTGCCTGCTTTGGTGGTATCGGTTGCTAGAATAAGGGCAAACAAATGGGGAACCAAATATAAAAAGCAGCCAGCAGCACTGAAGAAGCATTACAGCTGCCAGGCAATAACTTAGATAGTTACAGCTGCCATCACCTAGTTCACGCAAGCTTTTTAATATCTTTTGGCAGTGCTTGGTGTCACAGCACAAAAGGAAAGTTGGCACTTCCTAGCATACTTTGTTTGACATAACTGTAGGCAGAACCCAGCTGATACCTTCATCAATGTGTATGTGTTTGCTCTTAAGGTACGTTTTAGCAGATCAAACATTGTTTTTCTCTTTCTGTTTCACACACCACTGTTAAATCGTAGGTTGGGAACTACACCAGATAAATGGGAAAGAGCTCACTAAGCTGGAGCACATGGCCAGTCCCAGCAGCACCTCAGATAAGGAACACAAAAAAATCCTGAAAAAAAAGAAAAATATAGTACAGCGGGAGGGGCTGTGGAGGGAGGTTTAAAAAAAAATAAATATACTGCTTTGCCAAAATGTTCTCCTGCCTCGCCAGTAGCAGCAGCAGCCTCAGAGCCAGGCCAGATTCTCTTCTCCATTTACCGTACTTATAAAAAACCCACAAGCACAAACACATAGACCATCACATACACATAATTAAAGCATCGACATCCCTTACTGTGATTTACAATCCACACCACCAGAAGTACACAGGCGCTCCCAGGATTTCATCAGTGTCTCATCTGGTGCTCTTGGCAAACCCAACCTCTTCCTTAGACACAGCACATACTGCACCTCGTTCTCTCAGAAATGGGGATGCAGAGCTTTTCCCCTAAAGTGAACTAGAGAAGACGGACACTAAATGTGTCAGCACTGGGTGATTTGCTGCTGTGGGACCTCATTTTGCAGGAGATTAATAAAAGACTAGCCTGCAGCATCGACTCTTGAGACCGCTTTCTATCATCACAAGCTTTCTATGTGGCCCACGAATTTGGGTTACAATATTGTACAAAGAACTGGACAGCCTCTGTATAATTATATTATTTTACAGCTCTGAAAAGCAAATATACAGAGAGAGAAGACTCTGGCCCGAGGTGCTTCCACTGGTCATGAGCAAAGCAAGCCCATAAGTGTCTACCTGAAGTCAGCCCAGGGTTCTAATATTGTATTGAGTTAGTTTATTTGGAATTCACCCCATAAAAGGCATTTACATTTTAGGTCTCTAGTACTTTAATGGCATCGAAAAGCTACAGTATTGAAACAAACAGCTTCACAAGATTTTTCAGGTGTAACATCACCAGGAAGAGTAGCAATTAAGCTGACAGGAAATAAAAAAGAGAGAGCAAATATCAATATCTTAATTTGAAAAATAGGGAACTCAGGCACATAGATGTGAGTTGGTTGTTCCAAGCCTGATGCAGACAACAAGGACAGGGACAAGAAATGAATGTCAATCATCATGGCTTCACATTAGCACCTCACCTCACAGGCCAATTGCACCACTGAACCACAGGGTGAAGTAGGCTTCCCTTCAGGCATCCTGTCCCAAACTACCTGCAGCTCCATGGAAGCTGAGGGCTTGAGGTGAATGTGGTTGGCTGAATCCAATTCCAGAAGCACCAAAGGGATATTCGGGGGCATGTTTTCCTAGCACACAGTATCTATAACTGTCATTCTTTAGGTAAGTCAGATATTGACTACTAAATGTAAAGGCATGTCAAGAATCGCACCAATCTGAATTAATTATTGAAGCTGATCTAGGAGCAAACTGTTTAAATGGCAACATACAGTACAAGTGAACTGAATGTGGCTAGGAATTGATAAAAATGCATAGGTCGGGCCTAGATAAAAGGTGCCCTGTGGGAAGGACAAGAAGTTTTTCTTTGGGACCCCAGGTGATCCTTTTGCAGAGGCAGAAAAGTAAAGGTGATCCATAAAACATGCACGTGTCCCTCCAGAATGGTCCAAGCTATGAATACATTTTGGAAGCTCCTAATACACTGCATAAAGAAACAATCATTCATGTACACGCACACGAAAGGACAGTCCCAGATTTACAGCCACCCACCAAGGTAGAACAGGTGGCTGTAATGTAGTAAAAATGTATTGCAAGGAACTTGTCATGAATTTTAAAAGCAAAGACGCCTACAGACATAATAAAACTGATGTGACATTCAGTTAAAACTAAAGCTTTCACCTATCTTAATAAAATGACAATGCAGGGGAATTCAAGGAAAGGGACCATTCCCATCAGCCCTCACAGAACAAAGTGTTTCACTCCGTTTGTGCGAGTAATGTCATTGATCTCATCAATAGCATGGTGTACACCTGCCACACGGGTAGGAAATCAGGAGCAAAGACACCCAAAAAAATCACCCCAGACAATTGCTGTAGAAAAGAAATGCTTCAAGGTCCTGGCAAAGAATGTGGAGTCCTTTCCTTCCTCTACCACAGGATATGACATCTTTTCCTTGATTATTTTACACATTTAGGAGGTGCTAATTTCAACTGTTAGCCAAGAATTGCTTCCTCTTTCCTTCGTTATGTTTTTAGAGACACCAATTTGGAAATACTAGAAAGTCCAACTCACTTCTCAATATCATGGGCACAATAAACTGACAGATTCCCCTGATAGCCCCAAAAACTAAAGTGGAGAAAGAAAGAAAACCTAGATTTAAATTTTGCAGGCAAGATATATCCATCTCTATTAAGATGGGGATCAACAAGTTAGCCACTCTGACAGCAGTTTGTCATATCTTTTAATCGGGTTCAAAAAAAAAAGCTCAGGTGCAATGGGATAGAGAGCAGAAAGAAACTGGGATAAGGAATGAAACAAGGATAGTCAATGATGATAAACTGGTTTCCTTGCTAACTATATTTGTAAATCTAATAATGGTGCCATCCTTTTTGTAATGAACAAAAAGTTTGATACAAAGTTATATAATTCAGGCATACAAACCAGCATCTGTTCCCGTGGTAAAACTGAATCCATGTCTTAATGGAAGATGACAAACATCAAAACATTTGTAAATGCTTTTAAACAGCTTCTAAATGTTTATAAACTTCCTCCTAAGGACAGGTGAGCTCATTGTGAAGAATTTCTATTCTCACATCTAGGCTTGGCTGTATGTAATTACCTAATAATCTTTGTGCCTGGAATAACATTCTGGCTCAAGAGGCAGAGGGCACAAGGGCAAAGGAGAGAAAGAGAAAAAAAAAAATTTTATTAAACCTTGGGAATGATACTTGAGTCTTTGAGCACTTAAGTGCATGTGACCTTTGCCAAATGCACGTGCATGGTTGCCATAATTGTACCTGCCATCCTGACTGATCCCAAACATTATGTTGGTAAACAGCCCTTTCGTTTTGAAAGTTCACTTGAATTTCCACTACCGGCACCTGAAAATTAGGTCTTCTGATACCTCTTGCTGCCATTTTAACCATTTTGGGGAGTCCATTGAAATTCCGGTATAAATTATGCTCCATCCTATAAAGGGTACCCACAAGGAGTCACTTTAAAGAAGTAACTGAGGTCAACACTTAAATGAAGGGTGTGAGCACCCTGTCATTATGAATCTCTGATCCTGAGCAGGTCACGTACAGGAACTGGCTTCCTCCCTCCTCATACTCCCAGATTTTCTCCCAGTGAATTCCAGGATTTGAGGATGAGCATAGATGATGTTTAGTTTGCATTTGGAAGGAAATAATCCTTCTGATAAATCACTCTCTGAGATGGGGGCTGCCTGTTTGCCTGAGTGTGTGAAATGCAAGCCTTCCTTGCCTGACTGAGGCAGGCTTTTCAGTTGGTGCTCAGTACTGACTGATGGAAGCACTACATCTATAGCACTATAATGCTCACAAATTTTCCCCTCTGCTGTCTCTTTAGGCCATTGCCCCAAAGGCTTTCATGTTCCTAAAGCTGTCATTTAAAACATTTGTGAATCAGGATGTGTGGACAATAGAAGAAGCTGGTAGAGCCAGGGAGTGCAGATGTGAAATAATTTAATCAACAGCAATTTTTCCATTTACTTCAATGGGCTTTGGATCACCCGCCTCATGAGTGGAACATGTATTGAGGAGGAAGCAACCCGAGCCAGATAAAGAGCCAAGATACCAAAGTAACAGAGTTCCACCAAACAAGAGAGTCCACAGCAGCTGCAGCTTGAGATGTATGATGTAAACATGGATCTAGACTCAGCTAGCAAACTGGGAAAAAGATTCAAGAGAAAATGGAAAATAAGCAAGGATTTAGCCATCAAAGGGCAGAGCCAAGAGTTACTACTAAGAAATTTTTTGTGGGAGGAAACATCTTATATAAAATACTAGTAATATTCAAAGAGATTTGCAGAATATATCTGAGGAGGAAATGAAGGCACAAAGAAACAAAGTGAAAACGTCAGAACACAGATTTTTTTGCCAAATCAGAAAAAAAAGCCTAAAGCTTTTTATTCCCTATATGACATAAGTATCAGGCTATGATACTCATTGTAATAGTTATATCACACTGTGGTGCTGAGATCATTGTGTGCTAGTTGACAATGCTTGCCCTAATTGGTGCCATTAAGTAATAAAATAATAATTGTACCTCAGATCATTGGCACTTCAGAAATGTCCATTTCCAAGCACAAATGGATGTGTGTCCCTGCGCACAGTTCAGTGCTGAAATGGTTAACACCATGTATTATGTGTCAGTAATGAAAACTAGCACTCAAGCAAGGAAATTCAAAGCTGAGGCTGACACATCATCGTTAACGCAGCCCTTTGTGCTTAGCTACCACAGGAGTCTTGGAGCAGCACATGGTGTTGTACCCCACACAATATGTGCTACTACAATACCGCATTCACAACACAATGAATTGAGGTCAAGTGAGTGACCTTAAAAAGAGCTTTCTTTTAATTCTTTAAAGAAACACCCCATGATATGTAGGAGCCCATTAAACAAAGCTGCAAGAAGATACAGTAAACTTTAATTAGCAGTGAAGGCAATAACCTCACTTTATACTTCATAATTTCTCCCACCATGTTTTATTACATGGAACAGTCATTTTAGTACCTTTGTACCTAAGGCAGCATCCATGTGGTGTGGAAAGGGATGTGTTGTTGGATATTTATTGTAATGGGGCTTCATGTGGTTGGAGGTCAAAGTGTAGGACTTTCATTTGTACATCACTGCTCTACTATCTGCTCATGTCTCTGGGTAACCTGATGTTCAAACCTTTTGTAAGGCAATTGCTGAGGAGGTTGTTCTTATTGTTACGAGAACTTGGAGAAAGGATGCTGGGCCCTGGCTTTGGCACAAGCCTACTGTGTGACATAGGGTACTCCGCCAAAATTTTTTATCACAATGATCTCAGATGCTTCCATTTTTAGGGGACTCAGGTGCAACTCCTAGGGTCTGGTCTCAGAAAGCCTGGAAATCAGTAGTTCCTTTTGGCTTCTCAGGACCACTCAGAACTAAGTTTGGAAAAATTGCAAATTTGTCTCCCTAAAAATTACCCGCAATTTTGAAATATTGCATTTTAGCTGTCTTCAAAACATCCCATATCAAGTTGGAATGATATTTTCCTAGTAGCTTGCAGGCTGAGGAACACTGTTAACCTTTCTTTGTCCTTTTTATGTTAGCTATTTATCTGATAATGGAGAATAATACCTGAAGTTCTTGGGGAGATAAGGACATTATCTGCATTTTACTGGTTGAAAACTCTAATATACAGAGCTTCTGGACCAGAACCACAGCAGGGCTTGGGAAGCTATATGCAGCCTGCATGGCGAAGATATAAGCTCAGAACACCCAGGAGTCTTTTGGCACATCAATCGATTCCATTACATTATACCCAGTTTCTACAATTTTGTTTCTGTGCATGCCTAGAATATGCTGTCTTGAAAAGACTCAGTCACTCAACAGTGATCAAGTACTTTTGCCCTAGCAGGCATATACATACCTCCATCTATCTCAGAAGATCATCTTGCTCTTATAGATACCTTTGGAACATCTGCAGGAAGGGGCTTCTGTACAAAACCATCATTGCTCTCCACTTCCTATACTCCATGCTACAGGAGGTAGGCATGCCTAGCAGTGATGGCAGCACTGGATTTCTATTACCTGCTTCCCAGTGCTTGCCACACAACCTTCCTTTCCTAAATGGGTGTGTTAACTACTGTGTTACAGTTGGGCTATTTTTACATCCTTTTTCTATCTTCATTTATCCTGAGTTTTACAACAAGAATTGCTTCAAGAAGAAGCATGTAGAGTTTCAAAGAATCACAGAATCATAGAATATAATGAGTTGGAAGGAACCCACAAGGATCATTGAGTCAAACTCCTGGTCCTACACAGGACACCCCAAGAGTCACACCATGTGCCTGAGAGCGCTATCCAAACACTTCTTGAACTCTGTCAGGCTTGATGCTGTGACCACTTCCTTGGGGAGCCTGTTCTAGTGCCCAACCACCCTCTGAGTGAAGAACCTTTTTCTAATATCCAACCTAAACCTTCCCTGACACAACTTCAGGCCATTCCCTCAGGTCTTGTCACTGGTCACCAGAGAGAAGTGTCTGCCTCTCCTCTTCCTCTCACAAGGAAGTTGTGACTGCAATGAAGTCTCCCCTCAATCTCCTCCAGGCTGAATTGACCAAGTGACCTCAGCCGCTCCTCATATGGCTTCCCATCAAGGCCCTTCACCATCTTCATTGCCCTCCTTTGGACGCCCCCTAACAGCTTGATATCTTTCTGATATTGTGGTTACCAAAACTACACAGAGGACTTTAGGTAAGGCCGCACCAGTGCAGAGCAGAGCAGAACAATCCCCTCCCTCGATCAGAGTGCCATGCTTTGCCTGGTGGCCCCCAGGACATGGTTGGCCCTCCTGGCTGCCAGGGCACTGCTGACTCATATTCAGCTTGCCATCACATCCTGCCTAAGACTAGCTGATAGCTTAATTTGTAGGATCTAATCCTGACAGAAAAGAGATGCAGGAATTAAGGTAAGAAAAAAGGAAAGTGAACTCAGATGTCTTAGATGAATGCATGAACAAATAAAGCACCAGATAAATTATTGCTGTCTTCTTGTTGGTTCTTGAGAGAAAAGTCAGACACTGAGCTAAGCCCAGGTACAGAGAGGTGACAATAGTGCCAATTAAAGAATCTATGCCCGGAGGGGAGCACCTTGCAACGGCCAGCTTCCAAGCTCCATATGGATTTTATAACAAATCTGTGTACCTACCTTCAGGCTGCTAATTCCACTGTGGGCACTAGGCCACTGAAGATAGGTGTTGTGACACTTGGTATTGTGGCACTCAGTGTTGTCATATCCGTGCAGTGGGGCCAAAAGACCTTGCCAAAACTAGTACAGAAAATGTGCCAGAGGGATAAAAGACATGAAACCCAACATCCCAGTACCATGGCTGAGACTTATACACTGGATCAATCTTCTCTTCTTGGATCTTATTAATTTTTCTTGTACATACAGTTGCAAATAAAATTCTGTAAGAGTGGGAAGTGACTAATGCAATCTTCCCTAAACCTGTGTCCTTTTGATGGACTAGTTCCTGGTCCATTTAGTGCTTTCTCATTATATAACTACCTTTGCTAGGTGCTTTTCACACAACAAAGAAAGTAAAACTGTTTAAAGGCAAGAAGAGTTGGTAATCATAACACCCAAAAGTTACTGGGAGGCCTAAGAAGCAAGTCTAGGAACTGAACCTGTTTTAATTCACTTGCTTAGGCAGATTTCAAGGTGATGCTGCCATTTCTGGTTTTAAGAAAATTAAGATTCCACCTAAACACAGAATGTCAATATTACTTTTTCAAAACATACATGTTTGATGCATTCTGAAGTTAAAGGTCTGCCCATTTCCTTATGTCTGTCTGAAAATGTTTGAAAACAGCAACATATGCAGTATCAAATAACATACCATAAGGCCTGACTCCCTTCCCCCACCTCTATCCTTGCTGCTTAGTATCTTATTTTAGGAGGATATCATCACAGTCTACAACCTCCTCATGAGGGAAAGAGGAGGTGCAGACGCCAATCTCTTCTCTCTAGTGACCAGTGATATGGCCCAAGGGAATGGCCTGTAGTTGTGTCAGGGAAGGTTTAGGTTAGATATTAAAAAAAGGTTCTTTACTCAGAGGGTGACTGGATGCTGGAACAGGCTCCCCAAGGAAGTGGTCACAGCATCAAGCCTGACAGAGTTCAAGAAGTGTTTGGATAGCGCTCTCAGGCACATGATGTGAATCTTGGGGTGTCCTGTGTAGGACCAGGAGTTTGACTCAACGATCCTTGTGGGTTCCTTCCAACTCAACATATTCTGTGATTCTGTGATATCACAGAAAGACTCATTTGCTGAGATGGCCTGAGAACTTAAAAGATAGACAGGTACTTACCACCCTTCGTTTGAGTTTGCTGATGTTTTGCCCTTTGTGGAAGAGAACTTGTCCTGTCCAGATCATAGCAATCAGGATCCAACTATATTCACAGTCCCTTAGGAAGAGTTTAGAAGATCACAGCCCTCATGAAATAACAGGATATGGGTATACTTGTTCGCCTTCTACATCGGCTGAAGGCCAGACTCGTCATAGCTCAAGCATGGACACATCAGGTTCTACACAGAAACATGTCAGGAGCTTCAGCCAGCTGCTAGCCACACACACACAAGGAGGCATATACACACACACAGCCTGCAGAATTTCAAGAGATAGGATGCAGGTGGCTGGAAATGGGACAGAGACATTTCTGGATTCAGAGCCCCTCTAAAGACTGTTTGCTCTAAGCAGGACTGACATCACTGAATCCACTCACAGGTCTGCCCTGGCACAGAAGTTTGAGTGACACCTTGCAGTCTCAGGTATCCGCAGGCATTCAAAATAACGTGGTTTAGAGAATATTATGACGTGTAAGGAAATCAGAAAGGCACTTTTAATAATGTCTTGTCCACCACTCCAGTTGGTATTACTTAGCACAAATGCAGTAACATACCACAAACTGTGATATATACCCACCAGTCTTGCACTGAAAAGAAGAATGTCTCCCAGAGTGCTACGATTAATTACACAAAAGGCAAAGACAGCATTATGAGAGGGGAGCTTTGAGGTTAGAGAAGAATACAAGAAATGTAACCTGTAGATGCTATATACATATCTTACTTCATTTTTAGAATTACTCAAATCTTTCTGCTGTAAGTCATTCAAGGATTAAAATGAGTAAGGGAGGAGAAAATAGGAAAATATATATGCTCCTCCTTTGCCTTTTTTTAATTCCTCCTGACAAAATATAGTTGAAACCCTCAGTAATAATAATGGATGAAATATTAATAGTATTTTTTTCAGTTCCAGCAATTTTAGGGCTGTAGTGCTGTTTGGCTCCACCTGACAGAAATATTGGAAAGCAGCACCTAGAATAAAACTGGAAGGTTTATACAATTTTTCTCAACACACTCCTTCAAGAGGTGAGGTATCCTCATCTCCCTCTGACTTAGAAAAGCAGAACTCCTGAGCATCTGGGAGGCTACATACCACAACTAGCACATCAACAGCATGTAGACTTGCCTTAGCAGACAGAAGAGGTGCAGCATGCTCTCAGTGACGTGCCCTCAGTGAAGGCTGAGCAGGATGTTCTGTTCTGGCACAGGCTTTGAATGGCCTTTGTAAAGCGACTCTTGTTTGAGTGTGTTACAGCAGCCTGGCTACGCAGTGACTAACACACAGATAATTGTCACAACTTTATGACAGAGGAAAGGGTAAAATCTAGACAACCCAACACAGACACAAAAGGTGTGTTGATACAGAAGCAAATGAAAATATTCAGCAAAATCAACACAAGGTGTGTTAGCATTTCTTTCACAGGTTAGACCAAAGGGATAGTAATGATTAATGGTAGTTTTATTTATCTATTTTTCCCGCTTAATTAAAGGCACTACAGTGACTCACTAGGTGCCAACTGAGAGTCCTATTGGGATGAACTTTTTAAGATCTGTGTTATGTACCTTAATCTTTGTTGCAATCTCAGCAGGCCAAGTACCCAGACAGTAGTTACCTCATGTACAAAAAAATATTTGTAGAACTCTACAAGAGTTGCAAAAACACCAAACAAATTCCACTATAAAACAGCAGCATCAATAACTCCCTTTCACACAGCACCTTTATTCCTAGAAATTACTGAAATATACTCATTTTGATGCATCCTTGATGCGACACTACCAAATCTAGCTGCAGCAAATTTACATCAGGTATGATTTTGGCCCTAGGGCAGCATTCAAGAAAAATTCAATGCTTAAATATACCAAGAGGAGAAACAACCAATCAGCTCCAGAAATTCCAGGAATGCCTTCCTCTCTGTGTTTTCCCTGTGTTTTTATAGTATATTGTTGCGTATGAGTTACAAATGTGGGAAAACACTAAAGTTGAGCCAACTACAAAATAAGCTAATATCTTGTGTTTTCTAAAAAATGCAAGCCTAATTAGAGTTTACGTAATTAAAGCTTTCACAGTTATAAAAAATACAATACATTCATTTATGCAAATCTGCCACTGAGTGCGATTTCAGTAAAATACCATGTAATGCGCATAACGTCAGAATTTTGCTTACAATTGAAACGTCTGCAAAGCAAGTTCTCCTCCTAAATTTCAGACACATGCACTGTAATTCTCTTGCATTATGGATTTAAAACTCAGATTGCTTTGTCTTCATTTTAAAATGATTAGCAGTTTACATTGGATTTATGTGCTGGCATAGCCTTTGTATCATTGAACAACTACAAGCTGATTTACAAAAGCCCAGATACACTATGTGTATATCTATGTAACTACAAAGTAATATGTGATGGCAGGCATACCCAGCAGACATAATTTATAATTAAGTGATTAGCAATATAAGCCACTATTATTAATTAATGTGTAATGCTGACATTGTGCTTGGGGCTGTATAAACTACAAGTGTAAGGCAATCTCTGCCTTGGAGTGGCAAGAGGCTAAAATGACAGGCACTGTTTCCCAGTCCAACAGCTTCTGGGGAGCTGGGAGAAAAAGGCATCCAGTGGGAGTCCTGAAGTCAGTTCAGCACAGCCAGAGTGGCCCAGTCAGGCACAGGTCACTGCAGCCTGCCACAGTTGCTGACACCTCTGTAATAACAGCAGTGGCAAAAGCTAAGGCTCCTCTTCTCTAGTTCAAAAACAATGAAGAGCACTGTGTATACATAAAGGTTTTCCAGCCTCTATAACCCTGAGGCAAAGACCGAGGCAAAAACTTAATACAGAGGAAGGTAGACCTAGCCATTGTCTTGTTGGGGAGCAAGTGGGGACAAGCCTCTTTGGTGGCTGCACAGATGACTTTTTTGCTCCACTCTGTCACTCCACAGAGTTGAGATTAGCTCTTGGGAGCAAAAACCTGACTGTACTTCCCAAAAGATCAAGAAGGATTCACAGCATACAAGGCCCCCCAAGACCAGGACAGACAGTTCTCATGAAACAGCACCTAATGCACATTTGGACAGGACAACAGGAGTGAGAAAGGTGGTTCAGAAATATTGCCCAGAAAGTGAGATGTCACAAACAGAGCAGTTAAATAATCAGGATATTTAGGAGCACAGGAACAGCCACTAAATGTTGGAGACTAGGACTTTCCACATAGAGCACACATTTGAGTTTAATCCTTTCTTTTCGATGTAGATGAGGACTTTAGCAGAAGAAGAACATAACAGAACTACTTCTAGTTCACAGCACTCACACTGTTGCTCTCTCAGTAGTCATATTTCCTTGAATATGCAGAAGAACAAGAGATGTGAAACTTCTTGCCATGAAACCAGTACAGCTCCACCAATGGCTAACACCCAAGAAAGAATAAATATCCATTTCCATATAAAGAAGGGTGGAGAGAATTTTTAATACCTACACTATGAATTACCCAGGTGAAGCAAATAATATTGAGTTTAAATTTTGGGGGGGGCAATCAGGCTTTGAAAAACAAGTCTAACAGGTATTGTCATTAGTTTTGAAAATCCTCTGCTTCTTCCATGCTCAGCAGTCTAAATGGGAAAAAATCCAGCCTGGAAGTGTCCTTCATCATTATTTACATAGAGCCTTACCTGCTCTTTTGTTGATAAATCGAAAAGCTGTATTTGCAGCAAAATAATGATAATATACAGCTGCATGGACAGATTACAAAAAGCAAAGCAACCAGACAATTATTTACTGTGCCTCTGTAAGACAGGCACTAACTTTCTTTACATCAACAACTTTTAAAACTGTCACGCAGCTTTTAATTGCCATTAATAAGGTAGAGATAAAGCCCTCTGGGTCTTAATCCCATCATCATGGTGTCGCAAGTTAATGATATGTTAGCCAGTGCTTTGTATCACTAGCTTACAGAAGGGTCAGAATGAACATTTCATCCTAGGCCATCAAGACTGTATTCCATGGGTAACCTCTAACCTGTTGGGGCTGTCAATCAACGAGCAGTATGCATGAACACCATGCTTCTGGTAAATCTCCTTTCACACCTACGAGTTTTGTCAATTGTCATCCATTATTAACAGCTCTTTCAGTTGCTACGACTAGACTGAGTTGCCAGATCTTTTTAGGATAGCAGAGGGTGACTGGCTATTGATCTTATCTCAGAGAATTAGTGATCTACTCATGGGTTTGGATACATGATGGTTCTGTGAAAGGGAGAAGATTGTTTGGCTTGCTTTGAAGGACCTCAGAAGATTACAAGAATACAAGAACTGTAAGAAACCTGTAAAATATTAAAGGGGCTATCAAGGAAACAGCTTCAGATGGATTTAACTAAGAGATGAACTGGGATCATAAAAGTCAAGTCATGGAAAGTAGCTGGGCCCCAGTAATGAGCAGGACCTCTTAAAGGTATTGTCACACAGATAATAGAGATCTGCATCCAACCCACCACGAGATTCATTGGCACTTTGATCGGATCTATGTCTCCTGTATAGATAAGGGCAAACAAAGAATCCAAAGGAAAGGCCATTTTCCCTGCTTGCTATTGAAGTCTTTTTACAGAAAAAAATACTCTGGAGACCAGGGGCTCTGTTGAATAGTTTTACATGGGAAATAGGACTGGAAGAGTCCTCCCAGGTCATCCCCTGCTACGTCTGACACATCATATCTCATTGATATCACAACATCACAATCTCATTGATAAATTTCTCAAGCTTTTTCTTGAAACCACGTAGTTTTCTTGCCCCTGTGACTCCTAATGGAAAGCTGCTCCAAAACTTCACATTATTAAAACCTTCATCCCTTTTCCAAAGAACATTTATTCAGTTGGCTACTATCAATTGTTCCTATGGCACTCAATACACCTCTAATTTAACCAGTTCTCTCTCACCACTTATTCTGATGATATATTCATAGGCAGCAGTATACCCATACTCAGTTTTTGTTTTGCTAAACTAAAGACACAGTTTTTTATTCCCCATTTCCTATCTCAATTTAATATCCCTTTTTCTATACTCTGTCTTTTTCTGGATGTCCCCAGTGTCTTGTACAAAAGTAGTCAGGAATCCCACGTTTCCTGGATATGCTTCCCCTGATGCAACATCCAGGGGAACATCTCAGGGAATACTTCCCTTCCCTGCTGTTGTAGAGAGCCAGCATTTGTCAATCACTGTGAGATTCAGCAAAACACTTCTCTGTTACTTCCAGCTGATGAGCCTCCTGCTCAGAGCAAAAAAACATCTGCATGACCTTGTGGTTTATTAGTACTTAATTTTATCTGTTTTTCATTTCTCCCATTGTCAGGGTCAGTCCTTCTCTGAACTGTCAAGGCCTCTTAGTTTTCTGTCCTTTACAGACTTTGTATTTGCATGGAATTTCTGCTGTGGCTACAAATAAAAATGTTCAGATAGGTCAAAAGACTATCATTAATAAAATTGGCTAGTTACTGTTCTTTTCCCTTGGCAGTTCTTTCAGCTCAGTTCTCGGCAATATTTCCACAGTCATTTTTTTACATTTATTGTGCCATATGCTCTCCACTCCAAATTATTTTCTTTCACATACCACTGTGTTAAACATTTTACAGAAATCTTGATGAATTAGAGCAACTATATTTCTGTTGGTCACAAACTCAGAGAAAAGTATCACAGGAATCTGACACAATTTATCTTTGGTAGGCTATCTACTGCTATACGTTAATTAATCTTTCTTCCAACAGATCTACACAAAGTTCAGTGTCCATGTGTTATAATGCCAACAAAGGTCAACTCCCCCTAATCTCACTCTGCTAGAAATGAAGAGCTTAAAAAGTTAGTGACACTAGTACAAAAAAGAAGATAAAAGAACTGATTGGCCCTGGAACATGAGTCGTAATGTAAAACCCTTTACAGTAAAATAATTTATAGAGATTCAAAGGATTTTCCATCTCAAAATTATGATACTATTTATCTAGAATCAAAATAATTTGAAAGGTCCCACTGGTCTTTGACATGTTTTGAGGTTTATGGCAGGAAGTATCATTGATCACTATTGTTGAGCTAAGAAAATATGGTTCAGTTGCATTCAGCTTCTTGCCCTGAAGTCTGCAATGAGAGTATAGCAAAATCTACTATGTCATCCTAAATCATCTTTAACTTTGCCTCAGTATTTATACCTTAGAGTAAATATCTTAATGGAAAGGAGATTTAGCAAGGAAAGAATTGCCCTCATTTTTTCTTTTGTACATCATCAGAAATCCCAGATGCCAGCCCCGCTCTAGTTATGACCTTGTTCTGCAGGACATTACAAACATCCACAGAGCCCATGCTGCTGTGGGCCCTTTCAGACAGCTAGTCATGATGTCAATGGAAGCATAATAATATCGACAACTGGCTAAAAATTACATTCCTTTGTGAACTCCACTGTCTCACCAGGTCAATTTAATTATTCAGATAAGATTAACAAAGAGAGAAAAGCGTACTGTCATTAGACACCAAACCATGCACCACATCCCTCTGGCAGGAGAGAGGATGACTTTGACTAAAACAGAACAGAGAGACTTACAGTAGGACTCTGGATGTTCTTCATGACACCAGGCAAGTCACTCGAGTTCTTTGTGCCTCAGTTTCCTCACCTGTAGCCTCCAAAACAATAGTTCACAAAATCACAGACTCATTCTGAGACCCTTTTAGATCCTTAGATGAGAGTTGTTAGAAACTATCATTGATTCAGCAAGTATGGTTGGAAGTAACAATTTTGTATTTCAGCTGAGTCAGTAAGGCTGCACCTCATATAAAGTTCTCAGCGTAGTAGTTCTTAAGTTTTTAGGGAACCTGAGTTAGAGTCTGGTTGAGATAGCTTGGAAAAAGGATAGCAATGTGCACAGCACATTAAGTGTTGCCACATATTGGAAACTAGTATATTTAGGTGAACATGAAGCTGACCACAGACAGATACCCCAAACCCTGACAGAACCAAATGGTGAGAAATACAAGCATTTGGTAGTTGCCCATAGGCCCAACACTATGAAATGCAGGGCCCAGTTTCTACAGCATCCATTCATCTAACTCTCAGTACTGATTCACTCAAAGCTGCCTAAAAAGTCTAAAACACTATCTTTACAGCTATAGAATTTCCTTATTAATTTCTCAGACCTGGGCTTGTGTGAAACCCAAGGGCAGCCACTGAAAACTCAGCATGTAACTTGTAGACATGTGGAGTATGTTTAACTGTCTTCCTGATAGGTGTGCATAACTCCTGTTATCCAGTCTTCTCTAGAGAAAGAGAACAAGAGGAAAGTTCATTGTTTCCTCAACAATTTGCAAGAATATCTGAATTAAAAATTGAAGTTTTGTCATTTGCATGGCAAAGAGAGCAGGGAAAGCGAGGAAGTATTGTTAGGTACTGGTAATGTAAAAACATAAGTATGCTGTTATTTATGTAATTAGTTATTGCTTTCACTATGGGTGCAGTCTTAATGGTTATAGTATTTATGTATAATTACCTTAATATTCACTGAAATTTCCAAGTAGCTCCCTAATTAACTGTCTCAAATATATAATTACATTGCATCTTTACGCAAGACTTGCCTAATTAATGTAGTTACACCACTTCTTTGTGAATGTGCATTATTAAATGCTCTTCGCATCATTCTTCTGACTTCTTGTAATTCACTCTTTACAAAAATTAAGACCCTGAATTAGAAACCTTCATGAGCAACCAGCTCCAAAAGCAAGCGCCAGATGATCTTTTCTTAACAAAAAACAAATCTTACTAAGCCTCATTACCACTCCCTTTAACAAAAGCTTTCCATCTGGATCTGAAAGAAATCCCAGGTACCATTGTCTTTTAAGAGGGCATAGAAAACATGTTATACATACATTTAAAGAGAAGACTTTGCTGCCATCAAGGGTCCAAACTCCTGGACTTCCTAACTCATCCAACAAGCCCATCTGGTAAAAGAATCAGGTAACAGCATGATAGCACCCCTATCACTTGACAGTGTCAGGTGGCATTTTCACAATACAAAAAAGTAACAAGAGGTTTTGGGAGACTCATGGTTCTCCAAAACCATGTGTGATACAGTTTTAAATCAAGAGCTTTGAAATCCTTTCTGCCAAGTGTTCCACCCCTGTTCTTGGCACACTGCCTGCCACTCTGAAGTGCCTTGCATGTCACAGGTCACCAGTGTATCACACCTTGGGGGCTCTTGCTCTAGCACACTCCATGGGCAAAGGACTGAGCACCACCATCAATCAACAACACATGTGAAGGGAAAGTTTCTGCTCTAAATAATTTAATTGCATTTATAGATTGAATTCCTCTGATCCTCAGCATCCTGGGTACCTCAGGTAGTGACCTCAGAAGAAAAGGAGTAAGAAGAAATTCTGGGACCTTGTCTTGTGTAAAGTTTTTCTCAGGGGTCATTTATGCCCAACTTCAGTTGAGGACTTCACAAAGCTACTGAAATGGCAGAGAGGTTAGGCCAGTGGCAGTTTCTCTGAACAGGAGTAGATGCACTGAAAAGCAGCAGAGCTAAGGAAAGAAAACTAGCAGAGCTCTTATGTGACAGATCTAAATCTGAATTCACCAAAAGGCAAGAACAAGATTTATCAGTCTGCAGCCAGGACAGATGCCAATGAGGAATTTGATTCTGCTAGTTTCATAGGTCAAATTTTCCATATATTGGACTCATGTAGCAAATCCAGTTGGCCATATGGGCATGACAAGCCTAATAGTGCATTCCAGAAGCAGTGGACTTAGTATGCACATGTGGTCAGCTTGTTCAAAGGCAGCATATTTTTCACACCATGGGTCTTTTGAAGACAAACAGTAGAGTATGCACCACAGACATTTTCTAAGGATGTATGTACTGGTTAACGGGTTACCCCAACAGCTGGGATTTGGTGAAAATCTTCCCAAGTGTACTTGTAGACTCTACAGTTAGTGACCTCCACCCAAGTGGAGGAAGAAACACGCTTCAAGAACATTTACTTAGAAAATGTTCACTTGCAGAACTGAGGTGAAGGCTGACAGAACTATGACAAAAATAGTTGCTGTCCATTCCAAATAACCTGGTCTTTACTTTAGTTATCCCTTTCCAATGTGAAATTTGACTTTACACATATTTAAGGCAACTAAATCTCAGAGGTAAATTGACAAAACCTCTGGAGCTCAGAACCCGGGTTTATCTGTATTTACTGTTGTAGAGTTTTCAGCAACAAGCTGTCAAAGATAGGCAATACAGGTATGTAAAACTAAGGAAATCATCCCACTTCAGCTCCCACAGCAATCCCTACATACTAGTGCAAGGATATACTACATATAAACTGTGCCATATGGGAAAATAACCTGACCCTGATAACTCTGCTTGGATATAGATACAATTACCTTGGTAAGTAAAGAGTAGGCATGGCTGAGCTTTACTCTACAGGCTGACATTTTCAGGTGCAGGCATACACATTTAGGCACCTAAATAGACAGCCGGACTTTCAGAAGTACCAATCATTAGGAAATTAGAATAAGAGCTACTGTGTGCATCTTCAAATATCCTGCCCCACATTTGTGTATTTTGGCTATTTAATAAGCATATCATGTCTTTCCAAGAAGTCCATAGTCCTAAACTACCTATATCAATCAAATCTGTGCCTAAACAGGTTCAAGCACTGAGCAAATATCAATTCCATCATTGCTAGCAAATCATTGCTATTTTAAAAGGACCTCTTGCTTTTTGAAAGAGCGGATGCCAACTCATACACTGAATGGATACAATAATTAATCACTTTGTATTGCAGTATTTTAGGTAGATGTTTAATGTATCAGTTGAATATGTTTCGGCCAACCTGTGACGTGTGACATGTGCATGGAAAATATGCTATGATTCCAATGTGGGGTTTTTCCACTTGCCTTTTTTTTCAGTTCTGTAGTACGCAAAGAGTTACTGAAATAGCCAGGCATACAACATCTGGGAGACAAAAAACACACACAGGAAAATGCAGCAGAAGGGGGAGATTCATGAAAACAGGAAACATTAATGGGGAGAGTGAAAATATGTCAAAACAAAGAAGGTAATAGACTGTCAGAACGAATGAGTTCACCAATCGGCAGAAGTTCCTCAAGAGCCTTCAGAGACCAGCAAGGTGACGTATGGCCACTCCTGGCACAAAAGGACAGCAACCTTTTTAACCTCCATTTTGCACACAGATGAAGGATGGTGGTCTGCCCACAGACATGATAGTTACACAGACAGGCCCATTTTATAAGACTATGCCTTGCTCTGATAGGAAACACCAGCATTTAAAGAATACTGCTAATAGCAAATTCAGATGCTTATGGCCACAAATGCCCAGCATAGGTATTTACACTAGTTAAAGCATCATTCACAATGCACACTGCTGAGGCCTTTTTGTTTCAACTGTGCCCATAGACTTTTCACCAATGTTGGTACAAATAGCCTTTTATTTGCCTAAAGCTTTGTCAGTGCTTCTGTACTTCCAGGCAGACAAGAGTGTTTATTTGCATCCTTCACCTTCCCTCATGTTTCCATTTAGAACAGTTTAGTCACTCACTCTGATGCTATCAATAATATTCTGTGCATTGGGATAGTTTCACAACAGAGTAAAAAGTGGTAAACACACAAAGTAAGCAGCTCTCACTCAGACTGAGCACTGTTCACCTAAGCTCAGGCAATGTTTCAGTGACAAATACAAGCATAGAAATCAGGACATGGTGCAACTTGAGGAGCTGTGAAAGCAAAGGCCATTCTGCAAGAGATTACACAGACTTTAAAGCCTGTCAAAGCAAAGCTCCCCCCGCATTCTGAGGGGACCCTCAGATAGAGTGAGCCTTTGTAAGACATCATCAGCTCTTGAATCTCTATAACTTTACAGAAAAGCAGCCAGGTATCGTCTGTACAAAGACAAGTTCCTTATGTGGATTTTCTCAGTCTTCTTATCTCAAAACCATCTAGGAGGATTTCGACTGAGGAGATGAGGTATCGCAATGCTTTGTAACAAACCAAATCCCAGCCTGTGAGAAATGAAGGATGTGAGGGCAATTTAAAAAACAAAAAGGCCAGCAAAAAAAACCTACAAAAAAACAGTTCAGTGTAGCCTCACCCATTGGTTTTCTTTATCACTTGCAACAGATACGTGGGCTCTCCCCATTTCACAGTGAATATTTCCCTCACACACAAAGACCATTTAGATCCGTAACTCCTGATGACTTTCAAAAGAGAGTAAGCACTTAAATACATTTGTGCCTTCAAAAATCTCCCCCTAGTGACACAGTAGTAAAATTAAGCCTCCAAAACTTGCAATGAAATGCATTCACTGGTGCCCTGTGAAGCGCCCCAAATAAAAACCACACTTGCTCACGGGAATGAAAGCAGTGCACAGAGCAGGGTGTTACTTTTGGTTTTCCAGCATATCTAGCCCTCTTCTGTCTTCACTGACAGGAAGGAGAAATGATTCTAATACATGATTTGCCCTGCCCAGGGCAAGGGGAGCCATCAGATGGACCTTACTTCTCCCCAGGGCCATGATGATCCTTCCCCTCTCACCCAGGGAGAGGAGTGGGGAAACTTGGGACCAAAGCTACAGTAGGCCATGGGCACTGCGAAGGGGTTACCGGGAGGACAAGGAGGACAAGATGGACACTGGTGGTTGTGAAACAGCAGTTCTAGTCAAAAAATTTCATCAGCTTCAGTCCCAAAGGTTGTCATATGAAGGGCACACCATCTTCATGAATCTGTATTATTACATAGTCTCTAAAAAAGACTATGGGAGGTATCTCAAGTTTTTTTGGAATTGCTGCCCTCAGGGGGCAATGCAAATATTTATTAGCTGCCAGCCTTGTCAAGAGGTGGGTCTCCAGCTAGCCTCCTTGGAAACTGTGAACTTGAGCTCTCCCTCCAGCATTGCAATTGCACTGCCATTCCCATGGGTGTTTTCTTTTACTTCAGAAAAATGTTAAGGCCTTTTACAAACTCCAGTTTTGGCTTCAAAGGTACCCAAAAAGCCTGCATTGTGCACTCAAGACCTAAACATGATTGCAGAGTAAAGCAGCATTCCTGGGCATCTGTCAGGCTGCAACAGATGTTGGGCCAAAGCATAAATGAACACAGACCCTAAAAGTTCATTGTAATCCAGGACCGCATCGTATTACATGAAGACCTGCCCCTCTTTTACCATAGACCCCCACAATAATCAGGCAAACAAGGAGTACCCCACCTCCCCCAGATTAAGGACCTATAGCAGCTGCCAAGGCTCTCCCATAAACACACAGACAGCAGCACGCACTCCAGATCCAGCGATCAGAAGGTACGTGTGACCCTGCTCCAGCCCCTGCGAGTGAGCAGTACTGCGGCACAGCAACGTGCTCAGCGGGACACTCAGAAAGTGAATCCCTAACCACATATCTCATTTTTATGAAGTTAATGTTAACCATTACCTGAAAGGCAACTCTTCCACAAAGTGTTGATCATTCGCAACAACAATGAAATTAGGAAACATAGAGAGGTTTTGAAAAAAAAAAAAAAAAGCCTCTTAATTACATACAGTGCTGCATGACTTCACAGAGCAAAGCTTTTCTTTAAGATCTTAAGACCACCCACAAGCATAACACATGGCCTGGAACCTGAAGAGAATATCTGAACAGGGGTCTCAGCATAAGGATGGGAGGAGGGCAGTTTTGCTTGGGCATATGCAAATGTTTGCTTCTACGGGATCAAATAAAAATTAACTATTTGTTGTGTCTGGTTATCATTTGTCAGAACTGGGGACTGCTTGGTAAAGCAGGGGAGAAATAAACCTTTAAAACCTGTGATACAGGAGGATTATTTGTCTGTGCAAGGCTTTAGTCACGGGGTTTGGTGTTTTATGTATGGATGTTGTGTGGGAACAGGACAACAACGGCTTTGTTCAACTCGATCATCTCATCAAACAAGGCTAAAAGAATAAAAGTTGGGATGCAAGACTAAATGGATATGATCTGAATGCATATTTGTGTTACATCTAATACAACTAGCATCATAGATGAACAAGATCAAATAAATGGTAAAACCTGACAAAGAGAAGAATAGATGGTGTGTGGAGCCATCTGTTTTGGAGGACACCCAAATCTGTCTGAATCAGGAAGGCCAAACTACCAGCTATTCTAAGATCCTCCATTCCAAGAGTGGCCTAATACGCAACTACACAATCAGCTTCTCTCACCATCACTTTGGCTGCAACTTTTTTGTGCAATTAAGTAATTTATTCCTTTCTTCATCCTCCTGATTCTAATGAATCCAAGCCACAAACAAGCCCCAGTTGCTCCTATTCAAGGAGTCTGATTGCATCTGGCAGTAATTGCTGAAAATCCTGAAGAGGAAACAGGGAAGGAAAGCATATTGTTTGTGGGGGTAATAGGTGAAGACCTGCCTCTCTTGACCTATAATACATTAGTGTCAGTGAACATTTGGCAGCCTTCAGATGATTAGCAATGAAGATGAATCAAGCAAAAAAAGAGGTAGAAATCTGCCTCATCTGAATCGCCAGAACTGCATAAATTTGCATGTTGATTAGCTGTTCTTTTGTCTGTGTTCCTAATTATTATGACACATTATGTCTTCATCATGCAAGATTCTGATCTGTCTTGTTCAAAATGCATGTAGAAAAAAGTGCTGTTTATTGATTCAACATGTAACTTTAATTTTTATGTTTGCTTTAATTAAATACATATTTGATTGCCTTTGACTGGTGTCTCAGATTTTTTTAACTCTTATTTACTTCATCCTGTTGACAAACAAACAGGTAACCTTTCTTTATTCTCAGATCACTCGCTGATTAAAAACCTCCCCACCCCCATCTTCGCCTTCACTCACAACAACCTTTGCTTCTTGTTAGAGAAAAGAATACCAAAAAAACTCCTTAGGTGGTGAAGTGTGATATCTACAGCACTGAGCAGGATTGCAAGGACCTTAAAAGAGTTAATGATAGCAAAGAAGTGCACCTGCTACAGGGTCAAGGTAATTTTATTATACCATAGCTTCATCAGCAACAAGACCTGTAAAGCACCTCGATGTGCAGACCTTCTGATGCACAGGATTAGTTACAATGGGCCAGATCCTGCACACGTATTTTTTCATTTTCATTGACTTTCATGGTAGCAAGACTAAACTGCAAAGTTCCTGACCCCAGACGAAGTCCACACCATCCCATTGACTCTCCTAACTGATTCCAACAATCAGGACACTGTTCCTGGGAACTGGGAAACTTGAAACTGACATTTACTCCTTCAAGATTTGTTCGAGTGGCTGTAAGTAACCAAATCAAAGCCAAATCAAAAGATAATATGTAATCTTTAGTTGCTTTGACTCAAAATAAGTTTCCAGAAGTTTTTTTTTGTTAAAAAGAAGTACTAGCAAAAAAAAAAAAATTGGCAAATTATGACGCTATTTCAGCAAAACATTTCATTCACTCGAAAAAGCCATAGTTTAATTTATATTTTATCTCTTTAATTTTAATTTTTTTAATAAACTGGAAGCAATTTTGAAAATTAAACAGTATTTTTAGTTGTGAAATCAAAGTATTTCACTAGAACATGTTAGAATTTTTAGAAATGCTGAAATGAAACAGTCTTTTTTGGCATTTTTTTTGCCTTTTTCATCAAATTGAAGCAATTCACTAAAAGCAGCAAAACTTCATGACTCTCTTTGTTCAATAGAAAACTGCATGTTTCAACCAAGAACTCAGTTTCAGATTAAACATTTGACCATCTCCTCTGCTGGTTAATGCTAGTTTACCTTCATTACAGGTATGCTTATTGTGAACTCTGACCCGTTTGTAACGGGGAAAACATACTTTGCTGGAATTTTTGTTTGTTAAAAAAAATAAACATAGTCAGTACTGCAATTTGGAAATAGCTTACAGATCTTCTCAAATAATTCTTCAAATTGTGAGTCCAATACTAGGATCATCAACATGAACTGACTTCCTCTAAGAATAAACATTAGGTAATTGTGTTTTAATTTTCTAAAATTCACCTTTTGCAGATAAATAGTGAACAACCTATTAAATTTTCTCTAATGGGAATAAAAACGTGCCAGTCACTGTACAGCTATTAATCAAAACTGTGCTGATAAAGATGCCTGAAGGTGAAAAAAACCTGTATATTCAAGCAATTGATTTAGCTGTTATTTTTTACCATCATACCCTTGCCAAACCAAACAAGATTTGAAACAACAATGCCTGCCGTTTTTCACTGTTAATGGCACAGGATTGGCTGCAAGTGAAATCAGTTGCTTGGTACCCACTAATCATCTTGAAACACAGGTAAATATAAATCCGTATTTCTAAGAATATAAACATGTAATTAACACATAGCTGCAGAAAAACTACTCAGATATAAAGACTTAAAGGCTTTGACATTAATCCACAAGGCAAGAAGGAACAAGTTGTTGCATATTGAGGCTATTCATGATTATTTTCTTTCGTTTGGTCCCGACATGATGATACACAGTAACCACCCCCATGGACCTCCATTACAGTACTGACATCCAGAAGTAACCAAGGAGCCAAAAGAAATCTCACACATAGACATAAATAATGATAGGGAGCTAAAGTGAGGCAGCTAATAGACTTTCTCTTTTCTGTAATTCTCTTCTCGAGGCACTTCAGCACACACTGATCTGCACAGACAGCTCTGGCTCACTCAGCCTCCACAACAACCAAGCACAGCCGGAACGGCTGAGCGTGCTGCAAGCTGGAGCAAAGCGCAAGGGACAAGTGGGTCCTGCTGTTGAGGGTTATGTGGTGCAAGGCAGCACTCCTCACCTCTGCCCTGCAGCACTGGCCTGAGGATAGGGCACCCACACAGTTACCCTGGGGCCAGGAACACCCCTGCTCGCTGCCATCACCAGGATCAGCACATGCATCTACTGCAGGTGTCATAGCGGACACCTGGTTTTCAGTCATCGCAGGAGAAATCCTACCAAATGAATGGATGCAATGCTGTCCCCTCCCACAGTCCTTTCCTACAACTTATTTAACACGAAGGGACTGTCACTGCCCCATTAGTGGAACTCAACTCAGCTTCATTGCAGGATCCAAAGACCAAATAGTTTTATCATCTGTAAATACTTCCTCTTCCCTCCTCCCCATCCTGTGAAAAAGCAAAGGCATTCCTTTACATATGGCCAAAGTTATCTTCATTTTAAAATCCTAGAAAGGGCTATCACCCATCTGATCAGAGGAATAAGTGTTTACCAGTGTGTTGACAGGACAGGGCTTCTGGCTGCAAGGGCTGCACCTCAGAAGTCACTCTGTTCCAGTATCCAGTTGTCCTGGATTTAACCTGGCCATGCTGTCTGGCTTCCTCATGCTGCCATCTGCCCAGGATTGTTCCAGAGCCCGACCCAGAAGGCTGAAGTCTTGCAAGAGGGAAGACGGGGAACACCAGCTGGGGAATTACCAACATGTTGGGAATTAATTGTCACCCAGCCCTGAGGAATTCTACCCTGCGGACTTCAGTTCTTCCTAACCAATATCCAGGAGAGTTCCCAATTACCAAGAAAGTTCCTATGGCTTCTAGCCAAAGGCCAGCTTAACTTAACCTGCTAGAAGTGAATCTTTTAGATCTGTCACAGTCTGGATTCAAGCCAGGATGTGGAACTGGAGCTATTCGAGTGGCATTGATGGATGACAACCTCCTGTCAGTGGAGAGAGGGCAGACATCCATCCTCATCGTCCTTGACTTCAGCACTAACCATGAGATATTATTGTCTCGCCTGATGGGTGGCAGAAGACCAGGGTAATATACTAAAATTATTTTGAGTCACTCCTGCTGGTACACAACTCGTGACTTCTGAAGAAGTGTTATCTCCAGCACTACACTCCTCTCTCCTGTGGAATCCTGATCTGTATTCTTTGTGGTGCCTCCCTGTGTCTACATGAAGCTGCCGGTGATATGGCATGGACTAAATTGCCAGAAACAGGCAGCTCAAATACAGCTACACCCAAATTTCTGTGTATATACAAATACTGCTACCACCAACATGGCAGGGAAAGAAAGGTAGCTGCTTAAATCCAAGCGAAACAGAGGTAAGACAGATGGGAGACAGGAAAACATCTTTAAGAGCTTGTCAACTGAGTGCACTACGCCTGGAGTGATGGTGCATTTCCACAATTGATGTGTTGGTTTCATAATTTAGGAGTGCTCTTGGATTTGCTACTGAAGCTAAGTTTTCCCATAGTAACCTCTGCAAGAAACACTTCTTTTGCATTGGTTAGAAGGCTCTGTGACACCCTGGCAGGTGATGACCTTGTCTCTGTTATTCATGGCTGTGTCACTTCTCAGCTGGATTATAGTCATTTGAAATATGCAAACATGCAGCATTCATGCTTAGAAAACTTCATTTAGTGCTGCAATGCATCTCTTCAGTGACAAAGGTATATCAAACCTGGCATTGGGCCTGGCACCAGCTTCCCACGGAATTGCTAATTGAGTTCATGGTCATCATTCTTATCACCCTCATCACATCTAACACTGTATAAGGCTGCAGCAAAGGAAATGTCTGACAGATTTGCTCCACCAGCCCTATGAGCTCTCTGCAGAAAGAATCACACACATCTGTCCAGAGCCCTCAGCCTGTGGATTGAATACCTTCAGGGAATGCAAACCTTCACCAAACTTCCCCTCCATCCTATGGCATATTTGACTTGCGTAAATAACAACATCAGAAACACAGAAACAAGATGCTCCATTACACCCACTTCTCCCTTGGAAGGAAGGTGGGAGAGGGAATCAATGCACAACTGATAAAGGGATACAAGGCTCACTGGATGGTGCAGGGAGCTGGCTATTATGAAGATGACCCACATGAGTTCATTGTCCACTTAGCTCAATACTGACCTCAGCCATCCACAACCCTTTCCTAGGCCTCTCTCCCTGTAAAAACATCCTTGTGCTGCATGATCCCATCAGAAGGCTCTGACAAACGTTTTCCACAATGCCTGTTCCCCATGACAGAACCTCACTCTGCAGGTGGCACCAGTCCCACCAGCAAAGCCAAAGCCTGGTCAGCATGGTACAGCTGGCTTGGCACGACCCTGGCACCGGCTGCACTATCCCTCCCAGGGCAAGGTGGCTACCCGGGGGCAACCAATGTGCAGGACACACACTCAAGTCAGCAGTCCACGATGGACTTGTCATACCTAGGAGTTAACCTGGATCTGACTGGAAAGAAACCAAACCTCTCTCACCCAGATACTAAAGCCCATTCACTATTTCTCTTTTTATTTTATATGTTGTCCATGTTGTTCCAAATAAGGAATTTGCATTAATTCTATACCTTGCCAGCTCCTCAGGATGGATATTATAATTGTTTAAACTGAGAGTTCATACTTTCTTCTCAGCATAGTAAACGTGGTTTTAAAGGATGTTGGCAGGTCATTTGGCCTTTAAAATCATGTGTTCTTCCCTGAAGTATGAACTTCAATTCAAATATGATTTTTTTAAGTGGATTTTTCAAGTGCTGCAGTATTTTTAAAGCATAATTGTAAATCCCATCTTCAAATACTGAGCTATCTCCGAGCCCTGCAATCTGAAAAAATCACAGCAAACGATGATAAGATGGTAGGTCATGCTACCAAGAGGCACATGGAAATTATTTACAGTATAAAAACTTGGAAATACAATGAAGATCTGCATAAAGGATGAAAGCACTTTGCTTAGGAGCAGTGTTCAAATTCACACTGATTAAATTATTGTGGCAACAGTCACTTTTTAGAGGCTTCTTCCCCACAGCTAACTTACAAACCATTCATAATGTGGCTCAATATGTCTGTATCTGGGGAACTGAGTGTTGTATCATGCCTAATTTTTTTGCTGTAAATACTCTTCATCCTCAAGAAAGATTCATGCTTGTTCCATACTCAGATTTCTACCAATATAATGGTCAGTTAGATGTATTTATTTTGCCAGTGTATTCAAAATAGTACAACTCCTAATGTACACCAGAATATTTGCACAGTATAGCTCTACTTGTATTATAAGTAAGAAATCACTAACATAAAGCATCTTTCTATCAATTAATTGCACTCACACAATGGAGGTTGTGTTAATTTAACTAGGCTCAAATGATCTAAGACAGATTATGCAAAGCTTGCTTAAAGTGACTGCAGCTACCTGCCTGTGATCTTCCTTGGGGAGAGGGATCACCAAAGTTCATGTTAGCTGGAGCATTTTCAATTATTTCTGTTAGTGTGACTTGCTGAAATTTCAAAATCAAATGAGAGGGGGAAAAAGGACCAAAGGACCTTTCCTCGTAAAGGTGACGAGACTCATGAAACTTTGGAAGACAGGAGTTGGCCAGAAAGTTTCCTGGATATAATCTACCCACTCAACAGAAGAAAGCGCAGGATCTGGGGGAAATGGTGCTTCCTGAGTTTCCCGTATCCCTGCATAAGGACCTTACCCAGCTTTATCCACCATCAGTCTGTCAGAATTGCAATATCTCCTGCTCCTCTCTTTTCCCAAAGCCTGGAACAGATCAGAGAGTATGTGGCTGTTTCATCTCCCTATAATCTTGTTATTTTGTTCCTGAGGAGAGGAGAGACCTCCAAAACTCCCTGGCACAGGCCATGGCCTGCTGCCCCCAGCCCTGAGGCAGCTGGAGGGACCCTCACCTCCTCCATGGCCCCCATGGAGTGGCAGGGGACAAACCAGGAGATTCACCCACCTCCACCCTCCCTTTCTGAAGCTTTGGGAAGGAAGGGAAAAACACAAACCTGAATCATTTCAAGATCTGATAAGCACCACTGCCACAGGGATCCGTCTGGACGTTGGCCAGGGAGGGCAGTTAAGCATTCTGAGGGACAGAGTTACAGGCAGAAATATACACCAATGAGTGGTTGGCAAATTCCCTGAAAGTGGAGGACTCGAGGGGCACTTCAGCTTTTCTTCTCTCATGGGTCCTGGGACCCACAGCCACATCCAGGAGGGAGACGCATGACGGTGGCAGTGACATGGCTCCTGCCATCAGAAGCGGCGAGAGAAACACCGCTTTGGGGTACAGATTATTGTTCCTCATATTCCTTTGTTTGCCACTGTAATCTCCGCAGTCATTCTCCTTGATAAACAAACAAGTGAAAAGATGCAATGAGGTGTAAGAATAGATTTGCACAGGGCAGACAACTGAACATTTAATTTATTTACCTCTCCTAACAGATACCTGGGGTGACATTTATTAATAAACGGCATTATCAGGTGTCTGATATGTAGCTCACAGAAATTAATTACCCAGCCCATGGTAAAACCATAACAAGCCTGCAGTGCTGTAACATTTGTGCTAATTGAAAATGAGATAAGTGCTGTGGGTGCAATTTGCATTCAATGCAGTGTATTAATTATCTTCAGTTCTCTTCATGATAAATATACCTGACTGAACCACTCTGCTAATTTACTGGGTAATAGAGTCATAAGTGGATTCCCTTAGGTGACCAACTACAGGCATCAGGCTCTTTGCAACATCAAGGCCTTCCCCTTTCTCAAGCACTTAAATGGCTTAGCAAACATGGATCACATTTCTTGCAGGTTGGACTGAAAGTACACGGCAGCAAACACTTCTTGTGACCGCACGGCTGCTCAGCAGGAAATTGGGGAAGAACACTCCCTCAACACAAGACTTCTGCACTTTGGGAAGCTGAAGAGGAGCCAGTTTGCCTCTGTCAATAGCACGCCATGGTGCTTGATGGCAGCTCCATAAGGAAAGGCTTTTCAAACCCTGCTCTTCACTCCCCCCCACTTCATTTCACAGTCAGGTTATCATGGGATTTAATTACGTTTTGTGTGAAATATAAATTAATTGACTCTTGTAATACCCATAGTGATCAGGAAAATTCAGATTTAAAGATACTGCGTAGTTCCAGTAGATTAAGGCACTAATTGTTCCACTCTCACCAACTATGATTTATGTGGGGATCAGGTTACAAAACCAATATGAGCTCGAGTTAAAGCTCTGTGGTACCATACAATTAGGGCTAAAGCTTTTTGTAAATGGGCCCAATAATGCAAAAAAGCTCTTTGCTAATCCTGGTCTTTTAATTCAGAGGTCACACATTGTCTAAGGCAACCGCTTATACTGTATGCAACCACTGTCCTTTATTCACCCTCCGCCTGTGTAGCTTGGGTATCTGAATTTGCCACTAACCTTGGACGTGCTGTTACTAATTTCAGGGTAGGTGATGGCAAGGCAAGAAGATCAGGGACAGCGCTTTGCTGTGCTGCCCCTGGAGCAGCCTGGGCACGTCGTGACTGAGAGGTGATATCTGCCTCCCCCAGCTCCCCTTTAGTGTGCAGGCTGCAGTTGGGGTCAGCTTTTGGGCTCTGCTGTCAAGTAAGCAGACATCCAGGGCAGCAGACGGATGGAGGTGACAGTCACTCTCGCAGTTGAAGGGGCCAGGAGGTGCTGCAGGCAAGGAGAAGGGGCAGCAACAGAGGAGGATGCACATGCTCTGCTCCCCTTCAATTCGCCTACCCCACAGTCAGCAGCACTTTGTTATCTTCATGCAGATGGGTGCTTTTCCATTGTTTTGTCCTTGTCCACGGGGTGCTAAAATTCAGCATCGTTTTCCCGACTAAGCATTGCCAGGACAGCTCTTCACCACTCTCCATCAAGTATCTCCATATTGTGAAATTGTGCTCATAGGGTAGGAGATGGCATGGGATGGGCATGCGGTCAGTGTGCCACAGGAACTGAAAGGTGAGAAAGATTAATTCAACGCCTGAAGAATCAGTTTGCTTTTTCAAAAGATCATCTGAGTGCGAAAGAACTGGAGAGAAGGTTTGTGTCTGCCAGAGACATGTGCACACATTCCCTTCTAAGACAGACAAGGCTCTCCAAGCTCTTACTCTGTCTGTTTCTAAACACATGAACAGGAAATACAAGTTAGTTTCACAAAACATTTTGGGTGGCTGCTCAAATATTCTTTTCTCCTTAAGTTTGGTCAATTTAATACAACAGGAGAGCTGGAACATTTTATACCTATTTTTAAGGTTCTGATATGATCTGTGCCAGAGATCTTGTCAGTGAAACCTACAAAGTTATCAATTATATCTACTCATCCCTTTCTTGTTCTCTGGTAAGGAATTCTTTGGAAAGATAAAAACAACTCTATGTATGTGCCTGTGTGTTAGCTTAGCTGTATCATTTCATTCAGATGATAGCTAAAAGTCAGAATATTTTTCCAATTTGGTGGGCAGAGGGAATAAAAACCTGCTGAAGTACTAGTTCTCCCAACCCAAAGCTTTCATAGTTATATTGCTACAAGGACGGCAGGGCCTATCTGATGAAGAGGGATCTCTATCAGTAAGGGTAGAGTACTGCAGTGGCTCCCCAAACCAGAGTGAGGGCAGAGTTATCCCACATACACAAGAGCTATCTGACATCACTGACTCCTGAAAACTGCAGCCATCTTTGCTTTACCATGCAGCCCTTACTATGTCCAAGGCCCAAGCTGGGCTCCTCTCAGCTGTAACTCCCCATATGGACTATAAATTACTTTCCTGGAGAGGGGAAAAAAGGTCAGTGGGGAAGGGAAGCCACAGCACATCTGCAGTGCCCAAGGACCCCCAGTGCAGATGACTGAGGCAGCATGCCAAGAGAATAGTGCTGTAACACCTGCATCTCTCTCCACCACACAGTCCACCTGCATCTCTTACCACCATGGAGTCCAGCAACAGCTTCAGCAGCATCGCAGCCCATCCTGAGGTGAGCAGAACACCAGCTGTGGTGTGCTGCAAGGTTGTCTGCATCCTCATCCCTTGGGCAACCAGGACACAGCAGAGTGCAGGCACACAGCTTGCCCAGAGGTGCCCTGCTCTCCTGCATCCTTGTTTTGTTCTCAGTGTACCAGGCCTCACTGCCTTTGCACAAGTGCAATGGATAAAACACTTTCCTGCTTTTTCAGGAAAACCAGTGCTGCACAGAGTAGGCAATAGATGAGATGCAATAGAAATTGTGGCGAGGAAAACATGAACAAAAAAGTCTTAACTTTTTGTGTGAAGCACACATTTGCTAAATAGAATCCTAATGGCATTATTGTAGCTAAAAACAGAGACTTGAAAATGCTGTATACATTATTATGTTCATTATCTACCAACTGCAAGAATGCTGTGCTAAAACTAACTCAAAACACCTCAGGTAAGGTAATTGCTACTAATGGATTTGAAGTGTGCAAAATTGAGCGTTATTACACAGACATCACATTCTCAACTTGGTGGAGCCGCTGGATATTGTAGTTACCAGCTCACTCATCTCTCGATCAGGGAGAGATTTGAGGAAAAGGGCAAGCTCTCTTTCGTTCGGCACTGGAAGGGAAATTAAACAACATGATATTGCAGCCGCCTGTTTGCACCTCTGTGGTTAAGATGGGGTCAGTGCTTGCTTTCTGAACCACTGCTTCAGAAAAACATCTACAAAAATTTGCTCCAGAGTTAAATATCTCGGGAAAAATCTGAAAGTAGGCTTTGCATTTGTAAACTTCTGCAACTTGTAGGTCAAAAGGAAAGAATGGGACAGGGGACTGAAAAATTATGAGGGGACCCAAGAGTCCAATGATATATTCTGAGGCAAATTAAGGTCTGGCTCTTCAAGATATCCTAAGCTACTATAAAGCCCTCCTGCCTAAAGACAGAAGACAGAAAACAATTTTATTAGACTCTCTCCTATGTAGGGATATGCCTGCAGGTCTGTGACTGCAAATCTGAACTTTGCCAAAGCCCAGGTGTGTTTGAAACAAGAGACTTGATTCACCTGCTAGAAAATCCCGTATAAAAATATAACTATGACTGATATCTTGGCTTTCAGGGAGGGTAAGATTCATTTTTTTAAATGAGTGACACTGCATAAAAATCCATTATTCCAATTTAACTGTTTGTAGCTACATCAGCAGGCCCCAGATTATCAGCAAAAAAGGAGTTTTGCTCTCTTTCATGAAAATGAAAATTAAACTCCACCAAAGCCAATGCTTTTCTAATCTTAGGGAAGTTAATATCCTACAAATTATTTTGTTGTAACATAAAAGCTACGAATTGGCATCTGGATAAAGTTATGTAAACTGTCATCATTTCAGTGAACATGTAGAAAAAATATGTGGCCAGGACCAAGTAAGTTTCAATTGCTTCTGATTATCTTGGGGAAAAGAAATTAAAAAGGCTATGCATGAACAAGATTAAAGCAGTCTCTATCCTACTACAGAAAGCACAAAGAAATTTGAACTCACAGCTGCAACTGAAGGCAATGGGAGCTATGCTTTGAACAGATAACAAACTAACTCCTCTGAAAAATCAGACCACGCATCTCAGATCAGGAACTTAAAATTAGTGAATACTTTCGTACTTAATCTCTTTCTGCCTCAGTTCTTCATCATGAAATGGGGATAATACTACCACCCAATGCCTCACTGCAGTGCAGTGAAAATAAGTTCATTAATGTTTATGAAACATCCAGTTACCATAGTGATGAGTTCTATAGAAAAGCCCATGTGGAAATTAATATTTCTGTCTTCAGAGCAGGGTTTGAATAGAATACATTTAGTAAGGCCTGGGGCCACACAATGAGGAGAAAAGTAAACAGTAAATAACTTGTCATTGAAAGATAAAAACAATAATCAAATCAAAATGGCCTGTTAAACAAAATAATTTTTATCAAAAATTTTCATTTCTATGAAATGAAATTTTATTCTAATTTTTTTTACCATTTCCTTGTTAAAAAATACAAAGTTTTTTGCTTTTAACTTTCACTCTAGTTTTCTGCTTTTGTCCTCCTAGCCTGGGGAAAAGAATTAAGGAAATTATTTAAAGAATCTGGAAACCACTATCTTCAAGTTTTCAAAAATCAAAAGCTTTACTGGTTTGATTTGACAAAAAATGTGAAAAATTAGTGACATTTGTGAACTTAAGATCACTGAAATGGGTTCCTGAACAATCCTGACCCATTCAATCCAGCAATTCTCCTCATCAAGTGAGTTTGCAAAGAGAGGGATACAGGGTTTATATTTTGAACCATAAAATCAGGTACCTGGTTTGGTTGGTTGCTGATGTATCAGGTGCCAGTTGGGGTTGTGATATTATCATGCCAATTAACACAACTAATGTCTCAATTTGAGTCATTAACCTCCTCATAGCAAGTAAATAATAGGCAAGCACAAACTTATTCTGTGTAACCTGCACAGACGAAGATGAGAAGACATCCATTTTAAGAAAAGAGATGACTCTGGCAGAAGAATCTTACCAACAAACTGCCCTGAGGGCCAATGGCATGTTCTTATGGCAGGTGCTGGATGACCAGCAAGCACAGGTCAGGGATATGCTTGCCCAGGACTACACTTTCCACTATTTCAGGAGCCACTGTTGAAACTAGAAGCCCATTTTTTTCCCTTCAAGTTGTTTTGCAGTCAAAGACATGGTATTTCCTTTAGGAGAGAACTTTTGCCAAAAAGCAAAGAAGAAAAATCTGAATACACCTGCCCTTCATTGAAATAGATTATTCAAGTCTTTCTCGCTCTTTTCTGCTTTAGTCATTGCCTTCTCATACATTTTTGCAATTGTATTGAATAGAAGTATCATAGAATCATAGAATGGTTGGGTTGGAAGGGACCTTTGAAGGTCATCTAATCCAACCCCCCTGCAATAAGCAGGGACTTCTTCAGCTAGACCAAGTTACTCAGAGCCCCGTCCAATCTCACCTCGAATGTTTTCAAGGATGGGACATCCACCACCTCTCCAGGCAACCTGTACCAATGGTTCACTGCTCTCACTGAAAAACTTCTTCCTTATGTCTAATCTGAATCTCTTTTAGTTTAAAACCATTAGTCCTTGACCTATCACTACCTGCCCTTCTAAAAAGTTTATCCCCAGCTCTTTTGCAGCCCCTTTAGGTACTGGAAGGTGCTGTAAGGTCTCCCTGTAGCCTTCTCTTCTCCAGGCTGAACCCCGACTCTCTCAGCCTGTCTGCATAGGAGAGGTGCTCCAGCCCTCTGAACATTTTTGTGACCCTCTTCTGGACCTCTTCCAACAGTTCTATGTCTTTCCTGTGCTGAAAGACACAGGAAAGTGGGAGAGCCTTCAGCAGCACCTATTTTTCATTTAGTAACAATGCTCTTTTCTGAAAAACGAAGTTTTCAAATGTTGTAGAATGACAGGATTGAGGCAGGGAGAATAAACTGCTGGAATTATTTATTATGTTCATTTATTGAATTTGATAGCAAGCTAGGTCACTTACCTGCTTTTTCTTTCTGATGAGTAACATTGTTGTTCTATTAATTATTTTAAAACTATGATTAATACTTTCAAAATATATAATAATAGAATTAAAAGAATGTATTTCTCATGCTCTTACATAGAAAGCAAAGGAACCTGTTCACTCACTCTGAACTCCCACAAAGCTGAAACTCTGAGGCATGTGGCTACAGCAGCTATGCAACCCCAGTTGTCCTTACTTAGCCGTGCTGGGAGGTGCCTCTGCCCCCTTCATTAGCACAGGGTGACTCTCCTACCACACACGAACTGCTGCAGAGCTCAGCCTGGGAGCCAGCACTCCAAGCAAAAGACAATGCTTCTAGTTAAGCACAGCGTCAAATGGGCTTGTGCAATCCACAGTCAGAAAATCTCCTTAAAACCAAGACATTAATGGGATTTTAAAAACAATAAATAAATATTTTAAACCCAATAAATTTTAACAACAGTTCAAGCAGATCTAGTTAAAGCTGCTCGACTAAACAAAGGTAAGATGCATATAATCTTTTACATATCAAAGCAAAGTCTGAAACTAATTGGACTTTGCAGGGAACTCCACATAAAGAAAATTATTTCACTGTTCTTTATTATACGTATGCAATTCTTAGGCAGGCCTAGTGCTGCAAAAAAGAGCAGATGCTCAAGTCAGTGAATACTGATTTTATTTCAGAATGCCTATATTTCTATATGGCACCTAAAGCTTCTATATGGCACCTAAAGCATCAGCATCGTTTGTGCTGTGTGTTTGCCAGGACATGCTGGGAGAGAAAGAGCAGCTGTGCCTAGAACATTAGGTATCCTATTATAGAGGTGACCTTGCCTCGCAGGCAAGGACCAAACAAGCCCACAGCTATGAACTTGTTCCTTTTCCACAAACTTCAGGGAACCTCACCAGGATTACAGAATCTTTAAAGGTTTCCTTTAGGGAAAGCTCTTCTAAACTGAGGAAGCCTAACTATGAGACCCAAGTCTGCTGCACAGAGCTCTGGCACCCAGAAATTATATGAGCACCAATTGCCGGGACTAAACATTTAACACATCAACAGGTGTTATATGTTACGCATCAATGAGGTGTACATCACCAAAACATAAAGACCCAGCAAGCCGACAGCACAGCCATCAACCAGAACAACACAGCCATAAAATCCTAATTAGCCTCATACACGTGTTATGGACATTTTTATTTATTGACACGGTCAAATTAACAGGCAGCAGCATTTATTTTTAATGATAGCTTTGAAATCAGCCCAGGAAAAAAGTTAGCACTCATGCTCAGATACTGCATACCATTTCCATTTAGCCACATGAATGTATATTTTAAAATAATAATTAAATATTATCATTCTAATTAAGTTACCTTAAGCAGGTAAGAGAAATCCAGTTCTCAGTCAATGCATATCTTGTCTGCCCTATTCCCAAGCTGAACAGGCAAACAACCCAGCAGGAGAAACTCAGCAAGCTTCATGGTTTTAAGTGTGTACAGCCACAGGCCTGATCCCTGCCTGCTAGAAGGGGCAAATTCTGACAAGTGGAAGTGAGATTGTCAGGAATAAAGTCTTTCACTGAACACCACCAGGCAAAGCAGTATCTAAAATGTTGGTGAACAAGATTGGATGCCCTCAGAGGAATACTTATTTATATACTTCCAATAAGCAGGTGCTTTACTGAATATAGCTGTGGCTATAAAGATTTGTGTCGGTCATCACAGAGTGGCAGATTGCTGTGAAGCAGACAAGATGCAGTGGCCATTACATATTGGTGCTGGCTTGGCCATGCAACAGTTTACAAAGCAGGAGGGAATATCTTGGCATATTTATTATTACAGTGGGAATTCAGATAGTAACCCTAATGGCTCCTTGAGACAGGTAAAGAGAAAGGAACTGGGCAGCAGTACAGTTATCAACTGGGCTAGAGAAAGCACACAGAGTAAAGGATAATGAAGAGCATTTTACCAGGTATTTTAAGCAGGTTTGTATTTTGCTGAAGACAGTAGGAGTTTTTTGAAACTAAGCACTTGTGGAAATTAAATCATTGCTTCATGCATTTAAACTGTACTCAGTAGAGGTGTCTTCACAAACCAGATTTCCCATTTTAAAACTTCTGATTTACCCGCTTTAAACAAGTATATTTCAGAAACGCAAAGAAAGACTGTGTGCAATAGCTGAACCAAGCAAATTGCATATTTTGCATGAATTACTATAATGTGCTCTGCTTGTTGGTAATTTCTGTTGTATACAAAGGATGACGGTTGCAAAAAGTACCAACATCCCACATTCAAAAGAGATTCAGGAGTCTAATTGCATAGTCCAAAATGCTGAGACATTTACAAAGTAGAACTTGAAATCATCGTTCACTTCATTGCACTACAAAGCTTTGCACTAAATCCTGCTCGTGGCTTAGATGTGGGCTGAAAGTTGGAGAAAAAGGAAAGAACTTTTAGAGGTTCGTTGGTTCTTTAGACTTGGCATTCACACATATGCATGCAGATAAACTCATCTGAATCTATTAAAAAAAAGATTTTGTTTTTTCAGGGAAGAGCAGGCCTGTAAGCTTAGCTGAGAAAAAGTTTTTATTAAAAAAAAAAAAAAAAAAAAAAAGAACAAGTAATGAACAACACACAGTGAAGATGGGAAAAGGATCAAATTTCTGCCCATGAGGGAGAAGGGTGAGGGCAGGGTAGGCATGTCGGGCTGCAAGAGCAGGCACAGGACAGGACATGGACAGGCAGGGCAGCTGTCCTGGCCACTGTCTCTGTGGGGGCTCTGAGAGGGGCTAAATTACTGTCCCCAGGGAGCCTCCCCATGCTGGCCAAGTCAGGATACATTTTTATAGCCTTTCTTCAAGTGATAGCAATACTGGGGGGAGGGCCAAAAATGTGAGGGGGGAGAGGAAGCAGTTTCCAGTATTTGTCATTATTATAGGTTATATATACAGGAAGAAAGTTAATTAAGCTTTAAAAAATCCATCACACATCAATGGGTGCATTTTAATGAGTACAAAAAGTTGAGGTGTTTACTGCCAATTAAAGTGGTTTTTAAATAAGCATTAATTAACACAGAAATTCAGAAGAAAGTTATACCTTGTCAAAGAAAGGCCAGTGCAGTCTATGCCCACTTCTGCTCCCATTCATACTCAGATAGTAATTACCACCAACCCTATATTTTCCATAATAATGAGGACAGGCTGTCATGGCTGTCAAACAAAACATAACAGGAAAAAAAAAAGGTGCTGCACAAAAATACTCTTAAACTGAAGTAAACTTTTTTTTAGAGCCAAAGCCACAAGAGACAGCAGTGAGGAGTAAGGCAGCAAGTGGGGCAGTCAGATAACCATGCCCACACTTGGCTCCTTCCCAGGGAGTAGAGACTTTTCCACATGGGATGAAGCCTCCTCATACGGTCCAGCTGAAGAAAGACTGAAGAAAGGCCAAGGAACAAGCAGTTGTTTCATCCCTAGCACTGTGCCTCATGTAGGAACTGGTTCCCCTGTGAAAGCCAGAGGAGTTGTTTCTTCCCCACAAACAAGCACTGACAGACTCACTCCCTGTTTCCCAAAGTCAGGTCAAAGCAACCACTGCAGAAAAGTTCAGTTTGAACGTGTACTTCCAGTTGGTGCAACTGGTGGCATGGAAAACAGTACAACTGTCACTTTTGTCACTTCTTGATTGTTTAAGGATTTCTTCATAACTGTTGGGAGTGTCAGCTCTACTTCAGCTGACACTGGCCCCTGAGCAGTGAGCAAAGGAAGTGAATACTCCCCGACTGTTAGTCAGGTATGTGTTTAAATATCTTAGGAAAATCTTCCCTCTCCTAAAATGCTTCTTAAGCACCAAATAATGTTTTCAGACTGCCTTATTGAAAATGGTTGCTTTCCTAAGTTCTCCAACTGTGAAGAGACAAGAGCTGTACTGTCTTTTCAGCTGATAGCAAAGGCAGGTCCCATTCGCAGTACCCTAGCAAGTTTTGGACAAATCTTTGGTGTAGTGCTTTTAAAATTAATTAAAAAAAAAAAGGCAAAACAAACAAATATAGAGAAATATATGATATGCACAGATACTGTGTCCCTGACCCTTGGCACATTGCTGGTGTGAGTTGTGTCACTCAGACAGTGTGCAGCCTTTTTCCTATTCCACATCCTCAGGCAATATCTGCAGTGAAATAAAGAAGGAGAACATTAGAGGCCATGAAAGTGTTGTTGAACTTAGCTGGACAGGGCCTTCAGACCTCACACTAATCTTTCTAACATATCTGATGGGGCTACAGAGGAATATTTTATTGCTAGAAATAGTTGAGCGATTACTTCAGAGAAAGGACGGACGTAACACAAAAGAGTTTCCAAGTACCGACAGGAAGGAGTGTTGCTCATGCAAAATTCCACATTAGGCTCTACAAAAATAATGAAAAAAAACACCGGTCCTTGTGATGTCTGAACTCCCCGACACTGATATATGGACAGGGGAACAGAGAAGGAAAAAGACAGAGAGAGAGAGCAAAGCAAATACTCTAGGATGCTTATGAGCAGAATACAGGAGCCAAGTGTCACAAGTTGACCCTTTGTGTTTGCACTGAAATTTGACCACTCCACATGAAATTCTTTTAACAGCTTTTACCTGGTTTGAGTATTGTTTATAATGGCTATTTTTCACAGCACTGTGACATTTAATGCTGTTTAATCAAAACTTCATAGGAGTTACAATTCTAATTACTACAAAAACCATTGTAACACAATTACGTTTTCCTTAGATGGATTTGACCCAGCTCTGATTAAGGGCCATAATAAATAAGCTTTGTGCATACAGAGGTACATCAGGAATACAGCTTGCTTCATAACAAATGACCTGCACACATCCAAGGAAAACGCTCTCTCCATGGTGACTGCAAAAGAGCCCTGTCACATCCCATGCTAGAAAACCTCTCAGACTTCCTGGCAGCAGAGGTGCCCAGTGCTCAGGGTAGATCTGCTGTACATCATCCTCTGGGACTCCCACCGCAGCAACACCTGGACACCAGCATATGGGGTGTTCATCATTCAGGAACAAGAAAAACAAGGGAGAAAGTCATGGTAGATATAAATCATCTACATCTTTCTTATCAGGATGAGCATGGCACTGGGCTGGGAAGCACCTGGTAAATATCAAGTACATAAAGAGAGATTGAAGAGCTCAATCCCAGCATGATCAATAGTACCAAACGTTGTGGCTTCAGCCCCATTTCTTCAGGCTCTCTGATGTGAGGCTACTTGAACTGTCAGCTCTCTAAGGATATTCCTTCCTTCAGGCTTGCACATGCGTTGTACAAAACCACAGTGTAAAGACAAAATATTGCTCTCTCTCTGAACACAGAACAGGAGTTGTTCTCTTATCCATCAGACTCTTGTTTTGGTGTCCTTCATCAGCTGGTCCAATTCATACTTGGTTGGAATGGGGACAACACTGGCCCCACTACTGGTAGGAATCATTTGTGCTTTGGGTTTTATACCATGAAAAAAAGTTAGCCTCTATCCAAAAATCCTGTTTAAAAAACCAATGGTAACAACAGTCATATTACCAATAGCAGGGTTCAAAGGTGGAAACCTGAAGAAACCTGAGCTTCTTTCAGCCATCTTCTGGAAGCTCTATGGACCCGGCTCTGAAGGTGGACTCCAAATTCAATTAAATATGTCAGATCACTGCAGTTAGTCTTTTATAATGATGAAATATGAAAGACAGAAGGACATTTTTTGTTTAAAAAGGTCTCTGGCTGAAGGTTGGCTTATGCCCTAAGCCAAAAGTGTTTCTAGTTCTTCCACAGTTCCTAACTATTTTCAAGGTGCTGGGATTTTTTTAAAATATTTCTCATTCCTCTAGAAATATTTTAATAGCCAAATAAACTTGTACAGCTCTTGAACCTCAATGTATAAGTTACAGGGATATACTAAAAAGAAGGGAACATGCTTTTTAAACTTGTATGGAATGAAAGCCAACATTTCTGCAGCAAACCACCCTTTTGGTGGCTTGGAGACAAGTGAGAACCAAGTCCCCTTGGAAAAAGACCGAAAAATAAATGAGAGTCAAAACTGCTGTCATGTAAAAGATAAAAACAACATTCAATCAATTAGTTGGTTATAAATGGAAACTCCCCAAGAAGCATACATATGGAGAGAGGAGGAGGAGGCGGTATTCCCTTGGAAGTAATGTAGGAGCTGTCCAGGCTCCTTATGCTTCAAGTGAAGCTGCCTGGTCTGGCCAATAGGCATAGTTATGCCATACTCATAAGACTGTATGTTTATGCTGGTTTTTTTAGTTAAATCGATGCAAAAAAGGTACTTGTATTCTCTGAAATCAGTGGAAACCTTACTTCTTCTATATGCTGATCTCTGCAGCCTCATCAGAAATAGATGGCAGGTTAAATGTCCTTCCATACGATACAAGTGTCATCACACAAGTGTAAATCCCATTATAACTAATGTCTTGCACCAACACCAGTACCTAAAAAATGAAAATGTCAGACAATATTGGCTTCCCCTGCACTTACTAGGAAAAGGATGAAAAGTCTCAAAAACTGGCAGCACCATCAGGTTCAGCTCTATCTGTAGTTATAGCCATAGGAGAGACAGCTTGCCTGTTGCCGACCACTTCAAGCTTCCACAGCTTTATTTGTGATCCTGAGAGAAGTGTACATCTCCTTCACAGCCACATAAACATACAGTGACTGATCTCTCTAAAAACCAACTTGACAGTTTAAATCTTTTGCCCAACTGAAGAATAGGTTCCCCTTTCAGTGAAACCTTCCCTTTTGGTCACCTCTCAGTAACATAACCTTTGATTAGAAAATTACTCACACACCAGAAACATTTTAAAAAGACCACAGAGGTGCCACACTGTAAAGAGGGTCTGAAGAAAATCTCAAAAGACATCTCTTTTTCCCACTGACTGTGCGGCAGAAGCCCTGACTTACACCACTCTGCTTATTTAAGTGACAAAGGTCAACTCGAAATTTCCAAAACGGAAACAAATCTTTAATTTTAGATACTACATTTCCAGAGATGAGGCCAACAATGTGACAAGATAGTTTGCTGGTATGAAGGTGGATATTATTGTGAAATGGAAGGGAGGTCAAAAAGCCACCCTCTGAGCTACGGACAGGAGGCAACCAGTAGCACAGGTTCCATACCCCCGTGCCAGAAAAGCCAAACCAAAACACACATTCTCACGTGCCTTCACACACGTGCTGTAAACCAAGGTGTGGGACTCCTGCAGGGCCTGTGCCAGTGCTGGTGTCACATCCCAGACAGGACCTAAGGTCCGCCAAGAGAGCTGCTACCTCTATTGTAAAACCAGCCTGCCAGATTTTTTATTTGAAAGCCAAAAATTACACACCTTTTAGAGAAAAAAAAAAAAAAAAGACAAAAATCTAATTGACCATAATAAAAAAATAGAGTAATCTATTTCCAAGAGGGTCAGAATAAAGAGACACCCTGAAACCTTCACGTGAAACAGCTCTGAGCATTTAAAGGTTTCTCATGTGTTGTATTGTAAAACAGCAGCTCATTCTTTTCAGAGCACCAGAGGTAAGAGCACACAAATGATTAAACAAGCAGGTTTAACTATCTTGCACTGACGAGGAATTTGTCAACATGGGCTTGGTATTTATGCAGCTCTGCAGCAAATACTGTACGGCTGCAGGAGTCAAACAGCTGTCTGTCAATAAAGCTATTCTCCTCGCTGGAACATAATAGCACAGACTCAACATGACCCTCAGAGGCGTCTTTAAACTGCCTGGCTGTCTCCTCCTTCCCCATCCCTCCAGAGTCCTTCACCAGCAAGCTCTGAATTAAAAGGGGGGGGGGAAGCAACAACCACGTATTAGAGTCTTTTCTGTCCATCTTAATATTAAAAGTGACTTAACCCTGGGCAAGTCAGTCTACAAGCCTGAGCTAAAACAAAGTTAGGGAAAGACAGCTTTGATTCACAGCACGTGATGGGCTACTGACAATCCTTTTTAATAGAGCTTGCAACATTAATGCAGCCAGAGCCACATGTGACACCCATTAGGGCCACGGAGAGCTCCCACGCATATATTTCAAGGAAGCAGTAGATTCCCTGGTCCCAGAAGCTGTCTTCATTACAAAAGTCTAATGCATTTTTTATTATTCAGCCTTCAGTGGAAATGTCACCTTTCTAAAGCAAGCTGTTATCATGTGTTTCCCATGCCAAACACATGGCCTCTAAGGAGAGGGTTTTATCTCTACATTTTTAGTGATTTGTATTTCTCTTTCAAGGAGCTCCATGCCTTAAGGCACCTGAAACGCTCACAGCACAAGAAGGTGAGGTTACACAAGATCCTGCTGAAGAGGACAAAATAAAACCCAGGGCCAGGAGTCGGCACGGCTTCCAACAGTAGCCACTCTACCCGATAATTCACCTCCTTTAGCAGATTTAATTATTATCCATTTTCTTGGTTAGGACCATATTCTCAAAGAAGCAGGGCGCCCACCAAGCGCCGCCGCCGCCGCATGACAGGCAGTGGCACAGCCAGCACCACTGCCCCGGCGCCTGCCAACCAGCCAGATGCTGCCACATATTGGCATCTGGGGCCTGGAAAAGCAACTGCGGTCTCCGTTTGGCGGCGAATCCTGACCCCGACGACTGAAGGAGACAAAAGGAAGATAGACGGGAGAGGGGGGCGGAAATCTCTCCTGACAATTTCACTGGTAAAGATTTAGACAAAAACCTATTGTTTCATCCCTCTCCAAATGAATAAGTTTTGGAGAGGAGAAGAAAAAAAACCTACCCGGCATATTCTAAATGCTGTCAGAGTCCAGGGTGCAAGGACAAGGGATTATTTATGAAAAGAAATAATGAGGAAACCAGATGCCTGCCTTTCTCAGCCCTCTGCGCTCCAGTCACTCTAACGGGGCATGTGCAACGCTGCTCATCAAAGACTTCTCAGCCTTAAAACACAGAGCAGGCGCTAACTAACTCTTCCCATCTCTGCCACTTTGCAAAATGCCCTCCCTGTTTTCCAGGGAGGTTCACACAGTCCATCAGCAGCACAGCAAGGGCTGAGGGAGAAGAATTGCAGACCTCACTCCAGCCAGGGACAGTAACTGGACAGCCATATTAACTGATTAACTTCATCCACCAGAATAGCAAATAAAATAAAACAACACAACACACACCACCACCCCCCAAACAAACAAACAAACAAACAAACAAACAAACAAAAAAAAAACAAAAAAAAAACCAAGAAAAAACAACCATCACACACACACAAAAAAATCAGAACAAAACACCAAAGAAAGAGAACAGCTTATTTCACTAACATGAAGGTTGAAACTACATGGGTACACTCAAAGTAGGAAAGCAAACAAGCTCTCTAGACCCGTTTCCATGAAATTGGCTTCTTTCTGTAATTGAAGGGTAAGCTCCTGACCCCAGCAAAGTCAATGTGAAAACTCACAGTGATGTTAATGGGACTGGAAATTCACACTGTGCAGTTATTTTACCCTAGAAAGGTGATTAACTCAAGACTCTGCAGTATCACAGAGCACCTGATGAGGGACCTGCAAGAAGTCAGAGCAGCTAAGGTCCTTCTCATGGGAACTTACTTCATCCTGCCTGGTTTGCTGGGCCGGGCAGAACACCATGAGAGACCAGGGGCTGGTCGCAGAGGAGTTCTCTGAGGCCAAGGCAGGCATGAGGCTGGAAAGGAAGGAGATCAAGGCAGCAGAGTAGCAAATTTTCAAATCTGGAGAAAGGATATATGCCACTTGGCTCATGATCCACACTGCTGAAGTAGCTCCTCTCCATGCCTGGTTCGTAAAGCAAGATTATGAGCTGGCAAATGTCAGACCACAGAGCACAAGCAAGACCCCAAGTGGAGCATAGCTGGCCAGCATCATGCTCTAAATCATGGCGCAGCACTGGTCCCTCTCATGGAGGCTCCTTCCTCGTTATCCCACCACTGTGCAAGGTGCCATAAAACTCCCATTACTCACAAGCTGCTGGGATAACCAATTTCCTAAAGCTTTTACAATCCCTGTGCTTTCATTTTGTGGGAGTAAACCTCTCTCTGCTTTCATCACTATGTGGGGATAACAGCTGTATCTAATAATCTGTGACCCAGTATTTTGGGGCAACATTTCAGAATCAAAAGCACAGAAAGGGCAAGAAAATCTGTGACCAAGGCTGAAGGATGTAACACAGGACATGGATGAAGACAGCTGGGCAAAGCTAGAAAATATCCTGGAAATAAATAGCTCAGCTATGGAAGGGCACCAAGGCAAAACGTCTCTTGCCTCCAAGGCAAAGCATAAAGAGGTGAGCAAGGCTAAGAGATCACTGACCTCAACAACATCTGTTCTTTCCTTGGCTAGTCCATCTTCATCCAGCTCTACCACTTGCCAACTGGCTGGTCTAGCTTATAGCCCCCAGAAGGAATTCTCCCAAACTTGCCAACTTTAGGATCTCAACAGAAAAGTATCAAGGTAACCACCCGCAACCTTCCCAAGAGGACAGCAATTCCCCACTGCTCACCCTTGCACACTTCCCCAGCCCTCCTGTGCCTCACAGTACCACTGCAGTCCTCTGGCAGCAGCTCTAATCCCTCCTGATGGGACCCTGGGCCAAGAAGACAGAGACAGAGCTGTCTTTGGAGAAGGAGAGCCTCTGCTCTGCCAAGAGACAGTGAGGTCCTGTTGGGGCAGCACATCAAGCTGTCACCCGATGCCAGGAGTCTGGAGCATCCTCTCTGCTGCACCCTGATTAGCCTCCTCTGCCCAGCAGCAGGGGTGCAGGAGATTTCACTGCACAGCCCTAGCAGACGGTGGGATCACTTCCATCACTTTGCCCCTCAGAAGTTGGGATTTTCTTTAGGACACTGCAACCTTTGGGCCAGGGCTCCACAGCTCTGCTCACGCAGATGGCTCAGGCAGCAACCAGCCCTCCACCGGCCCCGCGGCGCAGCAGACAGCCATGTGCTGCCAGTCTAAACCACTGCTGCCAGCAGCAGCTGCTCGGCACCTTTTAAGCAAGTCCCATTCCCCCTCTGGGAGTTGGCTCTGCAACCCCTTCCCAAACGGCAGCTGGAGCCACACAAGGCACCCTGTCCTGGGGGCTGCCTGAGCCCCTCATGCACATCCCACACCCTCACTGTGGCTGCCAGGCCCCCACGGCTGCTTGGCCCAGTCCCTCACTCCCCCATCTCACCCCCTCGCCCCCACACCCCTTCACCTAAGCAGAAGCTGTGCCCCAGCTGGGTGACCTTGTCAAGGCACTTGTCCTCCTGCAGCACCTGCATACAGTCCAGCCCTGGAGGTGCAACCACAGAGAAAGTCCTCAAGCATTCGGGATGGCCAAAGCCCCAGGTCTGGTCTGGTCTTCACTAAGCCCCAGCCTACCATTTATTGGTGGGCATACACTAAACAATGACCATTAACGTGGGTGGTGCCACGTGCCGCTGCAGAGAGAGAGTCCATGGGAGGTCTGGCCCAGCACACCATGCAGGAGTCTGCTGGGCAGGAGTATAGCCATAACAGGCACTGGCCACACAAAATGCCTCTCCGGCAGCATCTCCAACAGTACCCCAAGGACACTATGCAGTGAGTAGGCAGCCCTGACGGAATGAGTTGCTGAGGTGGGGGAATGGGCTGCACTTAACAGGGCGCTGCTGCAGGCAAAGAGATCCTGTCCACCAAACATCTCGGAGCCTGCAAAAACCCATAAGGCTCTGATTTGAAAGTTACCTACAGTTCAGAAGATGGACAGAGCTGAAGGCCAGCTGGGAGAGGTGCTCTGCAGCCGCAGATGCTGCTGACTGGATGAGGGCATTGGGGTGTTCAGACCCAGACAGACCAGTCGCAGGCTCACACAGAGCATGTGGCCAGGCAGCAGCCCGGAGCCACAGTGCTCAGCTCACAGCAAGGCCCACACAGAAAGCACAAACCCAAAGAAATCAACAAATGTACTTTTTCATTTTATTGCTAAAATCCCTACCATAAATCTCACCAGAGAGGAAGTTTCTGTTTCTCCAGCTTCCTACTCAGTGTCCTTGAGAAAACAAATGACACCACACTAAAATTAAAAAAAAAAAATCCCATAGTGGTTTACTTCACACTTCCCTGTACCTTGTTATGCTGAGTGCTTCATTTAGAGAGGGCTGACCTCCCCAGCCTTCTTCATCCCAGTGCCCTTCGCGACAGGGACACACCAAGGAACAGGTTTAGCACTGGAGAGAGGAGCCGGGTGGATGTTCCAGCGAGGGTAACCCTGCCGACTCAGCATCCCAAAGGTGTGCGGAGAGTCAGCGTGACAGTGACTGCTGTCTGCGAGGTGATTTTCAACAGGAGATATACGAGCAGTGCTACAAGCACAGAAGCTGTGAATACAGCCATTCAAAGTTATGCCCCTTGCATTTCATGAAATGCAATTTCTTCTGTAAGTCTGGGCAGGTGCCTGGGCTCACCTCACAGCAATTCCACCAGTGGAAGCCTTCAAATATTTTGTCTCCCAGTTTTTCCTAGTAGGACAAAAGAACATTACAGAGTGGTTCAACTGGGTACAATGAATTACCATTTCGAGATGCCCTAAGCGTGTCATCTGCCTCAGCTGAATACCAACAGGAGAATAGGTAAATCTACAGGTTTATTTTACTGTGTTTTACATAAACCGTCACTAATTCCTGTGAACAAAAAGGCACTGATTTGTTTTGCTATTAGTCATTAGGTGTAACAGAAGGAAGTGGGAATGGATGGTCAGCAAAATGGAGATGTGCACCACAGGGCTTCAGAAGAGGCACCAAAAAGAAGGTATCTAGAACATTTCAAGTCATTAAAGTCAAGGACAAAAAGCATTGATCAGATAAGAAGGTGAGTCTTCAAGAACTAAACATAAAGTTCAGAAATGCAAAGTCTGAATTAGGCTTGAAAGGTTTTGTTTATTAAAGGAATACATGTAAACACTAATACAACATAATGCATGTTCAAAGAAAAAAAACAAAGATAAGAGGCAGGATTGTTTTTGTGCAATAAACTCAAGACTGTGCTTCCCTTGACAAAACCATTAGCTGAGTCACTGGTAATGTTACAGAAACCTGTAGCATCTCAAATGTTCATTTCTGGCAAATCATCTTGCCAAGCGTCCTAATCCTTCCACTCTCTGGGGTCTAGATTTCCTCACTACTAACATACTTGAAAAAGAATATTTTGGTGTCATTAATTAAACTGAATGCTTTACAGTGAGAGTGATTGGTCATCTGGTTTCTGCTAGAACAGGGTTTTCCTTCTGCTGCTCACAGAAACCAGCTCATGCTCCTATGTTGTCTTATCCTGCCTTTGCTTGCAACCGGCACAACCTGAACAAGGGAGCATTTCAAAGGAACATGGAAAATACTTTTTTTTTTACAGTTATCACCAGGCAAATGCAATGGGACAGATCAACACGGGCAACAACATTATCTAGTGGCTAGGTTAGAGAGCCTCAGGGATGGAGTCAGGTGGCCAAATGGAGGGAGGCTTCCCTTGAGCAATGAGCCCTCTCCAAAGTCACAGCCAGGGCAGTGCTGGAAGGAAGCTCCGGATCAGCTTGGTCTCTGCATTAGAGATTTCCGACCCGATGGGCGCAGGAAGTTGTTCCTGTGGCTCACCTGAGGGAGTTCCTGTTATGAAGCCAGAGGGTGGTAGGTTGAAACACAGCTTCTGAAAGTGATGTAATCTTGGACAGCACTCCGTAGGCAGTGATACTAGTGACCTGGTTACAACCTGCAGTGTTGTGACAGCCCCTCTGCTGGCCTAGCGATCACAAGAAAGGGAAGACAAAAAAAAAGAAAAAAAAAAAAGAGGGGAGTGGAATAATTTAAAAAGGAAAAAAAAAGTTTCCAGATTTCCTTTGTTTAAGTGAAGCATTTTCCTTTTCCACTTTATTTGAATACACCGACTGGTGTCTAACAGATGGAGATTGTGCAGATGCACTTTTGGGAGTGCCCATAAAATACACTGCTAAAATACAAATGGAGGGATACTTTTTTTTTTTTTTGAGTTGTAAATTCAATAATCATTGCTGTCACCTCACTTTCCCAAAGGAATTTGCCCTTTGTTCTCCGGATAAAGCTGGGGAGAAAAAGAAAAAGGGGAAAAAAAAAGAGCACGAGCTAAGGGAACATTTAGGAAAAAACCCACAGATCCATAATCTGTACAGGCATTGCAGTACATCGGGAACCCATACAAGCATGGCTGCTTAGCAGTAACAGCAGTGCTCAGCAAAATATTCTGCATGTCCTGTATTCTTCTCCCATTCTCCAGACCTTTCTAACAAACAAACAGGTCAGCTAATTGGCTTGTGCCCAAGTCTTACCCACTAGGGTTTGCTCAGAGATGTCACTTAGTCATTTGGCATGAGCAAATCCCAGGCTTCTTCCTGTTCAAGCAGCAGAGTGGGTGAAGGCTTTCTCTGATTTATTAAGACTATTAACAAACAAACAGGGGAGTTCAGAAGCTTCCTCAAGCACAAGAACACGAGCAGAAAGGTTTTTTCCTGAAGTATCAGCTAAAAATAGGACACTCAGAGGAAGTAAAGTTCATTAAGAGATAAAGCAGTGGCTGCAGTGATGAGAGAAGAGTTTTTTCCTTTTTTATCTATACATTTATTTAGTGTTACGTTTTCTTGCTCCTTATGAGAGTGCTAAAGCAGTGTTTATCCGGCTGAGGAAGAGATTTCCCTTTCTGTAGTGACTTTATAGGTAGCTCATCAAATACAACAGAGTCGAGAGTTTTAAACAGACATTGCCAGCCAACAAAGTACAACATTTGACAGCATTATTTGCCTTTTATATGCTCCTTCCAGAGTGGGAAATGATATGCTATTTCAAGACACATTCCACAGTATTATGCAACAGCTTTCTTAATTTTTAATGGATATATTATTTTTAATGTCAACTTTTGCATAAAGCATATTAGTATTTTATTTAGCATATACCATTAATAAATTATTTGTTTCTTCTTTCCCCACCCCCCCACAGAGCTGCACTTAGCATAGGGAAATGGTCTATTGACACTGTAAAAAAATACTTTCAACTGGCACAGTCTGTAGACACTTCCATCATCAGACAAACCATCAGGAGGACATTCCTGTTTCTACTTAGCTGACAAGCTGGCAGTGCTAAACATGCTGCCCAGGAGTTGCCTCACAAACCTCCCTTTGATGAAAGGACTTACACACACATAGCAACCAGTTGTCATAAAAATAAGTCAGCACCCTGTACAACCAGTGATTCCTGTTAAAAGTGTTCACTTTTGGCCCAATTGCTCCAGCATCCTTTAGCCACCACATCCAAATGGTTTGAGACATCCAAAGGAAGCAAGTAAGGGTGCTCCTGTGCCAGAGAAACTTGTCCAGTTGACCTGAGTTTGTTCAGAGGGCATGTGTCTCTCATCTCTGCAGGTCTGCCCATTCTATAAGGGCAAAAAATGGATGAGATTTGATGTCTTCAACACCAGCAACGCCAGCACCAAGACGCTCCGCAGGATTAAACTGCAAAAGCTTGATATAAAAGAAACATATATATGATTCAGTGAGTAAGAACAAAAACAACTGCTTAAAAGTTCCAGAAAGGTCTAAGGTAAGGGACATCCTACTGTTTTCCTGCTCTATGAATTACTTTCAAGAGTGTAAAAGCATACTTGAAATTCCTAAAATCAAGTAAAAGGAAGAAGACTCTCCTTTCCTTGAGTCTCAGTGTTACAGTCTTCAGAGACTACTGATCACAGCATGCAATTCCCCAAAGCACTGCACACTGGGACTTCATTTTAAGTGTAACCTCATTTAAAAAAGAGACAGCAGCAGCCTGAGCCTGAATCAGTAGAACTCTGGACACCACGTTTGTTCATGTTAACCTTTGCTCACACCACTGCGTTCTGGCTACATCGGGGATAGTGGTCTGTAACTTTCCATTTCATAAATTGTGAGTTGGTACTAAAATGTCAGGATAACATAGCCAGTTCTCTATTTCCTAAAAAAAAAAAAAAAAGTTTCAGAGAGTCCTACAAATGGCCTAAAACTGAAAAATCAAAACCCCAGTGAAAGAAACAAAACAGTGTAATGGCTTAATGGAAATTTCCTGAAATTCAGCACCTCGTTTGCTTTTTAGTTGTACATCACATGCTGAATTCATGTGAAAAGGAAATCACAATATTTACATCTGTTTAAAGATACCAATCCATATAAAAGGGAATGCAAAGGTAAACTCCAAAGAGACTAATAAAGGCACACAAAAATATTTTGCAGTTTTAGAGAACTGTTTATACTCTATTCAATTACAGCCAGTACAAAGGCATGATTTCTTGCTTGCAACAGCTATTAGGGTAACTTCTCCCAGTTGTCACTTGGAAAAACGTGTATTCATATCTTGATGCAGTCAACATCTAAGAGAGCCTACATCCATAAACATAAGAATTTACACATTTTAAGATGGCTCAGCTATTTGCAGTCATAATGTCACATAGTAAAGGTAGCTTGCTGACAGCGAATGGTGCTGCTCCAGTATCTTCCACAAGCCAGCACACACACACACACAGATGCAGCCAGGGTGTCTGTGCCTTCTGCTGAAATGCAAGAAGCACCAGCATAAGGAAAGTAAGCATGGTCACTTATTTTCTGGAGTTTGTCCTTCCAGTAGAACTTTAATCTTATAAAACAAATGCAACACAAACTGCAACTATTGAAAAGTCACATTGCATATGTTGTTGGTAGAAAAACCTGAAGGTGCCTAAAAAAAATATTGGGTGCAAAATACCAAACAAACATTAAGAAACACCCAAAACTTCATCTTTCACCAGAAATAAAGAGATCTCTGTTTTCTTAGACACTGGCTAAATGAAGAAGGTGTTTACAATTAAGTCACCTGGACTGGAAGCCACAGCCTGACTCAATTTTTTGTATAGCTGAACATTGATCCTGGAGAGTTATTCTGTGAGGTTTTGACCTGTTTACCCTTGGCAGTGGGGGGAAGGAAAGTCACAATGACAAATTGCTATCCATGCCAAGAGAGCTCTCTTCCTTTTCCTGACAAGGCTTCCTCAGCAATGAATGGCAGCTTCCTTGGATAGTCACACAACAAAAATGTGATTTACTGCTTCATACAGCCAAACCTCCCCCAGATAAGTCACCACCCTACGCTAGACAGCTTGACCTAACAGGCATTGGGGAGAAAAAATTGGCCCTGTAACATAGCTGTGAGTGGCAGAAATACATTTGCTACTTAAACCACAAGTGGCAAAAGAGACACTCTTTGGCATATGTGATAATAGGCAATACATTAGTCTACCGTGAAAAACAATCCTACACTGGCAGGGAAACATGGACTGGACAACTTCATTTGTCTTCTCATCTTAATGGGAGGAATTCCCTTCATTAAGTGTTGTTTCGCTTTCCCTCAGTCATTTGTGTTCTATAGTACCTGTGGGTAAGGGTAACAATTTGCTACCATCTAACAACATAAATGCAGATTACATGAAAATGGGATTTTTCTTCAGTCATTTCCCTTTCTACCTTTGCCAGAAACAAACAGACACATGCTTTCACCTTCAGTGACTTCATGTCACCTAGTCAAAATAGGTGGCATCCAAACATCTAGTTCCATTTCCACTAATCATTTCACAGTAATAGCACAGAAATCTATCTGTCACTGGGTCTTTTGACTCACTGAATTTTCAAAATCTCTTTCCTTCATTTTCCTCAAGAACTACTTTGCCACTCTGTTCTGTTAAAAACTTCATCTAAGTGTTGTCATTATTTATGCATCAACTAGCAATATATTCTTCAAAGCCAAGCAGCACAGTTCACATGTATCACTTATTCTTCTCAAGTGGAACAGGTCAGATCTAGACACCACTTCCTCAGATACATCAAAATTAACTAGAAGGAAGATCACACTACCTGAATTTCAAGACCCTGTACTAAAAGTTCAGTCATGAATACCTAAAGCTAAGAGTAAACTAAAACCATCAGACAATACTATTTCCATTAGGTTGAAAATGGTGTATCAGCCTGGAAGCTTGTCTGTATTTTACAGATTCCTACTCTATCTTTCATCCAACCTACCAGTTATCTTCTCACTACAAAAGTCATTGTATTCACAGTTTAAAGTACTCTTCCTAACAAATAGCATCCAGAAGGTTTCCTGGAGAACAGCTACAGATTTTCAACTGCACCAAGGTCATAACTTCTAATCAGTTTGTTACAGGTTTCATAGTACACTTTGAGCTGTCTTTCTGAATTGGCATAAACATTTTTCAGATTAATTCATTACAAATATTTCCACAAGCATTTAGGGCAGAACTTCTAAAATGCTCATGCATCACCAGCAGGTGTTTCCAAAGCACTCAGCATTTGCCAAGCTTGTTCTTTGAAGAAATGGCAAAGCACTCTAGTTTTCTACAGACATACCTGGCAGGAGAAGTCAAAAGTTTCCAGATGCAACAAGACAACCGGGCAAAATTCATCAGCCCTGACAAAAGAGCCATCCACGTTCCTACCAGTAGCTTTCTCTTTCTACATTTACTTCACCAGACCAACTCAGGTAGGTATTTGTCCCATCTACACGTGTACATATAGAAAACAAATTTTCCCCTCACTTACTTGCTGAACCAGTGATCTGGCTTCCTTCGATACATGGTCTGGTATACTCAAAGAAGTGTGAGTATTTATTCCTGATGGATGGCACTCAACCAGAGACTGGAGAAGAAAAGGAAAATAAGGAAAAAATAATCAAAAGAGGCAGACACAATTATTAATTTAAAAACTGTAGTGTTGGATTATCTCCTAGTATACATGCAAACAGTTGAAATTTCAGTGCTTCCTAGTATGAGGTACTGATTTGAGGAGGAATGTCTACAGGCACTTATGTCCAGCAGATACGGCTTTAGAACATTTACATCTTAGAGCTTCTGTTCTATTTCTCAAACTTGAAGAGTCTGGGAATTTGGTGGACTTTGCTTTCTTTGTTCAGAACTGCAAACCAATCTCCAGTTTGATTTGGCTGAGCAATCTTTGTGTCAAAATACTGAATTAACGTCTAACAGCAACATATGGCTTCTACGCAGTCCCAGGAAATAATACTAAAACTAGTAGAGCAAAATTTTTGTAGAAGTACAGGTGGAATGTTAGAGAACTTTGATTTCACTGTGGTTAAGAGGGCAGCATGGTTTAGGTTCTTTTTTCAGTCCTGAGTTTGATAAGGCTTTACCAAGCTGTTCTACTGAAGCTTGAGCATGTCCTGTTTCTTTGGTCTCAAAGAAGACTAAGTAAATTGAGAATACTCAAGTTAGCAAAACAAGCAAGGGAACCACAACTGGGCATACCACTTGTGAGAAACTACTGGCCAAGAAGTCAGTTTTATTAAGTAACTGTTAGCCCCCAGGCCTACCTTCCCAGTGAGGAGTTCAAAAAGAATGGCACCCAGGCTCCACCAGTCACAGGCTTCTGTCTCTTCTAGGATAGCACCAACCTCTAAACATGAGACATTTCAATTAATATTAAAAAGGTCAGTTACTCCTTCAAAATTAACATATATTTACAAGGTGACTGCTTAATGCTGACAGAACATATACTAAATACCACAGAGCTTTCATTATGCCTGCAATTTAGTTAGCCCTTTAGCCACCTACAGATTGTTCAAACACAGCAGCACTATACATTTCATGCATAATTTGCCTTTTCCATGCACACATAGGCATTTTCAAGACTTGTAGGCATTACAGTTATGATTCTTCTACACTGGACAAAACTGGACAGCGACAGACAGTAAAGCAAAACATATTTAGAGAATTTACTGTGCTCAGAAGAGCTGGACTGACCAGAGTGGCCTGAAGTATCCATAAAAGCAGCACAAGAGAGGTTGTAATGGTCTACTGCATGCCTCAATTTTGTCTTAGAGGGCAGGATTTGTCTCATGGCTAATCTACTCCCTACAATAGCCTCTCTGGTCTCAGACATGTTAAATCTATTTCATATAGCATAACCACAGCCAGTAACTATGTATTGTGGCAGCTCAGCCCAAATTGTACCTCGGTACGAAAAGTTGTTTTCCCTTGCACCCAGCAAGCACCCAACACTGCTATTGCTGTACATGCACAAGGGACAGTGAAGAGGAGAGACAGGAGCGACAGAGTCCCTTGCCATACACATATTCAGTAGCATGATGCATGCAGAAAAATTGGCCTTCACTGACTCAGGGTTTAAACCACAAAAATTATTAAATACAAATACACTACACTGTCTGCTCTAAAACAGGCAGAAAAACAGATTGCAACGAAGATGAAATCTTCATTTTGACTGTCAAAAAAATGCAGAAGCTGCACTAAAATAGCTTTGGTGGCAAAAGCCACACCAGCTTCCCAGCAGAGGACAACAATTAACATACAGCCATAAGCTGTTGGTGTGAAAAGCATTGCGGCATGTGCGGAAAAATCTTGCTCATCATTTTATGGAGCTTAGCATGAGCATGGCCAAGGAGAGCTACAGATGAGTCACTCTCCAGGGTCAGGGAGAGGAAGGTGTCAGTCCCAACCCTCCCCAGATGCAGAGAGGCACACACATGCTGTGCACAGGGATGTGCAGAGGGTTGCCCCCTCAGGCAGCTGCCACACAAGCTGGAAGATGCTCAGCACCTTACTGAACTAGCCTGAGGTTGCCGCTGCAAGAGCAACAAGGAAGGATGGCTCAGACATTGTTTCTTTAGGTAGGACATCCCTCACATTGAAAAGTTTACTACAGTTAATGGCCTCTGAATGACCAATACATCACTACAAGGGTGCCACACATCAGGATTTATTCCACTCCCTACAGATTAATACTCCTATCAGCATCAAGAAACTTTTACAGAGATATAACAGCAACTACACGAGGAACTGTATCAGCATAATTACATGCATTTTTAAAACGTTTTAAGATCTCAGGCAAGCATCCAGATGAAGCTGAAGCTATGGTAAATTGAGAAAATTTGTGTAAAAATCAAAATCTGTTCTTGCAATTTATTTTTAAAGCCCTTCAGAAAGGCAGACCTTGTAGGTAACTGTGCTTTAATAAAAGAAAAACAAAAGAAAACCCCGAAGTTGGACCTTTCCACACAAACCAGCTGATGAAAGGTTTTCATAGCACTTTTCAGTGAAACCTACTGAATGGAAATGCCTTTCCAGTCTGATTGTGATTTCCTAGTGCTGTATATTGCAATAATGTACATTCAAAAACAAGATAACGTGAATGGAGAGTAAAATATAAAACCAAATACTTTAGATTTCTTTAGAGCAGAGCTTTCTTCCCAGCAAGTGATTATTTTTAATTGAATTCCACATTTATCTTAAAATAAGGACAACAAAGCCAAAAATTAATTAAGATTGACTATTACATTCTCAGTTCCTATAATACCATTAACTTCCCCACATTGACACATCTTAAAATTTTAGAATAATACTGCCACAAAAGGAGATAAACCATTCTTCCCTAAAGACATTCAGTGGGGATGGGCCTTATGAGTTACAGCCCAATAGAAGAAAAAATACTGAAAAAAAAAATAATAATTCAGAGCACAGGAAAAAGAAATTCTACCAAAAAAAAAAAAAATCTCAGTTTTGGTATTATTTCCTTTTATTTTGTCAATCACAGATGCTGATTCAGTTCTTTGAAGCATCAAAGTTACACTGCCTTCTTTCACAGAATCACACACTGTTCATTACAGGACGTAATTTTCTTCACTGATGAAGAAAATGGACAGAGTAAGAGTCAAAAAGTAAACTACAGTCCACTTCTCCAAAATCCAGCCTCGTATTTTCAACTGTAAGAACACTTTCAATATATGCCCAGCCAAAACAAACGTCACTACAGTTCTTTTATGAGAGAAGCACTGAACTCTTCCACCCACTTTTGACCATGACCAAAATGACACAAGTGGGATAAATCAAGAACAGTCAAGTAACATAGATTTCTCTCAGGGCTGAAGGGCTCTGGCTGGGTTCTCATGTACACAGTATAAACTGCATGACAAGTCATCTGAATCAACACAGAAAAGAAAATGGAAAACTCAGCTGAGTATCCTTTTTTACAGAAAATAGATTTTAGCTCAACTTTTTTCCTATTATGCAATGTCTGCTTTCCTGATGCTTTCTCTGGGTTCCAAAGTTTCCTTATTTCAGGTTAAAATAAATGTTTTCCTTAAAAAAAAAAGAAAATTTAAAAAATGTGTATACTACAAATAAACATGTGTTGTTTACATCTCCTTACTTCAAACAGGTCACATTACAATCATAATAAGTTCAGGATACCACATCAATATTACTGCATTTTATCTTGACTACACATCATGGGAAAATCTAGAAACTATAGATTATGAAGTGCTTTTGAGGGACACAGAGTAGCTGGCTAATGTAATATACCACACAGGGCATTTGCTTTTTTTAAAGTTTTAATATTACAATAAATCTGAACTACAATATCTGCCTTCACCAAGAAAACATTTTCATCTTGATCCATTAGCAAAGTAATTTAGACAATAAATGGTAGCAACATATAAGCTTAAGTAAATAACACAGGGATATGCCAAATCTTTCCTTCATGAACCTTGAAATCAAGGACCTTACCCAGATTTGTACAAAAATAAATGTGTGCACACATGTGCACAGTGTTGGTGCTTCTAGGAACAGCAGTACAAAATTTGTAGAAAAAAAGCATTTATATCATCCTCAAATAAAAAATCCTTTTAAATCAGAGAAATAATACAGTAGGGTGAAGAAAAAGTCAGTAGCTCTTCCAACTTTACTGCAATTTCATTAAAGGGAAAGCTTTCCTCTTTCTCTCTTCCCGATGCATGGCCGTGACATCCAGCACCAAGTAGCACAAGTCAACAGCAATGTTAGATTGCTGCACAAAAACAATTCCAAGAGCAGTCACTGGGATAACTGAAGGGAAAGAAATTTGTAAAATGCTATCAGTTTAGACAAAAACAGATGGGACAGGTAAACACCTTCACTACCCTGCACTGTCCTCCTTCCAGAGCAGCTGGTCTCAACCGAAAGGCCATTTCTTTATGGTTTCCATACTTATCTCAATATTTGCATTGCACACAGTAATACCTTACTTCCTGATAAGAGATGCGTAGCTGACAACACTGTATTTTAAACTGAAGTGCCAGTTCTAAAGTAAAAAGCAGAACTTCATCTCTCCTGAACACACACCCTCAATAAAGTCATTGACGGTAAACCAAGGCTCATTTTCTCATTCTTTCTACAGCACCTTAACTTGAAATATACCTTTCATGCTGAAGGATTTCAAAGGCTTTTACTACCACACCTGCAACATTTTCTTCCAAAATCAGTTTCCTACAGGGTTGACAATAAGGCTTCACGACCAGAACACACAAACACTAATTAACATAAAAGAAGTCAGGCTCAAAGTAGGACTTAGACATTCAGTGCACAACTCAGGCCAGACGGCTTCTGAATCACCAAGAACAAAAACTTAATCAAAAACTTTGTTGGACAAATAGTAATATCCAAAAAAAAAGACATCTCAAGTCAGCTTACATGACAACAGGGACTAGGTGGATGTAGTGTTTCTCCAGACACCTAGGAGTCAGGATGGGCTTTGCACTGAGGTGGTTTTCTTGAAATTAAGAAGAGTGGATCGATAAGAGTTCCAAAACCTGAGGAGGCCCTTTCCCTTACCCCTCATTTCAAGCAGAAACACCATACTTTCAAGTATCACTTCTGCACAAGGAGACTTCTATGAACTATCACGAGGTGTCTGAAACTGTTCAGGAGGAATTAGACTTGTTCAACATCCTGAAGACAAATACAATGTTTTCCCCTTCTGTGGTCATTAAGATAAACAGCATTGCATGAAAAACCATTAGAGGCGCTTTGGAAATTCTGTTTACCTTACACTCATTTAATTTTAAAAGATCATTATTTTATCATATTTTGATATCTATGTATGTAAAGAACCATTTGCAGAGAATCAAGTAAAGAGTCCAAGCTAATTTACTCTCAGCAAACTCAGTCAGCCAAGATATTGTAAGCTACAGTCACTAAATAACACATCACAAGAGCAATCTGGCCATAATGCTTTGCCTAAAATGTTTTAGCAATTTATAAAACACAGTATTTAACCATCTATAGTTAAGTATAAGAAGTTTATCATGGTCTTTAAACAATAAAGTAGTGAGGCAAGTCCAATGAACATCTACTAAGATCAAATGGAGTATGAAAATAGGAAGTTTCATCTTAAAGTTGTTCAAAAACACATGAGCATCTATGTTCCTCTTTGGAAGAAATTTCCTCATGTCACTAAAAAAAAGAAAAAATAATAGAGGGAACTGTGTTCTTTCTTTCTTTTAGCAGCCCATGATGGAATCAAAACTTCCTCTTAATCATGTGACTAAAGAGACAAAGAAACTTATTACTGCTCTGTTATCAAAACAAAGCAAACACTAATTAATCTTTCAACTAGCTCCATTTATTTTCACAAGGCATCTTCTACACTGTCATCAAGTTTTAGCCTCATTTGTAACAACAATTAATAATAATAAAACACATGAACAAACCCAGGTAAAATACAGTTTCTTCTAGAGTTAACAACTGGCTTTTATGTCAGCCAGACTAAAACACCAGATTTTTACAAATCAACAGCTTTGGTACATTTTACTACTTATTCTAGTTACAGAGCCTATGAAAGACCACAAGAACATGTACTTCACCTGAAACATGTAGTGTACTCACAACGAGCCCGAGTGCCAAATCACATCAGATTCTTTTCAGAAAATACCTGATTCTCTCCCCAGACCTATGCTTTCAGTTGCCTACTCCACGTTCATGACATTTTGCTGTTCTGGGAGCAGTCAGTTGTCATTGTTTTCTGTGGGACACTCAAGTGTTTTTGGAGAGCTGTCCCACTCCAAATGGTTGTTGTAAAACTGTTACTCCCAGCCTCACAATAATCAGTACTTTTTCGGCACCTCCAGACCACCTTTGCTTGTTATTCAAGCCAGTCATATATTTTTCATGATAATTTTTAGTCCTGTTTCCTATTGCCAGGGCTTTTTAAATCAAGCTAGGCCATCCTGCTGATTTTGATGCCCAAAGCTCCTTCACCTGTCCAGTGTTTTTCTTTTTAGGATTATCCTGAGACATTAATGTCACACAAAAAGCTAGGACAGAGTCAGAGATAAAAAGTAGAAAGTCCAGTCTTCCACTATTAACCACAAGATCAGCCCACCCCTCGACACCTCTCAGGGTCAATGGCACTTTAATCTACCACAGTTATTTTCCTTCTTAAACTATCTACTCAAATTAAATTACTATAATGCAGAACAGCAGATTTAATGAGTGCTTACAAACTCCTATTGAAAAACACATACACAAATAACATGCAGGTTTTTCAGCATCAAATGTCTATTTGGTAAACAGAGGCAAATATTTTTTTTCCTTATTCAGTAAATAAAAATTATAGTATGAAGGCTAATAATAGCAACCTAGCAATTTTTATTTTCATGCCATATATTTTAGGTTATCAGCTGCACTTTGCATCTGTATATTGAATTGTTTAAGAGCAGAAGTGACATCTTCATTTGGGAGTACAAAAATCAGGTTGCACATTAAAACATTACCAGCAGGTTAGATAAAACCAAATTTAACATGTATTTATGTGTAGGTTTCTGTGAAGGCTAGTTTGTGTAAATAAGGCTTATTTACACAAACACAGCTTATGAAAGCATCAGAATAATACATTGCATTACTGATGGCCAGTTTACTACTTATATTTTCTGTGAAGCTAAGATCCCTTTGGTTTTAGGATCTCAAGCAGCAAATCTCCAGTTTTTATTAAACACAGGCTGGTGAAAACTCATTGTTTAAACAAGAAAAAAGACACTAAAGGCAGCCCAGTTCTGAAATCTCATCCTCCAAAAACAGGGATGCAACAGAACGCATCCCCGCTGCTAGAACAAGAACTTGGAGAGTGTAAATAAAACATCTCATTCACACATCATATTTACACAAGATGTTAGACCAGCAAGCCGCTTCCACAACATGACACTTCCCAGGTTAGTAGAAAAAGTACTTTAGAGATTTCTCTTTGTGAGTAAATTCTCAACTTCATCTGTTTTAGCTGAAGACAGTCTTGCCTAGGCTATGCCTATAGACAAATGTCTTTCTCACACGTATTAAGCATACTGTGAAGGGTTTGGGGTTTTTTAAAGTTACCGATCTGATTTTAAAAATCAAGACTGGCATACAATTATTACTGCATTTAAAAGTTAACAACTCTTTATATTTAAGATCACAATGTTGGCAAAACCAATACTTAAATAACAGAAGGTGATCATTTGCATTTCAAAATTCATCTGTCTTGCTTTTCCCTCAATTAGACCAAAACATGTTGATTCACAGGTTTGTGTGTGTGTGTGTTTCTTTTTTAAACTTATTTATAGAGCAGAATAATGGCCCCCCTGCTAGGCTGGCATTTGCTCAAGTTTCTGTCCATGTAAATTGAATCTGTTACTGGAATTTTCCCCCCTTCAGAATACCAAGGCACATTAACCAAGAGATAAAGAGATACATTGCTGATACTATCAGCCACCAGACAGGTGGATAATGCAAGGGATTTTTTGTTAGTTTTTGTGGGGATTTTTTGGACAAATATGTGATAAGAGTTCTCAGGGGGCATGGAGAGCAAAGGGCTGTTTAAACAGAAGTGAATCATTCTCATCTGATCTACTAATAACTTTGTATTCAGATATAGCTGCTTAGCACACTTTAAAACATTCAGAAAACAAAATTTAGTAAAAAGGTTTAGTTAAGTGAAAAGTTAAAGGAAAAAAAACCCACATAAACCTCACAATAGTTACCGTAGCCACATTAACACAGGAGAAATTCTCAGTTAAAAGTGCTTAATTTCTTCTTTAGAAGCAAATAGGTTTTTCTCGGCCAAAACCCCCATGGTTTTACTTGAAGTGGTGTTGAGTTTATAGGGGATGATTTATAATCCATCACTTCCCTTGTAGGTTAGAGAAACAACATTTGACTTATCATAGGTGCACAGCAAAGATTTAGTTTGGCCATTAATCAAAGTATAGCACAGGCACTACTTTTAAGCATCTGCAGACAGCTTTGTTGTTGCTGCAGTTGGTTCAGCATGAACTTCTTTTTTTCTTAAATTGAGTAGAACTATACAGCAGTAAAGAGTTATCCAGCTTTACCGACAGATTCAACAGCACTATAACCCACCACGACTCTGAGCTTGCGAGTACAATTCTCGATATGCAAATCATTACAAATGAACCGCATCTTCCATTTCCAGTTCTTAGGAGAAGTCGGGCAAATTAGCGCCAGCAAGTGCGACAGCAAAATCCATTAATGGTATAATGCCACCTCCCGTCAGCAGAGGGGAAGTGCTGCTCCTCTCGCAAAAGACGCAGCCCTGCTTTTAATTTATGGCAATTGCTATTTCATACAAAAGTAATTATATTGCTCGCAGGGAACAGCATACAGCTTTTTAAACCATCTCTTCCCTCATCTTTTTGACACTTTTGCATTTATAATGTGTGCAGTTGTTTGTTCTTTTATACATACACTGCATAATGTCTTTTCGACATATGCTGTCACACTGCCTCTCCACTTTTCGTAGGATAACAAGAGCTGAGCAATTCCCTGCTATTTACCATGGCAGAGATCTGATCACTGTTTCTGTACCAATATTACCTTGCTTTGCTTTAATGCATGGTTCCACTCTAGTGTACTGAAAGCCTTAAACACAAAATCCTAGATCCCGCAAGCAAGTTCCACACAGGTGGACCTCCATTCTCCTCTGCCTCTGAAAAACTTCCACACTAATACACTGTTATCCCTATGCCATCCAGGAATTAGTTTCTGATACATAAATTGTAGAATTAAGATTCCATGTTCTCCTTCAACCAATAAAAACAACTTAAGATTTAAATACATCCTCATGCACTTCACTGCAAAGCACTTTATAACTCACACTGTAAAAAAGCAACACCTGACCGATTTAAAAGATACAACTGTTTCAAACACATTTCTACAATTTTCATATAATTCTGCAATACAATTTTGTACCTCTTTTAAATTGAAATAAATCTGTTTAAATTTCACATTCATACTCTCCTTTTTCTGCCTCCAAAATTTGTACCTCAAAAATCAATGCAGAAGAAGAACTGCAGCCCTAGACTCATCATCTGTTCTCAGTCTCCAACACCAGACCCTAAAAGACATCTTCCCTTTCCTGCATACTTCTAAAGAGTGCACTTATTTAAATAACAATGTTGAAATCAGGTAGCATACAAGTTACCATATACAAACCCTAATATATCTCAAAGTCTGTTTAAAACACCAAGCTAAACACATGGAAACAAAATTCTACAAGCCAAGTTCCACTGAATCCTTCAGCCAGGAGAGAAAAGGAAAGGGAAGGTTGATGACCCAGAGGTAGAGCAACACAGCACATAATACTGAAAACCCCAGGAAAATTCAAAACAAGATAAAGACTCACTTTGAGTCAGTTCATTTAGTCACTGTGTTTTATTATGGTAAATCATAAGACCTGATGGAATTTTGTGAAGATCACTTGTTTAACCTCCACAAAACTACAGTCCTTCCTTCAGCAGAAAAAAAAAAACGTTGTGAGAAACATTTATAACCAATTTTAAAAAGCAACTTTAAAATAATATAAAAACCCTCAAACTTGTCAATTTCTCTTAGTGTACTGAACTGACACACAACTATAATTTCAAAATCCTTATTCCAAGAACCAGCTTGAAGAGGTTCCAGGGACACGGTACACTCCTTAAACCAAAAAAAACTAACATCCAAATAAGGCTTTTTTTCTCTGTAACATTGGAACCCAGAGAAAGTCCATTGACATGATTATTTTTTAACACTGACAAAAAGTTCTAAAGCAACATTTACTAGCAGCAGTAGCCTTAAGAAAGCTGCTTTGGACTCGGCTATACACCATTATTGAATCCTTGCTCATAACAGAATGGCACTTGACTCCAAAATATATTTTGTGGTGCTAATTTATATAGGGGAGCATTACTCCCCTATATAAAAATTAAGATGTAATAGCTACACCAAAGTACAAGTACGCTTTGTGGAGATAACATTAGGATCAAGAAATATGAAAGGTAAGAATCATAGAGCAGGATCAACATTTGCATTTGCAAATCTTCAGCTTGTAGCTCACCAGTTACAGACACACAAAGCAAACTGCAGCTTGGGGTAGGGCAGAGAGGGCGGAGAGGAGAGGGCAACTTAACCAAAAAAAGCCCGGATGGACACCACACCTGTGCTGTGAGGTGGAAATAATGACATCGTGGAAAACTTTATTCTTGCATTTGGGGACTTCTAAATACTATTTCAACTGCTCCCTAAACACTTAATTACTGCAGGAGTTGGCTGGTTGGGGCTTAGGGGGCAAAAAAGCCTCTCTTTGGATCCTCATTAAAGTACAGAAAAATTAAGCTTTGACTTTCACAGCTCATTAATGATGACAGGGTGGGAAAAGGCTGCACTTCCATCTTTGCTACTACTCAACTAGGGAGTGCTTTGTTCGAGGCTGGGTTAGGGAGGCAGGAAAACACCTCTTTCTAACAGGTTGTCACGCATGTTAGCAACCAGGACACATTTCTACTTAACAACAACAAGAATTGTTGGGATTCCCCAGTTCTCTTGTTCTTGCATTAAAGTGGTGTGAGGGCAGAATAAAGGTGTTGGATTTGCTTTGATAGGTAAAAGGAATAATTTTCTGTAATAACAGCCCTTTTGACTTGCACCTGGATAGAAAAGATTTTATTTACTATTTATCTCAAGAAGTTGGCATTCAAATTTTTGCTGAGATTCTACCCCCTGTATGCACAGAGATAGTTCCTTACTGCATTTCAGTTGTGGGACAAAAACAGAATAAACACCTGATGCCAAACTAAGTTCAGAACTTCCATTGTTGGTAACTCTTTTTATAAATTTTCTGAGCACATTTGCAGACTGAACTTGAGGATTACCTGCATGCCAAGCTGCAATGCCTGGTCAGACCACACACTCAGCAGAAAGTTATGTTGGCATTTCAAATTCAGAATAAAGAAGTAGTAATTTCAACTCTAAAAGTAGCTTTCCTAAGCTACCTATGAAATTTTTAAAATATGAAGCTATAAGAGAAACACCTGATTTTTGGTTGTCACTACCATTTGACCACTATATTAGCAGAAAATAAATTGGAAAAAGGAAAAGAGGGAGGACTCAGTTTCAAGTGCCATCCTTGCTATGAGAGAGATCGATTTTATCACCCTCATGATTGATGAAAGCGGTTCTAAGAAAAGAGCTCTCTAAACTATTTCAAAGCCCACCGTAGCTCATCAAAAATGTCAGAGGCATCTCTAAGCCTATTAGGGTTGTATTTTTCAAACCACTATGGTTCTCCCCTTGTCCCCCATGTTCTTTGCAAGTATAAATTTTTGTATTTTTAAGGCTCTTTGTGTCATCTTTTCAGTTACAAATATGTACTTACACACAGCAAAAAACTGCAGGAAAACAGAACATTCCTTAAACTTGCTTAAACAAGACATTCAATACAATTACACTTTATGGACATGACATAACAAACACCACCACAGTTCAACAATAAAGCAGTCATGAGCCCTGTAGGTTTTTAAGACATTCAGAAAAAAAGCAAAGAAAACTCAGGTACTACATGATCGTGAGCTCTGTGCTACAGAGACTCTATGAGAAAATGAAAGCTGTTAATCTACTTTCCATGTGAAACATTGTAGGTGATTGCTCTAACCTGGGGCGCAGTACATTCTCTCTATGGCATCGTTGTCACAGGAATCTTCAACCTCCCTCCACCTGCTAAAATACGTTAGCTGAATGTGTCCTAAAAACAAAACGACAGGAGAAATCAAAACATTTTTCCCTTCCATTTTCTGCAGAAGTGAACTGTAATTACTCCTTTTGTAGCTAAAAACAGTATCATTAAGAATAATGGCATCATTAAGTACTAGAAGCTATTACTGGGGGTGAATTTGCTGCACTGATAATGAAGCTCTAGACAGGAAATGAAGATACTAATTACAAGATAAAACGCCTACTCAGTTAATTGGAAGCAACAGCGAATAAAAAGAAATGCATTTGCAAAAGTTCCTGACCTCTATCATTCAATAAGATGTTGTTTGGGTTCAAATCGCGGCACACAATTCCTTCTCTATGCAAAGCATCAAGGGCTACAACCATTTCAGCTGCCCATCTTTGAATGCAATCCTCTGGGATATAAAACCTGGAGGTTATCGCTAATCTTTCGTCGAGGTCCTGAAAAATTTGATGTATTTCCTTCTCCCCTCCTCCTGCTATTTTGTCTTCCCTCTTTGGTGCTGTCTTTTTACTTTCAGCTGCTGGTGACAAAGCCGAGTCTGTCTCCACTTTTCCAATGTCTTCAGTTTGATTGGAAAACAGCAACACTGCTTCATTTCTTAATGTGTCTCTGTCCAAGCTAACATCTTGAGCACCCGAGAGCGAGCTGGAAACAAATAAACTTTCTTCTTTGCTTGTCATGTTTAAGGAGCAGGCTCCAAGTCCTTGAAACAGAGCCCCGTCTTCTGAACTCACTACCTCTTGGTCAGATGTAAAGAGGGTCCCAAGAGCTCCCTGAGTGACACCACTCTGTCCATTTGATTCCTTGTGGGAAGGATCACCCACTTCTGGTGCCACACGATTTGGCTCTGCAGAATTATTTAATTGCAAGACATCAGGTGTTTCTAATAACTTCACTTCCAACACATCCCTATCAGTTTTTGTAAACTTTGTTGGCCCTGACACTGCTGCCTCTTCTGCCTCATCAGACATACCAGGTAAGTTTATTAGGAGATCAGGCCTTCCTTCATCAATGCTATTTACATCATCAAAAGCAGCATCCTTAAAGGAGATAACTGGCACAGAGTCATTTGAACCTCTGCTTACAGTGTCATGAGGTCTCACACCCATTTTGCTTTCTAGGGCATCCAAGCTTCTGTCATGATCTGGAACAGAAAACAATGGCTTCAAGGGCTCTGATTTCAGGTTATATAATTTTTCTCCAAAATCAAGCCCCAGGAGCTCACTAGTGCTGTCTTTGCTGTCTATCCTGAAGAGTTCCATAGGGCTGTTCTTTGATTTAGTTAATGAGTCCAATATCCTAGTAGGGCTAGCTATTTCTGGCTCAGCATCATCGATGAAAAGCTTTCGTTCCTGAGGTACAACCTGAGACATGAAGCTATCACTGCCAACAACATTGCATTTCTGTAAGCAGCTTCTTTCTTTGGTATGCAGATCTTCACTTCCCAGTTTAGCCACTGGTTCCTCATTTAGAGAGCCTGAATCAACTTTTTCTTGCCCATATTCATTGCATAATGTTAAATAACTAGTAGTGCACTCTTCTTCTGAGCTGGATCCTGAGTCCATCCACTTCAAACTCTCTTGGCCATCTTCCTGGTTGCTGCTGTCATCCTGAGAGCTTGGTGTTAGGCTGCTCTTCAGTGGGACCACCTTCAGCATGCCCTCCCCATAGCTTTCTCTGGAATCAGCGCTGCTGCCAATTTCTTTAGGACTAGGTGTTGGTTGTTCCAGGTAAATTTTAGTTGAACTGGTTGTCCTGGGTTCAGGAATTTCAAAGCTCTCTTCAGGACTTCTGTTTAAGTACTTACTGACATAAGACCACAGTTTTCCTCCTGAAAAAAAACAAAAAAAAAAAAAAGGGAACTCTTAATTTAACTCAAACCAGAATCGGTTTCATTATGAAACAGGAAAATATTCTCACTGTCACTATGCACTATATATCTTTATGCCGGTTGGAACCGCTACTTCAGGAGGAAATAATTACAGGGACCAACAACTTGCCTTTTAAGTATATTTGTATTACTACGTAAATATTTAAAGAGCTGCATCTGAGATTAAGCTGATGCTTTTGCGTTTCTAAACTTCAGTAAATTTTTATTTTGGAGTCTGTCTCAAGTTGTATGCTGGTTACTACTCTCCATCTGCTGTCTCAAAAGAAGCAAAAACCAGTGAAGATCAAATGGTTTAGGGCCCATCACCAGTTCTGCCTACAATGAATTATTCTGTATCACGGCTCTAAGTTCATGAGCAACATCAGTGGAAACGGACCAAAAACTAATTAGCAAGTTCAGTAAGGGGAAGGGAATTACCTCATATTAGCAGGTTATCTTAAGGAACTGTTTATCTCTTTGAAGAAATTGGGTTTTTAGTTAAATATTGATATATTTCTCCCATTAACTTCAGAAAAGTTTTTTATGCTTTGCTGCACCACACGAGAATTTATCAATACTCTAAGTTACACTGGCAAACAAGTTCCTTCACAGCTTCTAAGAAACTTACAACTCCAAAAGTAATAGTTACATTTAAAAAATACAAAATAGGACTCTTTATGTTTCCAAATACTGTTCATATTAAAAAAAGCTTACAGATTTCAAAACATAATTTGAGCAAAATAAATCAAGAAGTTACTGCATCTCTTGCCTGTGCCAAAGAATTTGGCTTAAAGCTAGAAAGTCTCCTTTGATAACTTAGGGAAAAATGCAATGTCAAGACATTTCAATTTAAAAGATAGCACAGAAATTCTCAAAAACGCTGGAGTTCTAACAAAATCTTTGTAGAAGAAAAAAGTAAGCATCCAGCCCACTGGGCATCTGCAAAGTTGGTTGGGGGGTTGGGTTTTTTCTTACTTATTTGGATAAAACAGAGTTTTGTATTTTTCCAAAATACGGTCTCTAACAATTTGGGATTTTTTAATGCTCTCTGTATCAGGCAAAATTCCTTTAAAAAGTACAATAAAAGAAGAAAGTATTTATCATTGCCTAGGAACAGGTTTTCTGTATTCCCAGGTATTTCAAACATAACTTATCAAAGGCAGAAAAGGCTTGACAGTAAAAATTAATTTGAATAATATAGTGTGGAGTTTTCCTGCCCTCCATCCCCCTGGCTAAGACAAGACTTGTTTTTAAACAGGGAAAAAAAATCTCGCTGGTTGTGGTGAAACTAAGTATATTAAAAATACTAAGAGGGAATTCTAACACCTTGAGTCCAACGGTAAAAATGACAATTTAGATCTGTTAATCCATATAGTTTCTGCCAAAAGCTACAAATGGATTTAGCACCAGGTCAGAACGATCCTTGCCACCTTCTAGAAGATGATGAGAAAGGATGCCAGGTAAATGAGCAGGAGCAAATGGAAGCAATGCTCACAGAAAGGGAGTAAAAACTGCTATACTGCCCACTGTATTGCATAAGCACTTTAAATACTTACCCAGAGATATATTCAAAATAGCCCCAAGTGTGCCCTGCCACAGCAGCAAGACACAGCTCATCAGTCCCTCCCAGGAGAGCAGCAGCAGCAGCAAAGCAGAGCAGCGACTGACTGAGCTTGCTGGGACACAAGTGACCTGACACCCTGTGTCAGCGAGACCAAGGGCCCTGGTCCTGCCAGAGGTGCCTGACGAGCAGGACCTCACCTGTGCGAGAAGCTGTGAGTCTGTGCAGACTCTTAAGATGAGGCTGCTTGCTTTAAATATGACACGTTGCATGGGAGCTCAGCAGGGCAAAGGCGCCCTGCCCTGCCTTCTGAGCCCTGCAGCTTGTGCAGGATTTCAGAACTACTGGTCTTAAACTGATTTGGTTGTTCATCCTTTAGTCACCAATGATTCTTTTCTAATATTACACTTGTACATTTATTCATGCTTCTGCTATGAAATGGCAGGGAGAAAAAACAACAGAAAAGAGAATAAGAGTGAGAACATACATATATATATAGCGCAAGAGTTTCTCCTCTTTTCCACACTCTTATCCATAACAATTATTCTCCTTTAAAACTTCAAGTAATATAATAAAATAACTTTTTTCAATTTATTAACTATGCATAGAATTTTTCAGTTTCACTTCATACCAAACAAAAAAAATCTCATTTGACAACCACACCCCTGCTGCCTTTAATAAAAAATATTATAGTCTCCCCATCCCACCTGCATTAGATTAATTAGTACAAGCTAAATATTTCCATCTACATATTACTAGTGTTTATACTTGTGCTTCACAAATTTCTTATGAAAATACAAATCTCAGGTTTCAAAGAGATCATGACTCACAAAGACTCACATAAGATTTTTGGAGCTTTGGACAATGCCTGGCACAACAACCCTTCAGCCTGCAGGCAAGGAGTAAGAAAAGGTGGAGGCCTTGCCTTGAGCTTTGACCCAGAGATGCAGAAAGCTCAAAATGTTATTCCTGTGATCTTCTGTCACATTTTTTCCTGGGTCATTACTGGACAACAGGTGTGCTTTTAGATATGACACCTGAACAGCTCTCACTGACCTAAAATGTTTTGTAGCCCTATTCTAAGGGCTACATTGCTTATTGCCCAGCAATAAGAAAAATGCAAGAATTATCCTTGCACAACTTAATTTTTCACCTATTGACACGTCAAGCTGCTCTCAGGATGACAACTGTCTTCTGCTCACCCTCCACCTCACTTCAATGCAAGATTTCATGCAACCTCCACTAGATTTTGGCCTCTACTCAAAGTCTTACTGCAGCTTAAGAAAGGAGACTCAAGAAGAATTAAGGAGGGAAAAGAGACACATTAGGATCAATCCTTCAAAAATCCACAGAAAAATCACTGGAAGATTCAACATAAAAGTTGCAAAAGACAAAAAAAAATTCTCTTTATTCTTACACTGTTCGGGAATTCATTGTCCACTTATAAAAACAGATAGAACTGCAACAATAACTCATTTTCTATTTGCAAATCTATTATCTTACCTTTTTTAAAAAAAAGTTGCTCATTAATAATGACTTGTATTTATCTAGAAATCACAGTGGAAATGACTACTTACTGCAACTCCAACTTAAAGAGTTAAATGCAAGCAAATAAAAAAAATTATTATGTCCAAATATATTTACACACAAATATTTCAAGAATGGCCTCCTGGTCAAGTGGAAATACGTAAATAAATGCCATTCAATAATTGTGTTCTACACGGAAAAACAACCATTTTAGTCCTCTTTGAAAATGTCCAATCCAGGGTCAAACAAAAGTGATATTTGTATCTGCGTATGTAATTATGCCTTTATGAATGACATACTAATAATCTTTCCCCCTCTACCCATGTGTTGTGTAAGATCAAGAAAACCCATTAGCAAGCCATGCTAATATAGTATCAGGAATCTATAAAAACTAAAATTACAGAAATCAATCCAAACAAGTAAGCTTCAGTCATTGTCAAATAGTCCAATAGACTAAATAACTATAAAAGCTACAGTATAAAGCTAAAGTTTACTAGTGTTCAACACAATTTCAGAAGTTCAATGTTAACATAACAAATTATTAAGTTTGTTTTGTACTACCATGAACTGATTCTACAGCCAGTATAGTTCCCTCTTTCTGTTTTTATTAGCACATGAAAATCATCAAGCTCTACATTCTTCTGCAGTTATTCCATGAAAAATTTCTTATTAGCAGTGCCATATTTAACCAGCATTTCATACTCTGGCATTCTGGAGGTTATACCTCTGCTTCTACAGGCAGAATCTAAAAAGTTAGTGTCCAAAATAATCAACAGGAAATTCAGTACAAAGTGACCAAGTGATGAAGCTGACTAGGAATCTTGTTAGTTCCATAATATTTTTATAATATTTCAAACATTTCTGCAGCTTTTTTGCTTATTAATAGCACTTGAACTATTATAATAATAGTTATTAATAGCACTTGAACTAAAATACAGGGACTATACAGTACATATCACATGATAAAAAGAAACCTAACAAATCAGCAAATTTAGCTTTCTAATCATGTTTTTGTTCTAGTTGACAAGAAAAATTCATGACTAGTTGGATTCTTCATCACCTGGTGCTCAGACAGTTACATTTCAGCTTCACATCCTGAAAGACTGGCTGACTAAGGAGACATATTCCACAATAAATCAATGGTTTTTGCTAGCTTGGCCCACAAGTTTTCTCTGAAGGATAATATACTCCAGTTTCTGCAGAACTGGAATGCAGCTAAGAATGCAGGAGTCACTGTACTTAGGAAATCCCAAACAAAGTCAAAGTGAACAACCCAGGCTTCCAAATAACTGTAATCTGATAGGAAAGAAAAACAGAGTATTGAAAGACATCTGCTTGAATTATTCTCCAAAACTGAGCCCAACTCTCTACATCACCTCATAAGAATTTGCTTATGGTCAGGAATACCAATCCTAAATCATGCACCTCATGCGAATTAATAGCCTTCCTTGCTGGAAAAGGAACAATTTTATGATTTTCAAAGAATGACTGTCCTCCTTTTCACTAAACACATGCCTCCTGGTAAACATCATGTTAATGCAATGACTACATAAAATTAGACTTGTCCAGTTTCTAAGCCAAAAGGGAACCAGACACACAGGCACTACCATGGTACAACAATGTTTCACAGCATCCCAATGGCAACCACAGTGGAGCTGCAGCATACACATGAATGGGAACCTAATCTCCTGCCTAATCTCTCTAACATGACAGTAGTTACAAGCACCAGAGTCATATATATACAGCTGTTTCCACTGCTGCTGGTGAATCTCTGCTACAAAGTTTGCTAGTTTAGGCAAAGCTCCCACTTCAATGCACTTGGAGCAAAATTTCAAAGCAGTCTCCTGAAAAAGTGACTTGCCAAGGACTATATCACCTTTCCTACATTTTCCGATTCCTGTCAAATATTTACAGCTAGTATTATCTGCTTTCCTAACAACAAATCCCCAGCTTTGCAAGCCAGAAACACTACTGTGTTGCTGTCTATCAATTGCTGCATGCAGCAACCCTCTTCAGCAGGAAGTTTCTTGAGTGCTCTCCAGATTGATAGGAACTCGGGCTTGTTTATGCTTAAAGAGATTTGACAGCTTCTAACAGTCACTTAAACTTTGATGTCCCATGGAAGCCCCCCAGCCTATTTTTGAAGCATCTGTTTCTAAAATTTCTGGAGTTAGTAGTGCCAAGAAGAAGTGAGGCCTTATTAACACCAGATTGGCTCCCTACCACACTGGAACTTGCCAAGTGTTTTCCAACAAAGCTACAAGATAACTTTATGGACTTTTGCGCTTCTGAGGCATCCTTGAAGCCTCCAACTGTGGCCAAGAGGAAAGTCTGTAAGAGAACTCAAGACCTCACTCACCAATTCTGAGCACGTAACAGTATCACGATTTACCAAAAAAAAAAAAAAAAAAGTAAAAAAGTCTTAATCTTGAGTCTGTGGTCAAGCTTGCAGAATTCCATACAAAACCCAGTAGTGCTGCACTTAATAATATAGTTAAAATCCACTATGAACAGGAAACAGTGAGCTGATTAGAAAAGATATATTGCCCACACATAGCATTCAAACCTCTGAATTTGGTGTAATACAAGCCCATTGCCCACTTAAATGAGTATTTTACCCTTGAACCTCACAATGGTGGAGCTAAGATACCTAACACCATAAATCAGCACCACTTATAAATTTGACTCGCAGAATCTTTTTTCCTATTGGAATAGAATTACTTGGAATATGAATGTTAAGAGCATTCATAAAGCCACAAAATAAAATTTCAAGAGACTATTACTTAAAAAATAAAATCCTTGAAATTTTTATCCTTTTCCAACATTAACTGCAAGCACCTTCTCTATTTATTTTTGGTTTGAGATGGACAAAATTTTAAGATTGCTTTATCTGTAGGGATTCCTGATATTATTATCCTTGTAATTTAAAGGATGAGTGCTACTTATGTAAGAGTGATATGATGAAGACCATCATCAGTGGGGTGAGCAAGACTAGCCCCTGCATACAGTACAGCATTATTTTAGCCCTATTTTATTCATGCTGAATTCACATGCCTTTCTTCTGAATCACTTTCTAGCATCAGTCTCCTGGGAAAGGGTGACGTGCACTGGCCATTGCCACAGTTAGGGATTTGGGATCACGCCCTACACCTGCAATACACCTTTTACACACATTTTCAGGCAATTTACTCATCACTTTGTACCCCAGCTATCCCTCTTTACAACACAATATATCACTCTTCCTCTCCCTTTGCCTGTTCCAAGCCCAGACAGTAAGATCATGAAAGCAGGAGACTATCTTTAATGAAGTAAACCTTGTTAATTCCCTGATAATCAGGAAAAAGTCCTTATAGTACATCATAATTTTTGAATGGTTTGCTAACAAGAATAGAGGTGAATCCATTTCCAAACTATTTCCTGCTTTACCAGAAAGTGAGGGAAAACCTTTTACAGTTCACAACTTACACCCAGAAGTGTCCAAGTCAAGTGAATCCATGTACTGCGTATCACCAACCACAGCTCTCATCCACATCAAAATCCCTTCTGGTACCTGCAGCTCTCCCCTTCCACCCCAGCACAGCCTGCCAGTCCTCCATCCTCTCTGCAATGCTCTCCCATTTCTCCCATGCTTCTTATCCATTGTTCTCCAAAGCTCTCCCTATAGGAAGTACTCTCATCAGTGCTCCTCTCCCAACTCCACCTCAAAATAACCCATCTCCCTCCCACTTGCATGGCTTTGACCCACAGCTGAGAGAGAGGCAGCACAGCCGTGGCTGTCTCCAAGTATGTGTTTCCTGTCTGGCCAGCTGAAATGAGGATGCTTTACAGACACCACATTCACTGCTGACAAATTAAACAAATGGTGTGGGGTGCTGCACAAGGCTGTGTGTTGCACAAACCTGATTTAGAAGGTACTTAGTAAATTAAAAATCCTTCTGCCACAGAAGTCAAAATGTTACGGCCAACGATGGTAAAAGCAAGACATTCAGACAAAGCACATTGCACTGAGATTTCTGACCATGTCAAAGATAACCAGAAGAAAGGCATTCCTTTTTTAAGGATAACATCCCGTCTATTCCAAATGTTAAGCTGAGGTTTCTGTTCTTAAACGATAGAAGTCTGATCATGCAATGTCTTAATTTTTGTCACTGTTGTCACAATAAAATCATGACTTCCAGGAGATCATCTTTGTCAACTGGTCACATTAGGGTTTCCTTACAATTTTTGTTCTTACATCTGACACATCTGCCCCCAAATTCCACTACTATTTCACCCACTTTTCCATTTGTCTTGAGGAAAAACGTTCTTCCTGAAGAGAATTTCAAACCTCTAGGTCTTCAGAAACTGCAGAAATATTAAGAACAGTTTTTTTAATTATTATCTTATCCTGTCTCCAACCCTTTGATTTTGCTAGGTTAAGAGCAGCTGGTATCTGACAAGGGTTGTGGGTGAGGTTTTTTTGTATGGTTTGGGGTTTCTTTGGTTCTGGATTTTTAAAAATATTTTTTCTCCAAAGAAAATTTACCAGCTTATGTGGAGATTACAGTTCCAGTGAGAGTCTCCAAGCTATCCTGCCAAAATACACACACCTTGAGAAAAGTAGCATTGTACAGAGCAGCTTTGTAAATTCTCAAAATCACCATCAGGCAGTACTGTAATGTGAGGCTTTTCTTCATGCATCACTGCTCATGGCAAAATCAAGTCACACATTGCAGAAACAGTCACTCATTTTGCAAAGTTAACTTTAACTGGTCTCATATGACAAACTGTTCACGAAAAAGCCAAAATCTAAGTTACTGAGGGAAAAAAGAAATAATATTCAATGTAATAAAATTATCTTCTCTATCAGTCAGCTCAGTTCCCTCACATCATCCACTGTGACTGAATTATTAACGTCCTAAAAAAAAGAACTATTAGCAATCCCACAATTTATATTCTCCACTCATTCTAAACAAATATGGGTAATTACATTTAGGGAATATTTAAATCCAGGTGTTAGAAGAAAAAATCAAAATGTAATTATTTTGTGCCACCTGTTCCCTGTACATTTAACAGGAATTTTATAAATAGTTTGAAGGCACAACTCTGTGGTTCTGCTTTGAACTCCTGTGTGATGCCACTAGCTATTTTCTTAAAAATCCAGATCAGAATAACTATGCAACATTAACCAACAGGCAAATGTTCATGGTATTTAGCAGAGTATTAAATTCTTGTGTAAATACCTGTCATTTTAACTATAAGATGCTAAAAAGATTAACTATCCAAAGTTTACAAAAGTAGCCAAAGACTGTATCTCTGGGAGATGACTGTAAATAATGCAGATAGTTGTTGCTTTCAAAGCACTTCCTCTTCTGTAGAAAATAAACAGTTGGAAGCTTTCAATATTGCTACAATTCAAGTAACCCATCAGGATTTGAGGCCATTTGAAACGGGAATCAGATCCACCGCAGAACGAGAAGGGAATAAGGGGGAGGGACAGAGGAAGGGAGTGTGGTGTCTTACATGACATCTCTTAGGCACACTAAAAATATTTTAACTAGATGTATAAGAGATTAATTTGACAATGAAATGTACCATTGATTAAAAGTCAAACCTTTGACTCTTTTCAACAATATGCTTAAATGAGAGACAAACCTTCCGCATGCTGCAACACGAGAAAGACAGACTCCTCAGAGATGATGTACTTGTGCAGACACACCATGTTGGGCACACAGCGGGGGATGATGGTCGTTCTGCTCCTGCTGTACTCACTACTTTTCCTTAGACCCTGACAGAGAACAAAAAGGTCAGTTGTACCCTCAGTTGCCTTTGGAGCCTGCTGTGCTCTGTGTTTATCAACCAAACTAATCTATCCGAGTTACTCTGGGCTTCAGAGAAACCACTCATCTGCTGCTCTATGCCCCTCGGTCCCCCGAGGCTGTGCTGATGGCATCTGGCGCATTTCCAGAGAACAGAAGATGGCACAAAGCTGCCATTAAAATCAATTACATGGGTCAATGTTTTTATTAGAATCTCTCTCAAACTAAGTCATCAGGATGACACTCAGTTATTTCCCTGTGACCTTTTTTTAAAATTTTATTTTTGTGTGTGACCAAAAGACACTATTAAAAAAATTCAATTCAAATTCTAAAGACAAAAGAATGCCTTAGTGTTACAGGTAATCCTCACATTTCCATTTTACTTTACTAAAGACAACAGCCACCACAACAAAAAGCAAAGGAAAGGATTAGTCTCCTTGAGAGGCAATGATTTTTGGGAGGTAACACAGAGATGAAGTTGCCAGAAGTGAAAAAATTGATGTGAGAGGGTGAAAGGGAGGGGGGAGAAAAAGAGAAAAAAATTATGTCAATAGTGTGACCTATTACAATATTGATAAACATAGGCAGTTAAATGGGAAATTCAATGTTACTTTATCTGCCAGTAGATAATGTGAGGTTCTAATATAAAATATTCACAAATAAACCTTTCTGAGGAACAAAGGGGTTAGCTGTATCCTGCACATACTTCAGAAAAACAATTTCAAAGGTCAGATGCACAAAGTTAAGGCAGGGTTGTAAGCCAAATCCAAAGCAAAGTTACAAAATGTTAACAACTAATTAGAGTTTGTTTGGGATACAGTTTTTTTCAGCCCTTCCTGCCATCAGCAGTGGAATTCATGTCAAGGGGAGCCTGAAATAATGACCACAATAACAATACTCATAACTAAACTAATTCTCGGCATCACAGATGCTCTGAGCATATTGGGATCTTGATCTGAACACTTTCTGAAACATAAAAGAGTAATGGGAAAAATTTTATTCTGACCAATTAACTATTCACTAATTCAATTGGTTAGTAACATTAAACTCAGTTTTCACAGCCTATTGATATAAAACATAAGGAAACAATTTTGAATAAGCCCGGTCATACATTTCATCCAGAATCCACTTTGGCCAAGACCATATTCTTCAGCTAAAGAAGACCCAATGGATGTACTTGGGTTAAGAAGATTTTTCACCTTCATCAGCAGCCTGCACATGTCCTGAGCCACTAGGGCTTTACAGATGTTTTAAGCAGCACATTAAATCTGTGATTCTTTACCAAAGCCTGCTAAGGTGTTGGCCTCAGTAACCACTGGCAACTCAAGTGACTAAAACAGCATATCTGAGCACTAGGGATGTTACAGAAAAAGGAAGGGAATGCAACTGAATACCGACAAAAAGAATTCCAGTGCCCTTAATAGGGATATATGTATTACCATAACAATATATTGCAGGCATAACTCTATATATTACATACAAATTGAGCTTTGTGTGGTGGTGTAATTTAGGAGGCCATATAATAAAAGATTATTAATAAATAATAAAAGATTTTACTCACCTTCAATATAAAAGTCTGCTGTGTTCTAGTGTCCATTACAAGCAAAACCTAAGCAAAAAGTATTCAGATAAATATTTAAGATTCATATGAGTAAGCAAACAAAACATAGATCTTAAATCTAATGTTGAATATTCTTAAAAAGAAGGGGTTATAAGCAATGATTTTTAAAAAAATAAATAAATTAAACCCCTGTAGCACACAAACTTGATAACCAGGGTTTTTTCCTAGGAAAGAAATATGACTGAGGCTATAGATCTCTAGTATTAATGTAACAACGACAACAAAAAAGAGGATTTACTTAGGGAGAAAATTGTGCATGGGTTTGCTGCAGAGAGGAGAACACCTACAGCTGCAAATAGCACCTCTGTTAGCAGTGCATCACCTCTACTGAAAGCACTTTAAACATGGCAATGAGAGAAGCACTAAATAGCAACTACACTCTTAGCAATCTGCATTTGTTTATGTGTTGAAAACAAAACAAACAAAAATATCTATGTGTATATACATTTAGGAAACAGCATCTTTAGAAAGCTGGAACCCTCCACATCTCCATCTTCAAATCACCCTGGTCAGGAATTAATTGTTTTCAAACTCTGAGAACACAGATGTGCTTGAAAAGCACCAGCTGCAAGTCAGCCACACGAGCAGCACAAGCATGAGCTCAACCCTCCTCTAGGAACAAGAACAAGAGTGTGTGCTCACTGTTTATTTACAACAGACATTGTAAACTTCCAGTATAAATAGTCACATACAGTTATACCAAAATATTTAGGCTGCAAAATCAAAATCCTAAAGTGCTTCCACTGCCAGCACTGGTGTTACCGAACTCTGAGTTTAAAAGACAAGATGAAGCAACTCCAAGTCAACAGACAAGGTGCAGTGAAGCCCAAGACAGCTCACATCAAAAAAAGACTTCTTGCAGAGGAATGACACATCAGGAGTAACAGGGTGTTGGATTCACCAGGTCACAGAAGGGCAACACAACACACAGTCTTCCTTATCTCCCTGCTGTGTGGGGCAGCAATGCAGCCATGCCCTGCTATCTCTGAAAGGGTGATGCCTACCAGGCTGAAATGCTGACTTTCCTCAAGCCAAGGGAATTGTGGGAACATCTGTCCCATGCAGTGCCCACAGCCAGGTGAGGTGGAGACGTGCCAAAGGCCCTGCAGTTGGGCCAGAAGGGAGCTCTCCGGGGGAAGGGCTGTGTTGGCTTCCTCACAGGTAGGGGCTTTGCTCTTTGGGATGGCCACGTTTCAAACACTGCCCCCCATCTCTCCCTATTGCATCTCAAGCAAGAGATGAAGAACTGAAGTCTTTTCTAAGCATTTCTCTCTCATCAAATTTCACCAACAGAAATAAAGTCACAGACACCTCCATCTCAAAGATCTCTTCTTTTACTAGAGCTGCACGCAATTTTAAAATCTGGTTTATATCTTCTTACAAAAAAACCCCAAAACCAATCAACCAAACAAAAACAACCCCCCCCGCCCCCCAAACATACCAAAACAAACAAATAAAAAGTACAACCACCACAGCTAAACCAAACCAAACAAAAAAGCCAAAACAAAAAAATCCAAACAGAAGTTGGTGTTACTGAGATTTTTTGACAAAGGAATGACATACAGCCTCCATGTCAAGGGCATGGTAAGGAAAGACAGATATTCCCAGACCACTGAGTTTGCCTAACAACTCTTCAGGCCTCTTACCTGGGTCTTCCAGTAAGAATGAAAAACAGTTAAATAAGTAACTGTACAACTGGTTTTGTTATTCTTGCTTAACCAAAAGATGTAAAATTAAAATTAAAAAAAAAACAAAACACACCAACCAACCAAAGAAAACCAACAGAACAAGAGAAAAGTAAAATCCACTTCACAAGAGGTGCCAAAATAAGATAAAAATGGGTTGGAAACATCTATGTGTTCATAGTCACTTTCCTTCCTCTTCTCCCAAGTTTGTTTGTACCTACACTGTTCACATTGAGGCAATAAATACGAGAACATATGTGATTTTTTTTTAAATGTGCCCTTTGACTGTCAATATCTCCCAAACAGGTGTTGGCTAAATGATTATAAATTGGCCTCTGGATACACCTCTTCAACTGAGCCGTACAGGACTGGCGATAATATAATTAGACCTAAAAACATCAGGCTGGTGAATGCTTTCCATCTGTTTGGCAATAATGTTTAGTTAACAATAGTCTTTAAAAGAAGCACCTTCAACTTCAGTTCTTAAAGTTATTTATAGGGCCATTCTTAACACACCAGCACTCCTGCTAACAAGAGCTTTAGCCACTTGGAAATTATTAGCCATACGGCTGTATATGAAAAGGAATAGCAGCATTTAACATCTGTATCTCTCCAGATTTACAAGCATCAACCTCATTTGAAGTCATTTCTTAATGAACAGTTCCATGGTCTGTATTAATATGATAGTTGCATGCACAAAGATCATAAGAAGCCAAACATTTTTTTAATACCAACAGTAGGCCAATCAGTAATGAAGCTGTCAGCATAAAGGACAGAATAATAGCTTCTTTAACCCTCAAACAGGATTTGTTCATTTGTAGAGTAGAAGACACCAATTTAAAAACTGCTCATGGGTTTGCTCACCTTTATAAAGACAAAAATCTAATTTGGTACTAATTTGATACAATTGTCTTTCCAATAAAAGGCTCCTAAAGCCATCTTTTATTCCATGATAAAACAACTGCTATAACTAAAACTGTCATGAAATAATTACCTTTGATAGCATAGCTTATTGCACAAATACAATTAATGTATTCCTCCCTTTCATTTTTCATACTTGCTTATCAGCACTGTATTAGCATATGGTGCAACAGAACAGATTACTGAGCCCTCACCCTATAAGACGACATATAGAATGAGGACCAGTAATGCGAACAAAGCAGACAACAGGTCCCTTTAGAGCTGGCTTCATCTGCTGTTATATTACAACATCAAAATGGATGTAGCAGCTACAGTTTTATAACTCTAATAACAACAACTGGTATCAGCATGCCTTTGAGGTTAACCACCTAGTTGGACTAGGTTAGACATACCCAATCTAACTAACCAGGTTCTTTTCTTCTGCTTCCCACCAAGCACCATACCTTCCCCAAGTGACTAACATCTCATCTACAGCTCCACTTCATTTTATGGCCAATTATTTCTTTGTTGATTCACTGTCCACCTTTCTGCATCCCTTTCCCTCAAAAGGGATGCCAAGAAGCCCCAGGAAGAGCCATAAAAGTAACTTTAGAAATTCATCTAGTGATGTTCCATTTGGCCCTGGCAGACTGTGGACTTTACATGGACCTACCAAGTCAAAAACCTGCTTCAAGGGAAAGCAGCCTGCATGCATATTACAAAGCAGCCTGCATGCATATTACAAAGACGTGGTTTAACCAGATTCTTTCAGATAATTAAAGGACTACATGAATGAACAAACTGCTATCAGAAAACTGACATTTCAGAAAGGGATAAGTCCAGGAAAGAGGGGGTCACAAGTCAATATTTGATTGACTTTTATCATGCATCCAGAGCAGAGAAAGGTCAGCCGCTCTTGGATGCATTACCAGGCTGCTGCAGAAGGGCATACCTGTAAGCCTGCCACTGACCCAGATGCCAGCTCACTCTCCTCACATCATGCTTTACAGCCAATTTCTAGATAGTGGTGCAACAAGTCTTTCCTGGTGGCATTCCTTCACACTTCTCTCCCATTGCAAAAGGGAGTGCTTCAGTAATTCTTTTTTCTAAAACTTCTTTTTAAAATGTAAAGTGACAAGTCTCCACACTAGTGGCACAATGGGACAAAATGGGATTCCACAGAGCATTCCCTATGACATAACTCTTATTCTCCAGAGCAGATCACACAGAGATGCTGGGATTAGACTAGGCTGCATCTAGCTCACATAAGCTGATGGAACCTCTTTCACCAATGATGACTACTGAGTAACTTGTAATATCTGATATCTCCTAACAGTGAGCTGTCGGCTGTAACATTCAGCATTCTATCTCAGAGAGGAGGGAGAATGCACAGCAGAGCATTCCTGGTCACTGAGCAAACTACACTGGGACACAAAAGGAGACAAGGCAAAATCCTATTCGTAACAGTAATGTATGAACAGAGTCAAGGTCTACATATCACACTGGCTTTCATGGCACTGTTGCTTATTCTTTCCTAGTTTTTTGCATTGATGACAACTTCAGCATGGCCAAAAACACTGACATGCAAAAAGCAATGACCACAAATAAATATCTCATGTAAACAAGTGTCTTCAGCAGTACAGACATCCCTAATTTTGTACAAGCCCTTGAGCTCTCAGGTACATCCCAAAATACAAGTGAACACAGCAGTGCTGCATGACAGCATCTCAGTAAAGTGGCAGATAGCAATACCCCTCCATGATGACAAACAGGATTTTCTACTGGTGAATTCCTTTTTTTTTTCCCTAAGTCAAGGGTTAATTCCGATGCTGACAGCAGCTACTTAAAAAAATTAGCTTCTTAGATTTGATTTACAGCATATCCAACAGCTTAGTGGAAAATAAATTAAATTCAATTCAATATAGTAGGTACAATTAATTGGAGAAAAATAATATAAAACCTGCCTGGTAAATAACCATAGTCTAGCTTTAAGAAAACAGTTAATTTTAGGATCCTTTAAATGCACAGAAATTAGCAAATGTTTCAGTATGCTAATTTTTTTTAATTAAAAGATATTTCTGCAGTAAAAGCTCTTTCATATGCACTACTGATTCTTCATCAAACGTTAAGTTTCCAACTTAACACCAGTATAGCCGGTGGCAGCCTGAAGGTTTACCATCTGCTGCCACCCAAAGTCACGGTGGCCACCTTCAGAACATATGCATCAAAGCCCTGAGATAAGAGACTGAAGGAATACTGCAGAAGTCAGCATAAGGGGAAGCACAGACCCAGAGGCAGGCAACAGGCAAGTCACCAGGAAAAAAGAACATGGTGAACCATTAGTTACCCTACCGAGCACCCAACCAAGGTCGCGGGGGACGGCTCTGGAAGAACTAAGGGCTGCTCTAACTGCACTGCTCTAACTGCACTGCTCTCCTGCGGGTGGCTTTAACATAAACACATAAATCCTGTCACGCTGCAGACATTTGCTTCCCCAGCTCCCCTTTCGTTTCTGGGATTTTTTTTCCCCTTCCTTCTCCCCTGTCCAGCATCTCGTACTGTTTTTTCTCTTGCCTCCACTCTTTCAAGACATAGTTCAGAACATACTTGTGCTTTTTATTTACTTCATCAGCTTTTAACACTAATCAAAACAAACACATCAACACATTTGCTTGCAAAAATGTAACTTTAAGTTCACTGAGACAATTGAAAAATAGCTCATGCCTGATCAAAGAAAATTGAATAGGATCTCTTACTGCAGTACCAGACAACAGAAAGATTTTGAAGACAAACCAGAGCTAAGGGATTACTTTAAAACCAGCTCCATTTTGTTATTAAATTGCCACTCTACACTGAAAACACATCATGTAATAATGTCACCAGTGGGCCATCTTTTAATTCTGGTCATTATCTGCTAAACAAATGTACTTTTATCACAGGACAGATACTCTAAAAGAAGTCCTACAAACTTGAATCTGTATCAGATGATCATCTATGATTTTTTTCTTGCATTTACCCCACCAGTTGGAAAATCCAGTTACAGGTTGTGACAGACAACACGGAACGAGACAAGCTGTCCACCTGATCCTAGGGGTGAGTATTTGGGACCACAAGAAAACCTCAGCAGGGTCTGGCGCACAGTTGGTGCTGCTCTCAGGACATAGTTGCAGTGATGAGGCAGAAGGAGGGGTGCAATTCACTCTCCTTAACTGTGCTGGCTGTCACAAGGCTACCAGGATTAAAAGATCTGCTTAGCATAGATTTATTCTTGTCACTTTTCAGATTACACCACCCAGACTCTCACTCGTCTCCCTCTGTCGTTACAAAAAGAGATTACATTTGGCTAATATGTATGGAAAATGTGATTATTGCTTATCCTTGTACCTGTGCAATATGAATTATCTTCAGTTTGCAATTACTCCTCCTTTCAAACCATTATTCTAAGGAACTTACAGCTCATGTATTCTATGACTTGTAATAATAGTGTACTTATAAGAAAAACGGTGCAGCTTTAAATAATGAAAATGCTAAGAAAGCAGCATATATTCAAATTCGAATTTTCAAATATTTTAAGGTGGTTGGTAGCAAAGAGGAAGGTCCATTTTCTTAGAGCAAAATAAAAACTGGTCAATAAATTACAAATGGTGAAATATTAACCTAGAAAATATACCTGGCAGGTTATACTAGGGAAATCATTTTACAATATGAAATGCCACTGACATCGTACTAAGCGATTTTGTAACAGTTACGAAGATAAAATAATTTTGATTTAAAAGAAAATATCTCTATAAATCATTTCTTTCTGGAGGCCAAAAGATACATACAGTTCGGCCTGCACAGGAACATCCAAATTTTAATTTCCATTTTCTAAAAGCAAGGGCAAAATTTGTGTTACTCTATCAAATCTTAAGACTGTTTTATGTCAGATGAAATAAAACATTCACTAAAGCCAAAAGAAATTTTAGTGAGACAAACAAGAAAGAAGCTAGAGAGAGACTAAGGGTTATACCAACAAATACTCAGAAACATTCAGATTAGTATAAATGGAACAATTTCAGGAAAACAAGCGGCAGGTGTTTGAGGGCAGGGAAGAAGGGACAGGACTCTTACTAGCTGGCAGAGAGACTGTGTTTTAAAGTTCAGTAAGCTTTGTTACGTGGGGCTTGAAACCCGACTGCAGTTAGGAATAATCCCACAGCAGCAGGGAAAAGAAGTTAGTGAGCCAAGAAATCAGTTTTGCCGATAACTCTGTAGTTGATTTGATTTTGTAGGATTTGGCAAATCACTTAAGAAACGACAAGGTTATCAAAACAGAAAAACAGTTCTTATAAGTTTATTCGTATGAATAGTTACTATTATTACTCAGTTTCAGATTTTCAACCATTTTTGCCACTGCTATTTTCCATTATGCCATGTTTGTACATTTAGTACAGCTCCCTTCCCCCCACACCTCTCATGCACACACAGCCACTCACTCAAACCCATAAGATGATCTAAAGATGCTTGGTAGAGTGCACCCGAGAGCCAGGTGAGAGAAAACATCTGCTACAGTCAACTCAGGTTCACAGTTGCAACAGTCTTTAATCTCACCTCAAAAGGCCAAATATTTAAGTTTCTGACAAATACTAACAGAACATAGTTACCTATGTTATTCTTGCATGATACACACGCTGCCGTAAGGAGAGCCTATTTCTCCCACCCTCTGATTAAATTCCATTAAAGCTAGCCATAACCTGTTCGAATTCAGCTATGGGTCTGCAGACTATGCACATGAAGTTGACATATATTCTAAATACTTCTGCTTTTTGGCATTGCCACTCATCAAGCAGAAAAGCAGTAATCACACTTTATAAATAATTAATAATAGTGAGTTAGTTTTTCTGCATATTTTTAAAGTCGATTCACCAAAATGTACAACCACCAGAATTATGACTTCTGAAGATAGTACAAACAGCCACAAAGAAAATCTATACTCAAGATTAACAGAATTGCTTCCAGTTCTTAAAAAAAAGTTATCTATCCATAGAATCCTTTCCAGAAACTCCCAAAAGAATTTTAGCAAGGCCCTGAGGAGAGTATTTTATTTTTTCAGGTTTCATAATAAAGTTTGACAAATAGTGTATTGAACAACAAGCTCAAATGTACAGACATCTGTGGAAGAACTGATCACAGTCACACCAGTGCCAGTACGGACAGTGTGGCTTGGTGGGGGACCAGGGGAGGGGATAGAAAAGACATAAAAGACAGTCATTGGTTACAGAGGCATAGTTATTACTTAATGCACTCTGCTTTCAAGATGAATCTTTAAACTGAATGAATCTAAATAACAGAGGGTTCTAAAGAATAAGAAATTGGGTTTGAAACAGCATTGTGAAGGTATCCAGCAGCACCATAACAAAGTCGTTTCTTTAGGGGCCAGTTGTGGCTTCAAAGGAAAGATTTGCCTAGGGCAGAAACTCAGCACAGAATCTGCAACCTTGATTTTTAATTAGGCAAATTCTGAAAGCAAAACTCTCTTCTATTCCAAAAAGAAGTTTTCTGCTTTAAGGTACAGGAACTGATAAAATAATTGATCATTCTTGGTTGGTGATAACAGTAGCTAAAATATTTAGGTATTAGTTTGTTTTCAGTGCTGTACCTCTGTTAACATTAATGAGAGCTTTGCTGCCCAATCTGCAGCACCTCAGATTCCACAACGTTTGCAGGACAAAAGCCACCTTTATCATTACATTAAACCTTTATTTTCAGAAACCTACTCACAGGCAGACTCTTAACATAATAAACATATAAAATACCTGCAAACACCACCTCGTTAACTTTTGACACCATGAAGTGAGCAAACACAGCAGCAGCAGAATTCAAGAAAACTGCTTTTCTCAAGCAAAGTGTAGGTTCTCTTTGGTCTATTAAAAAAGTCAGATTTATACCACAGCCTTTGCAGGAGAACTGAAGCAGAAGGATGGGAGGCAAGGTACAGATATGGTCATTCTTCTCCAAATTTTCATAATAATTTAAGGAGTTTAATAATCCTAAAATCTCTAACTCCCTAGGATTCAACAGAAAAGGGTCAACACAACAAAAATTATTGTCATGGTTTGAGATAGTCCCAAAATCCAATTCCCTAGCTCCATCCCCCCTCCCACATCTCAACCTAATGTGAGATGGGTTTTTCCAGACAAAACACAACCAGACTCAGAATGGGGGAAAGGGAATATATTACAATGACTGTACAAATAAATACTTATACTATAACACATTATACACACGATCACAACTATCTCTACCATGACATATAGTATTTACAATGGATCAGATCTCCTCTCCCCTCCAAATAAAAGTCCAGGAGGGAAAGAAGGACAGATCCTTTCCAGTCTCTCAGGGCGGCAGCTTCTTCTAAGGCAGCAGGTCTCCTCATCTCATGCATGCAGCAGTAACTGGATTGTTGTAGCTGGATCTCTGTTCAATACACACAAGGGGGTCTCCAAACCCCTTGGTCCATCGTCTCCAAAACGAGGGTCTTTCTCTTCCGTGGACTGCATAGCAGGGACAAGCTCGCGTCACCACGTCATACCACGAAGCTCAGGGGTCTTCGTGGCAGTCCCTTTCCTCAGGGGATTCAAATTCCCCTTTGCAGAGCTCTGTGCTCTGTCTCAAGGCTGCTAGTTTAGCAGCAGCAGCGAGGGGGGCCAAGGTCAACCCCCCCGCATTCCTTCTCCGTCCCGGTCCAGCTTCCCAGGACGCCTTTGAGCTTCTCAGCTCCTCTCTGCAAGTGCTGTAGCACTTCAAGGCTCTTTCAAGCAAGAGTCCATCATCTTCCTCCTTCCAGGAGGTCTCAAGGAGTTTTAGGGGTTTGGTACAGTTCCTACCCCCAGAACTCTGAAGATCTGCTGCAGGCTCTCTTCTGCTGCTTCCTCCGGTTCAGTTCTTATCTGTCCTGGCTCTTATCCAGAGTCTCTGGACACTGCCGCCGCTTCTGCTCTGTCTCTGTAGCCCCCAACTGGGGCTGGGGGGTGGCCAGAGGCCCCGAGGGGCTCCGGGCCCCTTTCCTCGTGGTTGTTACATCATGGCTACTTCTTCTATCAACTCAAACTACAACTCTTCTCTTCCGGTGCTTGTGATATGTTTACATTTCTGCAGGAGCGCTAATTGGACAGAGCTCCAAAACTTCCAGGGGTTTCCACCCCTGGGGGTTACCACTTTTCAGCCTCTGGGGGAAAACAAGGTTCAAACCACTACAATTATTAAGGTGACAAGAAAGGTGAATGGGCAGACAGGGAAAGAAGGATTGCACATTGGGAATAAACCTGGCTAAAATTAAATATCTAATCATTCTGCCTGGTCTAAAACAGGTTGAAAAACCCAGAGTTTCAGGTTGCAACAAGCATTTTGTCTGTGAAAATGAAGCCAACTCAAAACACTTCAAGAGGCTTCAAAAGAAGAACAAAGAGAGACATTACTCTAAGGGAAGGCACTGAACCTTTCAGCATTTGATGGAGGGAAGGTTAACAGTTGGTTTTCTCCAGGCAGCACTGTAGCAGGCAGACACCACTCTGGGCTTCAGCAGTGGGAGAAAAAGTCTGCAAAGCAACCAACACCATTTTTTAAGACAGTGTGTTTGAGCCAGTCTTGCCCAGGATTAGGCAAGCCAGCAGTTACAATCCCAGTGGCTCATTACTATCCACACATCCATGTTCTGCTGAAACCAAAGCAGCTATCTCAGGGTTAGAATAGGAGAGTATTTTCAGGCAAAACTCTGCATGAATCAGTTACAGCCTCGTGCCCAAAAGCAAGGCATCTTCAATGCTGGCCCTGAAAATCAAAATCAATTTTCAAGAACAAGCATGCTGCGTCATCTACTTGGCTCCAGTGAGTATACTTACACATTGATTTGGATTTCTCCATGATGTGAGCTTTAGGGCACATGCAAGCAGAGAAGAAGGCAAATAACAGTGATGGTGAGGAAGGAAGTGAGATGATGCTTGAAACCAAAGGCAGGGGCATCATCTCCATAACACAGACACACATGCACACTTTTGCTTCACATTCACGAGCATTTTGAGTATGCATTATCAAACCAAACAGAACATGCTCTGAACATCTCAGCTTAGAGCAGTTTTTCATTTGGCTCACAACACCATAAACACCCAGAAATATAGGGAAAAAAGGCAGCATACTCAGAATAAGACTAAGTTTGTGACAAGGAGAATGTGGAAGTAGGAATGCAGAGTACAAAGACACCTGAAAGAATTTCCCTTTTCCACACAATAATTAAACGTGAACTCTGAGCCCTATGACATTGTTTACACATGAGCACACCAGCTGTATCCACAGGCCTGTTATTCCTCACACAGATCTCCGACACTACAGATCTTTTGTCATCATTAGAAGCCTGATTCTTCCCAACTCTGCTTCAAAGATCTGGACACGTTTAGCTCACACCTGGACACTTACTGAAACTCTGCTCAGAGAGATCTAAGGAGACCTGATACAACCAAGAACTCCAAAAGCTTCCTTGTGATCAAGAATCTTCTCCAGTAGATGTTCATTATTCTTATACAAGAACAGATATACTGAAAAGGTCTTTCTTGATCCATTTCCAGTACTTCTGCAGGCTCATATTGTCAGACTTATTCACATGCCTACTGCATCCATTTAATGGTTACTAATTTAGCTAGCACCTACTAATGCAACAGATAGGTGGTCTTTCCAACCTGTCTCTGATATGTATACAGAGTGAAATACAGGCTGAATTCTGTACTTACAACTGAGGAAAGAAGATACGAATATGAAGTCAGAGCTGAGAAAACCTTGTGTGCTATAAAAGCAACCATAATACCTAATGTATATAGCCCTCTGAGGAGAAATTATCAACTTATGCACACAATTACAACAAAACAAGCAAAGAAAACCAAAAATCAGTCCCAATAGCTAGGGTCAGTCCAACAAGAAAAAGAAACAAGAAATACAGACCTTAAGAGATAAGCTAGAAGTTTTCTGATGCAAGTTACAAATGCACCACCATCTCACTCACAAACCACGGACCACATTAGGAACTATTAAAAGGCAGAAGGGACTTGGCACAGCAAAAAGGAAACAAGCCATTACAGTCTGCCTTAGCCACTGTCACATTGCTGAATAATAAGACATCATCTTAAAAGTATTTGGTAAGGTAATGCTAATCAGTGTTATCAAAACAATGCAACAATTCTTCTGGTCTCTTAATTAGGCTTGCAAAAACTCCGTATGGTCCTTCACTGTTTACAGAGGGGTATTATCCTGGGATTTTGGAAGACGTTATTTGCATGACTCAAAAATAAGCTTGGCTTCATTGCTGAATCTCTGTCTTGGCAATACATTTCAATTCCAAATTCTCAGGTAAGGAGAACAGTTGTACGTGTCCCCAGTCCCCATTTCAAGTAAGAGTTCAAAAGTAGGAATTTCTATCCTCCTATATTTTAGGTATCCACCAGACTGTTCAACTGAAAAAACATCAACTCGTCCTTACCCCAGTATTGTAACTATGACTTCATTTTTGAAAAACAGGCCTCATCCTATTGAATGCCACCAAACATGTACCTTATCCTTTAGCTCAAATACATTTTGCATGACCTTACATGAATTGCTTAGATAAAAGCCTTTTTTTCTTCTACTTTTGTTATTTTAAAGTGCAGATGCATTTGAGTCATTTTCCCCTTTTGTTTCATATCCTTAAGATCCACAGCTTCAAAGACAGAATGTCAGCATGCAGTCGATTTATGACTGAATTCTTGAAGAGACACTGAAGAATTACCTTGTCAATCACCCCAAGGACTCTGAAGGTCTTCAGTTCCTCGGCAGGGCTCCTTAGGTTCCAAGAGGGCCTTGAACTTAGTGATCCTGGAGGCTAATGGAAGATATCAAAGATTATACATCAATCAGGGTGGTACTTGAAGGAAGACTGCCTGCTGAAGCAAATGCCAGGCCGAAGGAAACTAAATTTATCATAAATCAGAGAGAGTGAAGATGAAAGGAGAAGTTTTCTGTTTGTCCTTAGTAGGGGGAAAAAAAACAACTTGCAAGTAAATAAAAGTCGAGATAACAGTGAAAACAGAAATTTAAAACAGAAAAAAATAATGAATTTTTATATTTGCTATGCTTAATGGAACCTGGCAATTGATTACTTGGTTCTTACCACATCATAATAATCAATCAAAGCCTTACAGGTATTCTGGGTACAAAATAATTCAGAGATCACTGAGGAGGAGAAAGCAAATTAGAGGCTTTTAAAGTCAGAAGAACATAAAATATAGAATTATAAACAAGGTTCTCTTGCTCTCTGGTGAGCTTTGTGAAATCTGTTTAATAATAAGGTGCACAACAGAAATTATTCCTAAAACTGCCTTAGAAAAAGGTAGCTAGCTACATATCATTAATCTAGAAATTAACACCACAGCAAGAAAATTGGCATGTGCTAACTATTCAAGTAGTTAATATGCATGGATTTTTGTCCATGCTATGTTTTGCAGTTTTTCAGGGCAAACTCAAAGCTTGCATCTCCAAGGCAGGAACAGCATTTCAACTGGAAGTCTTCTGGGACAAAGACCAACCTCTTAAGCATCCCATATACCTCTGGCACATTAACAAACATTTTCAGAAGTTTCTGGTTGCCAACTGAGAGAATTCATTAGATCTTCCTCCAAAAATTCAACATGCAGCTTCTACTAGAACCTCTCCCTCACAAATAAGGTAATTTCATTTCCAGAGCTGTTGAATGCCAAACTCCTTTTAAGCATAACCTGGCCTCCCCAAGTACATTTCTATCACACAAACGTGGAAAGGAAGAGGAAGGTGAAACTCCTTGATTTTTAGGCTTCTGAGATGTAAAAGTTGTTTACTTAATTTGTCAGCATCCTGAGACAATATGTAACAGTTATGTCACATCGGAAAATGGCTGCTAAGCAATTATGCTGTGGATGAAATGCTTAACTATCAGGGAAAATCAAAAATTTTTCGCTTGTGATCATAAACTCCAAGATGCTGAACTAGGCAGTGCCATTTGCTCTCCCCCTAGTTTTTCCCCTCTGACATCCTTACTGCGGTATCCTCAAAGGCCAAAGCCTTGCCCAAAACTGAGCCCCTTTGTGTTGCCAGTCAATAACCTCTCCTTCCAAATTCCTTCCTAAAACTCAGTACCTATTTAAGCATTGCGCAGAAAATCCAAAAGAAAGGGTTATAAATACATGTTCAGAAAGCATGGAGAAAAAGTGTGCTTTTATGGCTCGATGTTTAGAAGAGTTCATTATTTATCTTCATTTATTTGTCTGGATCTCATAATTGTTTCATAATGTAAACACTGTCAAGCAGAAGTACCAACTGCAGTTAGGAGAAAACAGCCCAGATTCTACAATCTAAAACTGAAGGTTGCAGCAGGAAGAAGAAAAAAAAGAACACTCTGCATGAACTTTTTTCTCCAAACCTAATTTACGTTCCACATTCTAGTAAGCTGTTGAAAGTATTCTGAGAATGTGCAATTTTTTGGCAATAATCAAATATTTCCTTTGAAACAAAGAGTTGTGCTAACACTTATTCATGACAAGATTTCAAAAGCATTCTAAGGAATACATTAAATGGAAGATAACAATTCCAAATCCTCTAGACTACTATAAAAGATTTCCACTTCTATCTGCTTGCTATTACATTTTATAACTATTCCTCAATAATCAAGCTTTTAAAATTCTCTCTTATGAATAACATTTCAACCATGAATTAAGTTCATACGTCTCTACAGAAGTTAATAGTTGTCTAATAATGCTATACAATTAGATTCCTGCACCCATTACGTCTTAAGAGCTCAAAAAAACCCATTATTTATATTTTAGGTCCTTCTCTAATGTATGACCAATGGTGGCACAGTCTGCAATACTGTGTACACACACTGTTTTTCATATATGCACTCTACAGTCACTTCTTACCTTAAAAGGATTTACAATCACATCTACATCTCCACAGCTCCCAATAGCTTCTCCACTTTTATCAGTTTCAGGTTATTTTTTGCTCTTTACAGTACTTTGGTTTCACTGTTGCAAAGTCTAATAGTAGAGCCCAGTGATGGGGAGGCATCACATTCTGTTGTGAGGCAAGCCGGAAGCAAACTCTAAATACCCAATTCCCAGAACTGCAGCAATTAAGCACTCTATGAAACCGCCTGCTCCTCTGAATAGAGTAAAAATCCAAGCTCAGCATCTAGGCAGCAATAATAAAAATAACTAAAAAACACCACTGTCATCAAAAACAGAGGACAAAAAAAAAAATACAGGAAGGAGGGTAACAAAAAGTCAAAAGCTTTGTTTGCCTTCAGAAATAAGGCATTTGTATTCTAAAGAAAGTGGCAGCCTACCTCTGCCTAAAGGCCTAGAGCATCCTGTCTAAATGCTCGGCATGCTGCACAGGTATCCCAGGATCATCTCTCCTGTGGTCAGGTCCTATATTTCCAGACTAAACTCTGAGCTGCACTGCTGGATTTATCTGAGTTAGGATTGGTATCACCAGTTTCTCTCCCACCATCACCCTTTGGCCAGCATCATGTGCTAACTGCACGTAGAAAAGGATGATGCTGACTGTGATGCCTCTGCAAAGACTCAGCAGCTTGTGGCCACCACCTGCCTTTGGAAAGCTCTAGTTTTGCAAGCCACAAAAGGAAATGTGGCAATAGCTCTTGCCTCAGCTTTGGCATCATGGCCAGCAGTTATAAGAGCAGAGGGAGAAAGAGAAATATACCACCAGCCAGGCAAAAGGAAGGGCCTCTCACATTAATCTCATTTAAGGCAAGAGTACTTTCATAGCCCAGTGACACAAACACCATTTGATGAGAAATCATAGAATATCCTGAGTTGGAAGGAACCGGCAAGGAACATCGCATTCAACTCCTGACTCTGCATAGGACAATCCCAAGAACCACATCACGTGCACATCTCAGGTTGGGGTATACCAGCACCTGCTGTGGAGCTCCTTGCATCCCTCTACTTCTCAAGATGCAGTGAAAAATAAGGAATAGTTGGTCCTGGTCCTCCTTTGGTTGCACAAAGCAACCCATGTGCTCCAGCAGGGACGCACCTTGCACTGCCCCCTCAGAGCTTTCTCAGCACAAATGTTGTTTTCCCCAGATCTCCTCTAATAAATTATTTTATCTTTATTTTCATCTCTTCATTCTTTCACTCAGAAAGCTCTGCTAATTTAACTGCTAATGCTGCCACCTTTGACAGCATTCACCACAGATCCTCAGGATAAGAAAAAAGAACTTTCATGAACACCAGTGCAGAGCTGCACATCAAAATACGATCTCCCCTTGCCATTCAGAGGCCTGAGTCTGATGACTTTAATAACTATCTACCTGTAGCATAGCCAGATCTTCAATGGCAGCAGGGAGATGCCTCGTTTTGTGGCAGATACACTGGTATCTGCCTCATGGGTATGAAAGTGCTTCCAGCTCTCCTAGTCTTGCAGAACATCCCAGCCCCTTCCTACCTGTGCATCAGGAGAAAAGCAGGTTGCATTTTTGCCTGCATCTGAACAGAAAACTACAGTGTGCTTCAGAAGGCCTTCAGTGAGAACCAAATGGAGAATGCATCTTCCCTGAAGCTGGGACATACCTTGGATGTGATCTTGGAAACCTTGAGACTGAATTTCTTATTTTATGTTAAATTTATATCTCACAGAACTATGGCAGTGCATTTTCTTTATACTTCATGTAATTTTCATGCACATTTAATGAGAATTTTAGGAAGATATCTTATGAAAACCACAAAGAATGAAAGTTGCTTCTTCTGTTTGGGCATCAGGCTTGCATGTACCTCTTGTTAGTAAATTGCTTTGAAAATCAAAAATAATTGACATTTTAAAAGACAATAGCTTTCATAACAGTGCAAAAAGAAACAACTCTGAATGTAAGAAGTTAGGCATGAGTAGAATCAGAACTAATTTCAAAGAGGGAAAAAGTATGCTTTATAAAACTACCAAAGTTAAAATGGACCCACAGCCTGTACAGACAGCTGTGCTGGGCTTTGCAGCTGACAGCTATGTAAGACTTCACCTTTCTGACAGTCAATCCAGCATGATTCAGAGGCTGTTGCTACAGCCCCCTCTCAGGTTTGGAGGCGGCTCCCCAGAGCTGCTACTTATAAAGGGGCAGAGGAGAAAATGCAGCTTGAGAATGAGTAAATGACCCGCTGCTGCCATTACACGGTGCTCTGGAGCGTTTGTCGAAGAGAAGGTCCTGGAAGCTGTCATGCTGTGCCAAAGGAGGAAGAGAAGGACAGCATTTGCTGCAGCTTGTTTTTCCAGAAGGTCTACATGTCTGTTTACAAGCTCCAGAAGATGTCCCCATATCTCCTACTCTTATGGGTCACAGCAAGGCTTTTCTCAGTGTTTACAAGACTCTGTCAAGTGAGTTCCCAGTTCATGGTCACAGTTGCATCAGCTCCCTGTGTTTCTTTCCAGCTTTAAGAAATCTTCTATCCATCATTAAGCCCTCCATCCATAACCTTTTTTTAACAGTGCCAAGGGTTCTCCAAACACCCTCTTCTTGCGTTTCTCTCTTCACTACTCACACTTGCCAGCAGCAGGGTGGTTGCTAAGGATGCTATCCTTGAGGGCTACACTGCTGAATTTTTGTTGAGGCAAGAAAAGTAACAAAGTACTGTTGTTCTTTGTTTGGTTTCCATGGCACCAAAGACAATTTTTGCTTCTCAGCTCTGCAATGCCA